>NC_083315.2:37764396-38077019 GCF_963455315.2 Globicephala melas
AGGGCCAGGGAGGAAGAGCAGCTTGTGTGGGTGTAAGGAGGGTGAAAGCCCCCAGGCGAAGCTTGTCCCCACAGAGCCTGATGGCACAGCTGTAGCCAGGGCAGGGCCTGGAGCTAGGAAGGACTTCGGCTCACTGCCCTTTGCTGCTGGGTCCTCTGCCAGGTGGAGCAGGGTGCCCCATGCCAGGCAGACCTGACCTGCTCAAAATGCAAAGGAGATCAGGGATCCTGCGTCCTGCAACCTCGTCAGGAACTGCCCTCGAGGGAAGTCTGTGTGCTCGCTGATGAACAGACACGTGATGGAACAGAAAGACACAAAGACAAATGAACTCCTTTCAGCCCAGCTGTGCCCTCCTCCCTGGGCTGCTGATTTCGGCCAGCTGCCATTTGACTGGCCAGTGCCCATGGTTAAATATTCTGCATGTCACCGCTGTCCTCATCCTCCAAATCATAGCTATATCAACCAACCTTGAGAAGCTCAACTCCTTCATACCTGCCCCATACCTAAGGGAAAATGGGAAGGAAAATGAGCCCTATTTAGTGTTTAGCAACTCCATAGGGAGGTAGGGATTATTGTTCCCATTTTACAGATGATGGTTAAAAGGCTCTCAGATATTCAGGGGTCTGTTGTATGGTGGTCAGAAGCAGAACTCCGATCTGGGCCTCTGCCTTGTCCCTCCTCTCCAGCCAAGGTCCCAGGTCTGGGACATCCCCATCCTGGTGGGCTGGAAGGCTCTGAAGCACCTGGGCTTGTGCCTAGCATCCCCACCTCATTTTCTTACCTCCCCAGGGTTCTCTCAGGGCTCAGTGTAAGCAGGGGAGGCATACTGCCCAGCACATTTGATTAGTTCTAGAACAAACTCCCTACCCCCTGACCAGCCCTGACAGCATTTTCCTGGCTAACCAGGAGAAGGAATACCTGCAGTGTATACATGGCTTCTCCTAACTGGGATAGGAAGCCAGAGGATTTGGGGGCTGGGGTAAGGGTGGGGACAGCTACCAAACAGTAAGCAGATAGGGCTAGAGAGCCTAAATCTTGGGAGCTTTCCTCCTGAGGAACAAAGAAAAAGGTCACTCCAGCTGCACGCAGGGCCAGTGCCCCAGCCCTCCACTGGGTACCACCCATGCTGGTCCAGCCTTGGAATGGGGAGCCATGCTTGGAATGTGATTCCCTGGCTTTGTGCGATGCTTGGTTAGCAGAGTGTGACTCCCAAGATCCCCTGTCACCTCCTAAAGCCTCTGCCAGCCCTCCCCGGAGCACCACACTGCTCACCAGATTAAGGAGCTCAGGGCTACAGCTGAGGCGGCTAAAATCCAGGAGGGAGGATGGGGAGGGGCAGGGAGGGCAGTGGGCAGCTCTCCCAAGGCCCTGCCTGCCTTGCTTCTCTCCCCTCACCGGTACTGTGGACCCTGCTCTCTGTTCCCACCATGAGTTCTAACCTCTATACTCTTCCTCATTTAGCTTCTGACTTCCCCTCCAGATCCCCAGATGGAGCAGCCTAGGAGACAGGGAGAGGGGTAGGAAGTGAGTGAGTGCACTGGGGGTGGGGACGGGCTGGAGCCCAGGGCCTCCCCTGCCAGGACTGAGCGCCTGCTGAGGGTAATCCCAGAGGCTCTCTGTGGGTCCCTCCAATCAGCTGCCCGACTCCAGAGCAAGATGCATCCCACACAACATAAGAGAGAGCAGCAGGGAGCACCAGGGATGGGGGAGGCTGGCAAAGAAGGGACAAGAGAAGGAATCTGGGTGTTCAAAGCTCTTCCCTAAAACCCGGGCACTTCCTGAACCAAAGCCATCCCAAAATATTTAAAACACAAACACAGGAAAAGAAGTTCCCTTCTGTCTGCATAGACTCACCAGGTCTGTAAGAAATGATATGAATAGGTCCATAAAGACCCAACGGGAAGGAACTGGAGGCTTTGGCACAGGGCTTTTTGGACTGTGAGTGTCCCAGGCTTAGACTTTCAATTACTAAGAAGCTGTGATGAGAGGGCAGGGCCAGTGGGGCAGGGTGGGGGAAAGGCTAGGGAAGGGCCATGAAGCCAGACCCTCTGGTCGCTGGATCCTAAGACTCCTGTACCTGAACAGGAGGAGCCATGCTCCACACCCCTGCTCCCTGGCCTTCCCGCATTACTGTGAGGGGCTGTACAGAGCTGGAAACTCTGAAGGCACGACCCAGAAAGCTATCCGGAGGCCCAGTTCGGCAGGCATCCAGCCCCTTCCCAGCCCTGTCCCCCATGCCAGGGCCTGCAGGGGGCGACCGGGACACACCCAGGGCCTTGGCCAGCAGCTGCTCTCACTCCAGCTTCCCATTTGCCGCCACTGCCAAGCTCCCTTCTGCCGAGCCAGGGCCTGCCTCCCACCACTGCAGGGTAGGGGCAGGAGGAGGAGGGCTTGGGCCGCTGGGGCTGGGTTCTGTGAGGACCTGGGAAGAGGGGCTCTGCCAGCTCCTAATCCTCTACCGGCTCCGAAAACAGAGGCCCACACTCCAGTGCCAACAGCGATAAAATCCTTCCTCTAACCCCTGCTCCACCCCTGGCCAGAATTCACTGGTCCCATTCCCGTCGTTATGCTCAATCAGTGAGTGCTAAACCAACACAGGTTTAAAATGACCACAACCATCACAGACTTTTCGAGGTGGAAGGAACCAGGAGATTCCTGACGTGCCACTCACTTGTTTTGCCAGTGAGAACATTGAGACTCAGGTGTTCGATGCACTGGCCTCCCTGAGGTCAGGCAGCAAGCCAGTGACAAGGACATGCTCATGCCCTGTCTACCAGACCCCTTTCCTGCTCAGGGCCAGGCCCCTTCGAGGGCCTAAAAGAGGGCTTCTCCGTCATATCCCAAACAAGATCCTGGCCCAACTGTGGGCGGCGGGGGTCTGGGGCCAGGGAGGCCGTAATTCGATAAGCAGACTGGCCATCTGGCTTGGGGACGGAGGAGAGCCCAGACTGGCCGCTTCTGCTGCCTGGTCCCGGGGGGCCCTGTGTCGTGGGAGACAGACTGCCAGATGGACAGGCACTGGCCCAGGTCTGGGTGGAAGCCAGTGAGTTCCCTGTAGTCAGAGCTAACCAACTTTCAGACGTGGTGGGGTAGCAGTAGAGAAGGCATGGGGAGCAAAGCCAAGCCCCCCTAAAACGACAGAGAGACAGAAGAGCAGGATGGGGAAGCCAAGATTCCCACCCAGGCTCAGAGCCTGGCTCCCCAGGTAGGCCCAACCCAGCTCAGCTCCACAGCCACAAACAGGTCCCCCTCCCGGGGAAAGGCAAACACATCTCCCCTGGCACCTTCTCAGACATGCATGCAAAACTAATTAACATGGGGAGACATGCGAGCAGCCGGCCAGCTCCACACCCTCGAGTCCACGCAAACAAGGCGAGCCCTTGTCCGGGGGACGTGCACAAAGCTTTGTTGCTAATTTAGGCATCTGTCTCTGTCTGGTCTGGTCCTCCTGCCTGCGCTGGGGTTTTTCCCAGCCCCTCGGACAATGCTGGGAACAGGCCTGCCGATCCCTTATTCAAATCACACCCAGGACAATGAGCTCATTGTGCAGGCCACAGAAAAAGGGATGCTGGGGGGGGCAGTGTGTGTAATGGGACATCAGGAGTGGAGAAGGGTGGGGTGATGAAGAAAATGGGAACCCAGCAAAGTGTTTACTAACACAGCCCCTGCAGCTGCCTTGGGCCCCTCTCCCCTCCCCTGACTGTCTGGCAGCGGGGAGAAGTCCCAGGACTCAGAGGTGGGGGACCCCAGAGTGGATGAGGGGCCTTGTATCCACTGGGCCAGCAGATACAAAGTCCGGCTCAAATCTTCGCCTTATTGCCCTCTCCTACCTTCAACAGCCTATAGCTACCCCTGCATGTCCACGGCCAATGTGTTTTTTATAGCTTGGTTTGGGGGTTCTTTCTCCCCTTACTGCTGACTGAGCAATGTAATGTACAGATCCTGACTGCAGAGGAGGAGACAGGGATGAGGGGAGAGGTGCTGGCGGCTGTGCAGGGTGGGACCTGCTGTCTCGGCCATTGTCTTCAGGCAACATTTCATTTTCTCCTCCTTCCTAGCTAATAAATTAGAGAGGAGACCGTGAGCTTCGAAGGGACAGGCTCCCCATGGACGGCGGGTGGGCAGGTGGGAAGGCAAGTCTGTAAGCTCTCGGCAGATGGGGCTCACCCGGCCCCTGGCTGCTTACACCACACCTGGCCAGACACTCGCATGCAGCCCTACACAGTGAGCAGCACACACACAAAAACCCTATATATACAGACAGATAGACATCTCTATCTATCTATCTATCATCTATCTATCTATAACACACATGTAAATATATATACAATATATAAATCCCCCGAGATTCCTGAGGGGGAGATCTGGGGCTTTGAAATGCCCTCCCTCCTACCAACAGCCCCCAGCTCCTTGTCGCACTGAGCCCGCCTAGACAGGCCGACGTAAACAGACACGCACAGCCTGACACTGACACGCAGACACAAAAAGAAACACACACACCCAGAGGCAGCCCCAGACACACACGCTGACAATGGCATAATGAATGCAGGACTGCGAGTGCATTCAGTCAAAAGCCCACGCCGCTGGTCGCCCAGCACCAGGGTGGCTGAAAGGTTATGGAGAGGCTGCACGCCAGCTCTCCAACAACCTCCTCCCCCGCTCTCTCCCAGGACAGCTATCAGCTATGCGGGAGGTGAAGTACAACACCATTCCAGGCGTCCAGATGGAAGCAAATGCCTCCTGAGACAGAAAGGTTTGGAACTGGTCTTAGCCCTTAGTCAGGGTTATCTGAGCTGCCCTGAAGGATTTTTTTGATACAGAAAGAAAAGGTGTTTGAAAGTCATCTCGATTGTCCTGCACTTTGAGACATGTCTTGAAGCTGGGGCAAAGTGGAGCCTTGCTGGGGTAGTTTTCTCTTACAGTAGAATCCACAGGTCGGGGTGATTTCTTCCTGCAGTTAAAATAATTCTGAGAAGGGTATGCAGGATGAAGAGGAATACAAACGGTAAAAATCTCAGAGATTCTTTAAAATGTGTTTCTGAGACTAAAGGAGAATGAATGGCTCCCTCTCCACTGGCCCAGAGCAGTGGAAATGTATTAGGTTGAACCATACAAAATCACCAATATTTGACTGTTTTTGATCTGTAAAAAAGAAATTTCATATGAGCCAACCTAATAGGCAACTGGCTCCAAAAACTATTGGGTGTACTTTCCCTTCTTAAATTTCCTGTCCAAACTGGAGAGCTCATTGTGTAGACAGGTCAAAGTAGCCGCTGGAATGACCTGTGAACACACACACACACACACACACACACACACACACACACACACGGCCTGTGGCTTGTATCAGGCCAGGACCCACCTTCAAACTCTTCCACCAGGGCTCCTGCTTCTCCTTTCCCTGTCCTCTGACTTTGGAGCACGTCCTGGAGAGGACAGAAGGAAAATGAGACTAGAAGAGAATGGGAAATGGGACAGCCGTGCTCCTGGCTTCTTCTCTGAAGAGGCGTCAGGGACTAGCACAGGGGTGTCTCTGCGTGTACTTTGTCCTGGAGGAAACATCAACCATGTGGCTTCGAGGCTAAAGTGTGTGCTGTCAACTGGCTACCAAATTTAAACCCAAGGCCAGTCTCTGTGCATATGAGACTCATTCAAACTGCCTCTAAGAGAGCCATGCATAGGAAGCTAGAAGGGCGAGAGGCCACCCAGTGTGGGGAAGGCCTACTCCTTGTCAGCAGCTGGACATCCACTGTCCTGTCCCTCACAGAAGGCAGAACATACTGCATCTTCCTGAGAAATCACTCTCACCAACCTCTCTGGAGTTTCTCAGGGAAGGAAAGATGGAAGGTTTCAGAAGCGGAGTCCAGCAGTGCTCTGCATCCCACTACCTGCCTCTTACTTGTCCACAGAGGAAAGCCTGTCTCACACATGCTCATCTTGCCCACCAGCAACAGTTGGCCTGTCCATACAGAAGCTGCGGGGAGGATACTTCCCCGAGAGTCTCCAACTGACCTGGGACTCCATTCAAAGATCTGGAACCACCTTCCATGCAGCGGGAAGTGACATGGTCCCTCCTACATCTCTGACAAGTACTTTGACCACAAATGCCACGTAACTCCTAGTGTTTTATCTTTCTAAACACATACACGCATTGACCTCAACAAGAAAATCACCAGAACAGTAATAACAACAATAAGATGAAACCTGTTTGGCCTTTCCCCTCCTGGGAGGCAAGTGAGAGAATGAGATCCTGTAGTTTGGGTTTTAGAGCTGGTGGATGCATTTACAGGGTGGGCTCCAACCTAGTGGCTAAATGGATGACTCTTTCAAACGCCAGATGTGTTGAGAGAAGGCATCTGGGCGCCCACCGTTGCTAACTTACATGCAGGCTCACCTCCCAACCAGTCTGAGCAGAACCAGGAGAGAATTCTGGCCTTGAGGCCCCAAACAGTGTTGGATTTCTTCTGAGGAGAAACCTACTGTATATGAATTCACTCAGAGGTAATTTATCAATTGATTGCATTTAAGACGTTCCTTACCACTCAAATGCAAATCAGCGGCCATGGCTCATGGGCCCAGCCGCTCCGCAGCATGTGGGATCTTCCCGGACCGGGGCACAAACCCGTGTCCCCTGCATCGGCAGGTGGACTCTCAACCACTGTGCCACCAGGGAAGCCCCAAAGTTGTTTCTTAAATGAAGAAAAGGCAATTGAGAGGTCACAGTTCTATAAAGAACCAATGGAATCTGGAAAACTAAAGTTCTAGCCCAGGCTTCCCTGGTGGCGCAGTGGTTAAGAATCCACCTGCCAATGCAGGGGACATGGGTTCGAGCCCTGGTCCGGGAAGATCCCACATGCCGCAGGGCAACTAAGTCCGGGTGCCACAACTACTAAGCCTGTGCTCTAGAGCCACGAGCCACAACTACTGAAGCCCGTGCGCCTAGAGCCTGTGCTCCGCAATGAGAAGCCACTGTAATGAGAAGCCCGCACACCACAACGAAGAGTAGGCCCCGCTTGCTGCAACTAGAGAAAGCCCGCGGGCAGCAAGGAAGACCCAACGCAGCCAAAAAAAAAAAAAAAAAGTTCTAGCCCGGGCTAAATGGCAGCTTAAGGTCACCAAGGGCAAAGCATGAAACGGCCTCTGACCCAGCTCTACCAGGCTCTTGTGGTATGTAGAGAGGCAGGAAAGCCAGGAAGCCGCAAATGGGTGAGAAATGTCATACCCCCAGTGTCCGCTAATCCAACACCCCCCGCCAGGGGCCTAGCCTTCCCGTTCTGAATAGATAGATGAAATTCTGTATTATACAAGCTTTAAAGTGCTGGGCAAGGGATGTGGTGGTTTTCTTCTTTGTACCCCCAAGGCATTGCCCAGAGCCTGACACATAGTGTTCAATGAAAGCTGAATGAATAAATGAATGCAGTAGAAAAAATACAATCTGGTATGGGAAGACTTCCAATTTCTGAGCTTCACGGTTCCCTTACAAACTGGGATGGTTCCACGGCACAGCCCTGGAGGTACTGAAATCCAGGCCAAGAGCCAACAGCGGTGAGAGGCCCACGGTGGATGTGATGTGTCTACTCGACTCAGGTTGGCCTGGCAGCAACCCACACCCATCTTGCACATGGTAACGGGACCAGTTCCCCTAGCCTGCCCTCCATCGCCACTGTTCTTGGCCGCCACCATCTGACCTGCTCTTCATACCTAAATCTCTAACTCAGTCCTGTAGGACTCATGCCCACCTTTGAACCTCTGTTCAGGGAGTCCTCCCCCCTCCTCAGCCTAGAAGACCTTTGGGGGTACAAGGAGGCTGCTCTGGCGACTCCACCCCACACAAAGTCCTGCTCTCTTAACTCCCATGGCCTGAGTCAAGCTTTGCGCACCTTAAATGTGCGCCTTCTTAGACTGGTTTCTGCTCCAAGCGGTCAAGGAACAGGTCAGGGCTTCTTCTGGGGCTCTCTCTGGACCTCGGAGCTGGGAGCCGAAGCAGTCAGTAAACACCATGACTTATTGTAGAGTGCCTGACAGAGAGCTGAGCCCGATCGCCGCCTCCCCTGTGCCTTCACTCATTACAGATGTGTGGCCCACCAGTGAGATGGTCCCCCGCAGCAGAGCCGTGCTGGCTCACTCGTGCTGGCTCACTCGTGCTCAGCCCCCGCCTACCCCCAACACACACATACCCATTCCAAGGTGGCAGGTGGGGGATGCAAACTGACACTTCTTGAGTGCCACAAGGTAAGTATTACTACCCCCAAGTCTGCAGATGAGAAAACGGGCTCAGAGAGAGAGGTGAAATAGTGTGTCCCAGGGGTCTGAACTAGGTCACACAGACCCCGCCACCCACTGAGCCACACGCACTTCCTCACACCGCCATGATCTTTTCTTTTTTTGCCTGAAGTATAGTTGATTTCCACCATGATCTTGAAGCCTAAGATCCAACAGCAGAAGAGAGAAGAGCGAACTAGAAACAACTAAACATGGCTTAAAGGAAGCTGCAGGCACAAAGGGAGGGGTGGCTGTAAACTGGAGGCCTCCCTCTTTCTACTCCCAGCCTCCCAGCACTCCCCAAGGAAATGACACGCCCTCAGAGGCACGCACCACCTCTCCCGTCCTGTGCCACCAAACTGGGCGAATCAGGAAGAAGGTCTAATGTTCTCTGTTTAAGGACCAGATGAGATTAGACAGAGGACTTGGAGACCTTTGCCTTCTCCGAAAGACAGAGGGGGATGTTACATCCTCAGGGGATGTAACATTGCAGAAGGCGGAGGTTCAACCTCGTCCCAGGCAGGTGCAATCCCTTGGCACCATGGGCAGACTGGTGGGCTTGAATCAACCCCTGACTTTACAGACTGAAGCACAGCCAGGCTATGGACCACACTGACAATTAGGAGAAAGCTAGGAGTGGGTGGGATGCTTCTCACTCCTCTGAGCATCTCACCAAGGCTCCCAGGGGCCTAGCACTCAGCCTTCCTACCCGGATCATCCAAGTATATTGCCAGTCCAAAGCAGGAGACACTAGAGAGCCATCCTCTAGCAACCCAAATGAGCTCCTGCTGCTTCCCAAAGCCCAGGCTCACTCCTTAGGAGATGAGGACTCACAGGGGACTCAGATGCTACCTACCCAAGGGCTGTAGCTTCTGAAACATACCCCATGCAATCACCCCAATGGCATCTGGCTTAGAAAAGAAGGGCAGAGCCTAGATTACTTTTATTACTCTTTCTGCTCCCCAAGAGACAGGCCTTAAAGGAGGTAAAGTATGCAAAGCGTTAGCGCTGAACTTGGCACACATAAGTGCTCAATAAATGGTTCCTGTCACCATTATCATGACTCATTATGATTTCCTGTCTGCCAATTTCTCACCTCCCCGGCTCATGTGAGGAGCCTTCTTTTCATAATCTCAAGGGTTACTGGAGCTCAGAGGCCCTTAACCCAGTCCAGGGTAGGAAACTGAAGTTTTGAGATGGGGAGGTGATTGCGAGCAAGGCTGGACCCACAGCCAGGAGTCCTCCGAGGTGAGAAGGCCTCTCTGCCCTCTGACAGCAGGATGAGCCCAGCGCCTCCCCAGAAACTCTCTCTGAAGACCTGAGGCTTGGCAAGGAGCCAGGGCAGGAGGCTTCTCCAAGAAGACGCTGGCTCTGAGCCAAGGCGCATCCCAGAAGCTTCAGCTCACAGAGAGCAGCAGAGACTCAGGGGAGGAGGGGCAGCCAGGAGAGGGGCAGTGAGGAGCCCTCGGGCCAAAGGAAACCTGCTTTAAGTGGGTTTGGCACGAACCTGGGATGCACGGCTGCCTTCTCATGCCCTGTGGTTTCCACACATCTGGGAGACGATGAAATCACTTCGAGGTCAGGAACTGCGGGGACACGTTCCACCCCTGGGACAACCCTCCTGTCATCTACATCTGTGCCCATACAAACTCCACAGGGCACTACGAAAGCTGCAAGCAAAGACTCTTCTGGGGGCTACCCACTGGCTTTCTTCCTCCCACCCTAAAAGCTGAAAAACTTGATGCTGCCTGTGGATTCAGGCCTTCTGCCTCAAAGGACTGAGGGGTGACCCCCATTTAAGAAGCTGTACTAGCCTCCAGCCTGGCTTTTCCATGCACAGAACTCTCTGTCACCAGAGACCTTCCAGGGGTAGATCAGGATTAGTTACTGAACATTGGGGCTGGAAGAGGTCTCGATTCTCTAGTTTAGCTCAATGAAAATATGAGCGACATGTATCACTTTAAAATTTTCTAGAAGCCACACCAAAAAGTAAGAAGAGGTAAAACTAATTTTAATAATATATTTTAACCCAGTATTATCATTTCGGCATGTTGCACTGACTACAGCTCACGAGACCAACGGTGGTTAGCATACTGGACAGCGCAACTCTTGACTCCAGCAACGTCCCCCATTTTTGGATGAGGATGTGACCCAAGTATCTAAGGAGAGGGCTCCAGTGTAGAAACGGAGGCCCCAAACTCCATCCCAACAGCTGGGCCCATCAGCCTTTCCTTTCAGCCTCCTGATAAATACTCGTGGCCTATGAAATAGATCATTTTACGATAAATCAAATTCAGGGGGACTGCAACTTAAACCTAGTTGAAATAGACAACGTGGAGAGGAACAGAAACTGATATACTTGACATCACAAGCTCCGGAACAAAGACCAACAGAAAGGAACAGAAGGGAGGTTCTGGGAGGTCTCTGCACGGGAGGCCAGGCTCGATGAAGACCTCTGTGTGTGCCACCCCTGAGCAGGGCCCCCTGGCTCCTGAGGGTTGTAAATACCCACACTCCAGCACTGGGTCTGGTGATTTTTCTACCACGGCTCCCTGGAGGAACTACCCACAAAAGCTCCTCTCTGCTTTAGAAGGCAAGAACAAGTCGTGCATTTACCCAGTGCTTCTAGTCTTCTTACTCCGAGTCGCCATGCCAACACACAGTCATAATTACCGAGGAACGCGCCAATAGTGGCAGCATTGACAAAGACACTATATCAGGGCCTGTGAGCTAAGCAAGGTCAGGCTCCTTGCGGCCCCCAGCTTCCTGCCCACTTCCTTTATTCCACTCTGATCCATCTCTTTCCCTTCATTCTCTTCCTCTCCCACCCAGATGGTCTCTGATTATATTTTCTCTGCAAAGGAAGGCACTGTGGCTCAGTGTATAAAACACTTTTATAGCAATTAGGAGACACGTTCTCCTTTGAGTCCCGATTTTAACTTGTGGGAAAAGTCACTTTAACATCTAGGCCTCAGTTATTTCGCTGTGAATGGGGAGAATATTTTGGACAGTGCCTATTCAGCAAGTGGGTGCCTGCATTTAATTCACCTACTAAATTCAGAGGCCGGTGTGCATCCCGTCAACTCTAAGATCTTCTTTATGATCAGCACCAGAGATACAAGAAGCTCAGGGAAACAAAAGAAGGTTCAGTTCAGAGAGGGAGTTGGTTCTAATACCCTGAGAACAGCAGGGCTTATATCTCCCCCCAGGAAGGGTGAAAATCTCAGAAAAGGAGCCAGGAGCAGCTGAATGGTGGGCTCTATCCGATTATAAAAAGATGAGTGGGACGGACGAGAACTATCAGACTAAGTGACGAGCATCCTGAGGCCCCCAGTGAGAACAAGGACATGCACCCATTTAAAATGAGAGGTCAGAAAAAGAAGACAGACAGCCATCACCCGGGCCCTACACAAGAGCGCCCCAATTTCAGAACACCCAGTGCACCAACATCTGAACTTACAAAGGAGATAGATTGGAGGCTGATGATTAGCATCACAAAATGATTATTCCCTTTGTAAAAGGCTTCACTGCAGGACTGCTTTAAATAGTGCATTTAAACCATGATCTGATTTGCTAAATTCGATTTATACACATCTACTGCCTAAGCTGGCGTGCGGCTGTATTTACATGTCTTCCCTTGGCACGGAGGAGGGGAGAGGCCAGCCATTATTTGGGGCCTTTAATCCTTGTAGACAGTAACTAACCTGGGGAGCTGAACCCTGTTTTTCTTCCAGAGCTGGGGCTTTAGCTGTAAACTGGCCTCAGCTCTCCACCCTGTTTTGCCTGGGCAGAGCCTGCCCAAAGACGATGGTCAGGATTTGGCTAGAATCTGTTGCAGCATTTCTGTCAGTAGGGGCTGCTCACCAAGAAGCAGACCTCCTCCCCACACACCAGGGGTGACAAGTTTCCAGTACAAATTTCCAGAGAATCTGGTCTATGGCAGGCTCACCAAATTTATTCAGCACTGACAGTTATCATGCCAGGGGTTCCAAGGTTACCTTTTGGGAAGCATGAAAATCTGCTAATCTGTATAAGTTCTGGGGATCTGATGAGCCACATTCTATGACTTGTACTTAAGCCACAGGAACTAAACCTGGGAAGGCACAGAAAGGGGGGCTCTCTACCCAAAGAGGACAAAAGAATGGATCTACCAGGCCTCACGGCAGCTGTGCTGAGGCCATCGGGAAACCCTCCTTAGTTCACATAAAGGGACTTGTAGGTCTCACTGACAACATGTCCCTTCAAGAGAGAAATGACCCAGGGAATTCCCTGGTGGTCCAGTGGTTAGGACTCCGCGCTTCCACTGCAGGGGGCATGGGTTCGATCCCTGGTCAGGGGACTAAGATCTCACGTGCCATGCAGCACGGCCAAAACAAAAAATAAAATAAAACAAATAAATAAAAATAAGAGAAAAATAACCCCTTCCCGTTAGGTCCAACAATGTGATAGAACGGTCAGGAGCTGGACGACTGCCAAAAGGGGAAATACACTACCCAGTTCACACCATTTGCCCAAAGAGAGAGGTCTAGGGAATTCATGGGCTCAGGAACGTAACATTCAAAAAACAAAGTCCCTCCAGAGGACTGAAACCAGAACATCTCTCCACCACCACCCCTATCTCCGCAGCACAGAGCTTTAGTCTTTAAGAGAGAGATCCACTCACTCATTTACCAGATATTTACAAACACCCACAATGGTGAGCCCAGCCTAGCATTAGGAACTGGGGCAAAGGAAAGAAGAAGACAGCACACAGGTCTGAGGAGTTTATAGTGGGGAATTGAGGGGTCACTAAAAACAACTAAACCATTGTTGAGAAGCCCACTAAAGCCCGCTCCTGAGAGGTTGGAAACTGGACTGGGAATCAGGAGCCCTGAGTCCCATTCCTTGCTCTGCTAGCTAACTTCATGACCTTGGGGAAAATTACTTAATCTCTCTGGGCTGTTCCTCATCTGTGACATAAGCAGTTGACCTACATAATCACCAAGCTTTAAATTTTCTATAAGTCTTATGGAGGGAAAAAATGTTCATATCTCTAAAAATCCTGATGAGCTTCCTTTTTGGAACAAGGTTATAAACCATCATACTTTCTTCTTTGTCTTGGCTGCCGGGAGGCTCAGAACAACCACAGTATTAAATCAGAACATCTAGTTTAGGCCAGAGCTTTAGGCTAGGAGGTTGGGGATGAGGTGACAGGAGAGTCCTCATATGTGAGCCCTCATATGTGATGTGGGGATGGGGGCTTGGATTCAGGACAGGCTTGGTGCTTGTTTGAGAGATGAGACACAACAGATGAATCCATGTGTCTGTTGTATGTATGCAAGTGCTGAGCCTGTGGGTAAGAACTCAGGCTTTGGGGCAGACAGCTCTGAATCTACATCCTGGCCCCGGCTCTGTCGCATCCTAGCTATGGCCAAAATCACAAAGAGGGAATCATCACCCTACTTATCAAGCTGAGGCCCCAATGCACATGAAGTGCTTAGCAGCGGGCCTGGCACAAAGCAGGACTCAAACACAACTAACGTTACTGGAGCTCCTTGGTCGGTCTGTACAAATACACACGCGTGGAACCTGCTTTAGGGTAGCGGTGGGTCAACTGCGTTAATTAGAACAACAGCGACTGAGCTTAAATTATTCAACCTGGTGGAGGGGGCGGGGCCGAGGCCACATAACAGACACAGCTCTGACCTTTGGGCGGGGGCCTGGAGCGGGCGAACTCAAAGTTGCTCCACCGGGCCAGCGGAGGAAGCAATGGACCCGAAGCAGCCTAAGAGGATGCGAACGGAGCCTCTAGGCCTGCCCCCAACCACAGCGGCGACGCGGAGGCCCTCGCTAGACCGCCGCCCCCATCGGCGGGGCTCTCTGTTCCTCGGCCCCCGCTATCACTGCGCTCCGGAACACACAGTCCCGGGAAGGGTGGCTTCGCTCTGCTCGCCATTCGGGCCTCGCGGTTTCAAGAAAAAGCGGGCATTAACCATGCGCCTGACATTCCCCGGAAATAAGGAAAGAGTGCAAAGCGCCTGCGGTTCCGGGCTCCAAAATAACGACATTCTTCAGCCCGGCCCGCTCAAGCCCGGCTGCACCCCCTCAGGCCGAGAGGAAGGCCGTCTCCGCCCCTGCCTCAGGCAGGTAAGTGAGGAGGGCTCGGACCGGAAGCCTCTTTTTCCGCCGCCGCGACGCGCACCGCAGGGCTCTTCGTCTCCGGCCAGGAGCTCACTTGGCGGCCTGGGGGGGTGCGCGGGCAGCCGCGACGGAGGGTCCGGTAGGGAGGTGGGAAGGAAGACGGCGGCCGTTCTCTCGCAAGGCACCCTCCCCGGGTGTAATTAATACCCTGAGGGCCTGCCTGGGACGGACGGCGGCCGAGACACTGCGGGCCCGGGCGCGCTCGACGCGCGTTCCGCCTCTGTGGGCCCGCGGCAGGGCGAGCGCGAGGAGGGGGTCGGCAGTGCCGCCGCGGCGCCGCGACCTACCTCGTGCCCACGCAGCCATCTTGCCGCCGCTCCTCGAGCTCTCAAAATGGCCTCCCGGCCTCGCAACGCGCCCCACTCGAGTCTCAGCGCAGACCAGGGGTCACGGCCGCGGGCCTCCTGCCGTCTTTCTCGCCGACCTCGGCCAGCCCCGGGCGTCCTGTTTGCGCCCTCCCCCCGCCGCGCCCGCGCCGCGGGGCCTGGGGGCGCTCCTGGTTACGAAGGGCGTTGGCCCAGGCAGTGCCCGGGTGTACACGAGGTGTGAATGCTGAAAACGGATTCTTGCTTTGCTTGGGCTCGTGCCCCACTGCGGCACTCGAGTCTGTGCCGGTGACTCCCTTTTCTTTAGCCCAGAGACTGGGCGCGGGCACAGGCCCCAGCCCTTCCGGGGCCGGCTGCGCATCCCCAGGCGGAGGGGCAAGGCGCTGGTTACTGCGCGCCTCCGATTCCCGCGGAAAGCCGACGCGGGGAGCCCAGGTGTCCAAAGAGCCGCGTCGGAGGCCGGAACCGTCACAGCCGCCATTTACTTGGGGCCTACTGTGTGCTATACATCGCGCTTTGCGCCAGCTCTGACGAATTGTATCACAAAGCATCACAAGCCAGTATGTGTATTTTTAATGCCATTTCACAGGGCGTTGCGCGTGTGTGTTTCATATTGGATCTGGGCTTAGGGAGGAGGGTTAGGGCCTTTCTGGTGACCCAGGTTAAAACACAGCCGCTCCACCGTCCTGATCTTGGAATCGCCCAACCTCCGGGCTGCAGGCCGGCGAGCCCGCTCTTGGAGACACCCAGGGCAGAGTTGGGGTGCAGGCAGACAGCTCCTCCTCCCATTCCCTGGCTCTGGCCACTCACCTTGCCCCCGGCGCGCCCTCCTACGAGAGAGCCGGTGCCCACAGCTAGTTCGTGCTTGCGAAGAGGGCGCTGAGCGCGGGTGGAACGGCGCCGAAGGGGGAAGCGCTTGCAGGGGAGTAGCTGTAAAACAGAGCGGAGACATCAGGCACCCCCCATGCCTGCCCAGAAGCGCGCCCGCGTCCACTCGAAGGTGGGGTGGGGACACATGCATCCTCCAGGTCATGTCCACAGCCCACCTCTCTGCGCCTCAGTCTTGCCCGCCTAGGACGCAGAAGGGAAGCCCGGTGGGGTACTGGCTAAGGGGGATTCTGGCCCGGCTCTCCTTACCGGCCAGCGGGCCGGGCATTTAGCCACCCGCAAGTATGCCGCTGGAGGCCCGCCCTCCGGAGCGAAACCCTGCTCGTTGGGAGCTGGAGCACCAGAAATGGAGAACCGTGAGATGGGGCATCTGGGTGCACCTAGGGCCCAGCACACCAAGCAGAGCCTGCCAGCCAGCGCCCCGGAACGATCCTGACTAACCGCCCCCCCACCCCGAGCCCCGACAGCAATGTTCATGAGTCCTGAGACCCAGAACCTGCCGGAGCTGGGATCCCAGGCGCCAGCTATTAGAAATCCCCAACCGCTGAACTAACAAGGACCTGCTGGTGACGCCCTCTTGGCCTCAAAAGTCAGTTCCTAATCTGTTCCCTTCAAGGCTGTAGACATTTGTGTGTCCTCCTCCTCAGCCAGCCAAGCTTGGACCTTTATACCCATTCCAACGCCGCCCCCCACCTTCCACAACTGGGTGCTCCTTGGAGTCCTGTTTTGCCTCTCAATTCAGGGGCCCAGTGGGCATGGCAGGCACTGGTCAGTTCTTCCAAGGGATTCTTGGACATCCATCGGTGCTTTCATTCTGTCTCCAGCAGGTGGAGGTTTGAATTTCAGATCCAGACATTCATGTGCACCCCCTGTCTGACCCTGAAGAAAGCTATCATTTACTCAGCACCTACTGTATGCCAGGACTTTATTTGTATATTTTACTTAATTCTCACATGACCCCTGGAGGTGTGGGTACTATTATTCCCATTTCACAGATGGGGAAACAGAAGCCCAGAGAGGTGATATGACTTGCGAAGGATACACTGAGTTGTAATGTTGAAAGCATGCCCTCAAATCCTGCCTCACAGGCGTGGGCATCCCTTCCCACCCACCCCCCAGCTGCTGCCCTTCTGAAATTTGGACTGCTGGATTATTAACCCAGTCCAGGATAGTCCTGAGTTCTCCATTCTAGTGCCTCCACTCAGGATTGTCACCCTTAGGGGCAGAAAAGGCCACAGAGGAGAGCCCGTCATGCTGCTCTCCCCATGACCTGTGATGGGGAATTTCTGCAGCCCTCTGGGCACCCCGGAGGCATTTCCACCCTCTTTAGCCTGGGTCCAGAACCTTGAGGGAACCTGGTAAAGCCTCATGCTGGCTAATAATCCACTCCTGATTTTTAAAATCCCAGTCTACACAGTCAAAGAAGTGGGTGACCTGTATTATGATCAAGATAATTGAGGCAGGAGAAAATGAGATGAAGGGGCAGGAAGGGCATGATATTTTTACACACAACCCCAATGGAGACCTGGGGGGATTCGGGAGCTAAAAAGAGGAGCATTACTAGGAAATGCCCCTGTCTCTGGTTCCCGCAAGAGATTTTATCCCAATTGATAATCACACAGGAAGCTGTAACTCCCCCAACCTCCAAGCTGAGAGGTGCTTTTTCTTTAAATGACGTTAATGTGACGTTAATGTTTCTTTTCTTTTCTTTTTTAATGAAATCTCTATAAAAAACAACCTCCACTTAAAAAATTATGTCCATTGGACCGGAGGTGAAAGAAAGAAAAAGCAAAATGAAAAAAAAAAGTTTGGGCTTTTTCAGAAGAAGAAGAAGATCAGGGAGACAGCCGCCACCCCCAGGCTGCCTGACACAGCAGAGATGGCAGCTGAAGGTTGAGATGGGGTGGGTACAACCAGACTTGAGAGACACCAGGAATCTGGGTAATGGAGGGAACAAGGATCTGAAGCCACACTCACCAGAGGGCAGAGGAGAAAGGTCCTTTTCAAAATAAACCCAAGTCGAGGAGTGTGAGACCAGCCTAACCTGGGGGAGTGGCCGTGGTACCCACCCCCCTTTCCAATTTGCAGTCCATCTCCACCCTAACAAGACAGAGAAGGCTCAAGAAATGCCACTCCCCGCACATTCCTGCAACACACAAAGAACCCGGGTTTGGCCAGAGACAGAGGAGAACAGCTCCACTCATAGCACCTCCTAATTCATGGGGGGAACAAAAACTAGGTTGCAAGCTGATGTGGGGGGAGGTGAGGCTGACCGGTGAGGGGCTCCAGTGCCTGTGCAGATGGAAGCTGAAAGGAAGTTCTAATTAGCACAAAGCTGGCACCTTCCATTAATAGCTCTCCATCAGCTCCTGGATGCCACTGATGGGAGACAAGTTGCGATGTGTGAGCTTCACCTGTCCCTTGATCATTAACAGACCTCGGGTGAGACCAGGGCTGTCCTGAAGGAAGACCACCTCAAACCAGCTGCCCCACCAAGAAAATCTAATAACAGGCCTGACTTCCGGGCCCATCCGAGGAGAAAGTGTTTAACGCGAGTCCGACGTGACCACAAACACAAAATCTCCTAAGAAGTCCTGGCATACATTCTATGTATTTGACACTCTAGATAGGTCAAACAGATCCATGGTAAGAGATATCGAAGGGGGTTGGGGAGGGATTGACTGGGAAGAGGCAGGAGGGAAGTTTCTGGAGTGAGGGAAATGCTATCTTGAGTGTTGGTTACGTGGATGTAAATGCATTGTACACCTATGATCTGTTTCTATATGTAAATTATACTTCTAATAATATACATGTAGGTGTATAAGTATGTGGCAGTGTATCACACACATGCATGCAAAGGTCTCAGCCGCTAACTGATTTCTCCATTGATGTGAAGGTTCACACCCTTTTCAAGGGTCACAGTAGAGAAAGGGGCCAGAGCAGATGGGGAAATGGGGCTGTGCACATCTCACAGACACGCGGCCTTGGCTGGCCTGGTAGGGAGGAGGAATGTCTGAATTGAATCAATTAGCTGCAGAAAACTTCAGAAAAGAAGTAAGGCCCTTCATAAAACCAAAGCCCACTCCTTAATCCCCAAAGGCAATCCTCTCCCCCATTCCCATGGCCATTCCTCAGTAAACAAAGAAATCCCTCCTTCCACATCCACACCTCAATATTCATTATGAGCTGACGTTAGAGACTGCATTCCAGCCTCCCAGAGTGCCCTAATGACTGGAAACCCAAGGGCAGATGACTGAGGGGGTTTCCTCTCTCTTTCTCTCCCTCTGCTTTTTCTCAACATCTCCTCTCCCCTTCCCATGGCAGTCTGTCCTTTCTTTCCTCCCTTCTCTCCCTTTTCCTTCCTTCTTTTCTTCAAATTAGTGAATAAGCAAATCAAGGCAAAGACATCACTAACTGTACCTTGTTCATTTATTTTGACAAGTACAGTTTAATTTTAATCATTTATTATAATACTTCATAGTAGACGAGTAAATGTGCTGGGGTATATTTGGTAACATTAATGAAGTCTGCCTAATAGGAACCTTCACTCCAGCACCCTGCCTGGAGAGCTGCCTGCCCGAGAAGTGGGGCGAAACCACTGGTCTGTGGTAGGGTGTGCAGTTTTTTGTGGGGGGGTGGTGGGAGGGGAACTTAATGGGTTTGAGGATTAACGAAGGGAAAATTAACCCGATTCTAGAGAAGAGGCAAATATGCAAGCCCATAATCATGTGTGGTATGGATTGTGTGTATTTAAACACCGAGAGAGCACACTCTGTGATAAGGAAGCCCAGGCGTGCACACATGCCACATGCATATTTACACATGAATCTCAAATGTGCAGATCAGCAGAGTCCCAAAGAAATTAGGCCCTGGGCAATTAAAAATTGAAATAAAAATGGAGAATGTGATACACAGAGTTCTATATCTCTTCCAAGTACCTTTCTCCTACTTATCATATGCCTCAAGTGGGCAAACATGGTGCAAAATGTGGAAGATAATAAGAAGGGTAGGGGGTTTCTTTCACTGGTGATGACTTCAGAATGCTCCCTCCAACACACAGTGAACCATGAAAAACAGGTCTCAATCAATGCAACATTTTAAATGGGAGTGACCTTTTTATAGCTCTTCCTTAACCCTGCCGCCATCCTTAACATAACTGATCGTCATATAAGTGTACGATTCGGTATATAGACCACATATATATAAGAATGGGTATACTATACATATGAATGTGCAATCATTTGGTCCAAACACATAGATATCTGGTACACCTCAAGACATAAGCTCCAAAGCATTTACATTATTATCTACAATAATGATAGACTTGTCATAATATAATTAATGCTTAATTTTGAATGTAAAGAAATAGTTGACCCTTTATTTTAAAATAATAGTTAAAAAAAAAAAGGGACCTCAAGTTTCCCTGTTTCCCATCTCTGCCTTGTTTGCTCATACCCAGGGTGGTTTAGGGACATTTCAAGAGACAGAAGTGGGTTATCATGAGACCAACTGCACCGCCTGCCTCAGGATAGAGTGCAGGATTCTCCCAGAGTCTACAGGCTAGATTTGGTCCAGTTCTGTGGGCAAGAACTAAAACTCGGCAATTGCTTGTTTCTCTTACTGGATGATTCCAGTGGGAAGAAGCGAGGCTGCTTTTGCCAACTAAGGTGTGCCAAAGGCTCAAAGACCCTTTTCTTGGCATAGCCATGTGTGTGAGAGAGGGCAAGTAGAACCTGCCTGCACCCATGAAATGCCTTATAACAACTTCCCACCCTCCAAGCGGAGGAATGTCTTGGCCATTAGTTAGAGCAAGATCATCAGCCGGAGACACCTGGCTCCCAGCTTTCTCGCCTGGCCCCCGAGCTCCTCCAACCCGTCTCCTTAAAACCGTGGCCTGGCTCTGGCGTGGGAAAGGCAGTTTGGAGCTTTTCACAACTCCAGTATCCCCTTGAACCAAAACCAATTAGCCTGGCCCAAGGTCCTGTCATTGAGGGCCTGGCCCTCTTTTCAAACCCCTGCGGCTCAATTGCGGTGAGGGGGCTGGCCAGTGAATGCCGGGACCACTTAAAGTGGTGCTTAAGCCGGACCGGCCTGGAAGGAACGAGCCAGCACTATATAGGAGCTGCAGCGGCCCATTCTCAGAGCCACTGACCAAGGTTTTGTTCCAGCCACAGCCCCCGCCCTGACTCTATTTTGAAAAACCCTGTCTTCCTCTCAGATTCCCAGCTGTCTGGAGGAGCAATGAAAAGCTGGCTCTAGGAAGCCATGAGACACCCAAACTTGGCTTCCCCAGACAGAAAGGAAATCCCTATGTTGTGAGTTCCGTCCCCAATTATCTTGCCCTCCCTGCTAAGGGAGAAGGAGCGCTGACGTTGATAGAGCACCCACTGTGCACTCAGTGCTTTCCATCAGCAGCATGCACACCAGCCTGTCTTGTGGCTGATAAAACTAAGGCTCAGGGGAAGTGACTTGCCCAAAATAACAACCCTTAAGAGCAAGGCAATATGGGGGGACCTCTGAGAGCCCCTGAACACCACTCTGGTAGGAAGAGAGACACAGAAGAGGGTGAGAGATTGACCAAGATGGAGCTTTGGACCAAGATGAGAAAGAAGAGGGGAACACCACCTGGGGGAAGGGAAGATTCCTGAACACAACTCCCAGCACAAGCTCACGTCTCTACCAAGGCCGTGCCCACATCATCCATTCTCCCCTGCCTGACCCAAGTTGAACTGACCCCAGGGAGAATAGGGTTGGAGGCGGGATGAGTTGCCACAGCCTTCCTCCAGCCCCCCACCAGTCACCACCTTCCTGTCCAGGCGGAGTGAAGATTCGCCCTCTGTGATGGGCGGCACTGCCAGGGCGCCCTGGCCGTCACCATGGTGACGCACATCCCACCCTAGGCCAGAGCCGATTGGTCACTCTATCCAGGCTGATGGAGGGGGTCTAAAGTACAGGCGGGATGGGGGACCGAGACACCCCGACACACACGCAAGAAAGAGATGCCAAGGGGGAAATGGAGACTATTAAAATGGCGCCGCGGCCTCCACGGGGCCTCTGCTGTGGGTGCGCATATACACGGGTTGGAAAAATCCGGGCCGTTTTCTTGACCGCGCCGCGTCGCCTGGGTCCTGGAGGGCGCATAAATCCCGCTGGGGCTGCCCCGGGGCTCAGGGCCGACCCCTCCCTGCTTTTCCCCGACCTAGGCGTACAGGACTGCACACCCCAGCTGGCTGGACCCGCCCTGCGCGCGGCACGGTCGGGCCGGGCGAGCGCGGCGGATTAGCCCTGAGCCCGCAGACCCGAGGGCGCGGGGCGGGCGCATTTGGGGGTGTGAGGGCGGGGCGAGTAGGCGACCGCGCCTCTAATCCCAGCGCTGCGTGTGGGAGCGGCCGGATCAGGGAATTAGCGCTGTAACTTCGGATTAGTAACGCTCGCTAAATGAGCGCCTAATTCCGACCCTTCATGCTTTTCAGCGTCGCGGCTGGGCCCTGGGAGGCCTTCTGGCCTCGCTCCCTCCGCGCTCTGGTCCCATTTCCCGGGAGGTCGGCCGGCGGCCGTGGAGAGCTCCCTGACCGGCCTAGATCAGGCCTCTGGCCGCGCCGAAGCCTGATTTTCGGCGGCGCCCAGTGATGCCAGCTTTTCATTCGCCGAGCAGAGGCCCGCCTCGTCGTCCTACGGTCGTTCACGGTTGGGAGTTAGTGGACGAGTGAGAAGGAAGCCCTTGATGCCTCACTCACCACGGTGGCTGCCCTGATTCTTGCCCCACCAGTGGCTTGGTCTACGACCTTTGGCGAGCCACCGGGCCTTAGTAAGCTCACTATTTCTAGATGTTAAATGAAAGGGGTTAGGTGAAGAGCATCTTTGAGATCCCAACCAATCCAGGCTTCCAAGCTGCAGCTTCAATTGCGTTCTCAGGCTCCCTAAAGCCTTTTTGAGTGGGGTGGGGGTAGCGGAAACGTGCGGCAAAAATGTAGCCCAAACATGGGGAGCCTAGTGGCCAGAGGAGACTTGGAGGAAGGCTTCCCTGGGGCATGAGAAGAAGAGGCGAGAAGGGCCAAGGCCCAGGCGGCTCCCCCAGGCCTGGGCAAACCAGATGAGATTTGATGGGGTGAGGCACCGGTTTTAAGTCTGTACCTCAGGCTTCAAGTGTCCAGAGGGGATTCGAACATGGCTATGTCAGGGGTGGGCGTTCATACCCGGAGGCCCAAATCCGGCGTGTTGACCTCTCTCCGAGGGCCACTGCTGGTGGGTGTGGGGTGGGGTCCGGGAGGTTAGGGTTCAGGCGCTCTCTGTCCCCCGAAGCCCCACCGCGATCCTTTCCCTGACCCGGAGGTTTGCATCAACGAATTTTCGTAAAAAGCAGAAAGAAAACCCGCATGCTCCCCTGCTCAGACTCCTCCTCCCCCAACCCAGATTTCAGGACTGACGAGATGGGTTCGGACCCTGGTTTTAAAAAAAATTTTGTTAATTAAAAAAAAAACATTGGAATTATATAGACACAGCTGTGAGGGTGCAAAGCCACCAGGTTACTAGAAGGACTAGTTCTTGCAAAATAGCAAAGGATAGAGATGGTGGGAAGGGAAGATGGAAGCCCAGGACCCAGGGCCATCTGGCTGGGAAAGAAGGCAGGGAGCACAGGGTGAGGAGGCAGGAAGAGCTGCTCTGGTTTCTTCCGAAATGGGGTCACGATCAGTGCACAGGCTCCCAGGTGTGCTGAGAAGGGAGGGGTGGCCCAGGGGATGCTACCCGTGGCCTCCAGGATCCTGAAACAAGATAGCCACCCTTTGCCCGCCTCTTGCCAGGAAAAAGGGAGACTGGCCTTTAAAAATGGGGAAGGGGGTGTCACACAGGATGCAGGAAAATTTTCTACCTGGGGATTATCTCTAGGGATAACTGGGGACAGAGGGAGGACAGCTGAATTTCCCTGCCTGGACTTTTGTTTTCTTCTTATTTTAATTTTATTTTCAATAGCTAACACATTCAAGTGGTTCAAAATCCAAAAGGTGATACAGTGAAAAGTCTCCCTCCACCATCCACCTCAGCCTCACAGTTCCCCTCCCCAGGGCCGATGGATTTCCCTTTTGTACTGTTTCAATTTTTGCTTCTTACACATAAAACCTATTTTCAAAAAAAATTTTTGTTAAGCAAAGGCAAAAAAAAAAAAGCCTCGGAGGAATGAAAAATGGGAAAAGATTTCTATTATTAAAAGGGGAGTGGGCAGGTTCTGGGTAAGAGGATGGGAATGATGGGCCATATAAAAAAGTGAGGGAGAGGCTCTGGAGAATGAAGTGGGCAGAGATGGAAATAAGACCTGGGCCCAGCTCTGCACTTCTGAGCTGTGAGAGCCCGGAGGAATCACTTTAGGCCTCCTGATTTGTTTCCTCCTGTATAAAAGGGAAATGGGATGGAGGTTCGTGTCTGAATGGTGGCTCAAGTTCATTCCAGCCTGCCTGTCATAGCACTCATACACCTACATTCCTAGAAAGCCCCCCAAACCATCAGGGGGTCTGAACCTACATTGGCTCCTTTCTTCCCTGAGGCATGGCAGGGTCCAGGGCTGGGTCTACAGCCACTCATCCCTGGGAGCCCAGGAGGTTCCCCAAGCTTCCAGGGAGCCCTGAGCTTCAGGACGAGTCAAGGTGTCAGGGAGGAAAGTGACCTGGAGGCAGACAAGGACCTCAAGAGGGACCCCAACGCTGTGTGCGCTGTGGGATCCTGATGCCCATGCAGTGAGCAGGGGCGCGTCCCACAGCCCGACGCCCAGCTAAGAGGGGCTGGGAGCTTGAGTGGCCGGGTGTGCTGCATTGGGTTGCCATGGGAACGGAATGCAGATTTCCCCCAATTGCTTTTTTATTTGCTAGACATTGTAATACATCTTATGTTGCAAGCAGAGAGGCGGGGTGCAGGAGAGTAGTGGGAAGGCGCCGGGAGCCTGCTTGCACCCTAACCACTCCGGGAAGTTAGGGAGGCGCGGGCGGGAATGGCCGAGCCAAGGCTGGTGCAGAGGTTGGCGGGGTTGAGCTCGGTCCCTCCCGCCCGCTCGCTCGCTGGCGCTCCGTTTGTATGCAGGGCAGGGCCGGCCCGTCGGGGAGGGAGGCCTCCCGCCCCGGCCCCTAGCCATTGAGCGCACTCCTCGCCAGTTCTGCTCCGCTTCACGCTGCACACAGACCCCCCAACTGCACACAAAGGCAGCTGCCAGAGCCCGTGAAAAGTGATCAACTTATCAAGAACTTGACCTCACCGAGGGGCGAGGCTCCGGCAACCCCCAAGCCGTATGCTAATGACGCTCAGGGGCTGACTCGTCGAATAATTCGATAAAGGGTGCATTGTTAGCGGCAGGGCAGACCCCTGCCCACCCTTTCAGTTACCCCCACTCCCACCCCCTACCGGCCGCTGTCTCACTCCGACCACATTTGCATCCCAAAATCCCCGTCCGCAGCTCCGGGAGAGGATTGTTCCAGCCTGATTTATGGGGTGAAGGCGAAGGCTGGCGCCTTCCCCGCCAGCGACCCCTCTGCAACCCCATCCCCCTCCCTTCCCCCGGGCCGCTCCACTTTGGGGTTCCTACTTCGGCGCCGGAGGATGGGTGGGGGCGGGGAAAGAGGAGTAGGGGGAAAGCTGGCAAGTTCCTCCAGGGTTCGGAAAGTGTCCCCGGAGAGAGAAACGAGGTCAGGTACCTGGTCCGGGCGCGGCCGCTCCGCCGGGCTGGAGTCCGCTGGGCCGGCACTGAGCTCCTCTGGGTTCCTCAGGCTCCTGTGGGCCGGGGCGGCCGGCGGGACGGGCGCTCGCACGCAGAAGTTGTGAGAGTCATTTCTACTTTCGGTTATCTAGCTTTATGACGGCTCTGTGGCACTCATACAGCTAGATAACCAAAGAGAGAAACGGGCCTCCCTTCGCCACCGCCTCTGCCGCGCCGTTGGCCCCACGTGCCGCTGCCCACCGGGCGCGGAAACCGGAGCGGGCGCCGCTCTCGGAACCCCGGGCGCACGCGGAGAGCCAAAGGGGACCGACAGACACACAGATACACAGACTTCCACAACCAAGGCCGGCAGCCCCCGCCCAGTTCCCTCCATCCCTCCATCCTCCGCCCTCCTATCGCGTTCCTCCCCGGCTATCCGTTCTGTGCGTCCGGACACCGGCGCCGGCTGCCCGCTCCGACGGCGTCCCGGGGCGCACTGAGGACACCCGCGCGGTGCGCTTCGGCAGCCTAGGGCACCCCGGCCGCCCCCAGCGCACTGGACTGCCAGCCCTCCTCTCTCAGGCTAATCGCCCCGCGGGGAAGTGACGTCAGTCTAGGGATCGGCCAATCACAGACTCTCATTCAAATCCCAGCCCCCTTCCCGCGCTCCGCACCACCCAGCCTTACAATGGCCTCGGCATTCACAGCTTCCCCTCTGGGAGGGCAGGGAGCGCCCCCGCTGCTCTCGAAAGCATTAGGGCTGCGCGCCAGGGTGCGCACCGTCTGGCCTTTCCCCCAACTCATTTGCCTTCCCCCAAGACCCTGGGAGCCTGGCAGCCACCGCGGACCATCAGAGTTAGGGAGCTACGGTGACAAGGTTTGGGGACGCGCTGGTGGGGCGTGGTGAAGGTCTCTCTAGAGCGGCCAAATGCGCACTTGGGAGGCCGAGAGCAGAAGAGTAGGAGCTGTTTAACCTTTACCTTCCCTTTCCCTCTCTCACGCCCAGCACCTTGCAGTCGACCCAACCCACGCGCCGAGACTGAGTGAGAAGGGAAGGAGGAATTAAATGTCCTGGTGCGCGTGGGTCGGTTTCCCACCCATTAGTGCATGCCTGGCACGCAGAAGCTCCCAAGCCATGCTACACTCGGTCCAGGCCCTGGCGCTCAGTACCAGGCTGCTGGGTCCCTCCTCTCTCTGCAAGTCAAGGAGGGTACAGCCGACTGTGGCCGGCCCCTTGGAGATGTCCTAGGCCCTAACTGCGGTGCTGGTTAAATTCGTGTTCCACCGGAAAATGAAAGCACAAACCCCTGCCTCGGCCCTCCTTCTAGGGCTCTTAGCACACACCTGGCCTACTCACTGCAAGTAGCTCAACAAGGGGAAGGGGCTGCCACCCAGGACCTACCAGAATCACCCCCAAGTAAGCCTGACACAGACCTGGAGGCCCCATTGCAGCCTCCCAGAGGTGAATGGTCCATGGGCGCCCCTTCTTGCTCACCCCAACCATTACCCCTTTCCTCCTTGATGTGTGGCTACCCTCCAGCCTTAGGTGCTGAGATTCACCTTCTCACGCCAGCCATCCCTGGGAGGCAAAAGATTAAATATGAAAAATGTGATCTCTTTGCTCCCAGATGCCCCCAGGGAAAAAAAAATTTAGTCCAAGAGCTAGGGAGAGAATTGGCAGCGGGACAGGCAGGTGGATTCTCAACTTCCAGCAGTCAACACACCAATTTTTTCAGATCAGAGACTCTGCTGCACAGAGCACCTGAGAGGTTGGGCAGAGGTACCCTTGAGGATCCATTTTATTGGGCCCCGGGGCACTGAGCCACTCACAGCCGGGCAAATCTCTGCAGGATGTGTTCCAAACAAGTGGGCAAAAGAGGGTGGCTTGGAAAGGATTTCATGATTTTTCTAAATACGCTTTTCTCTCCTATTCTCTCCTAAAAATGACACATCTCCATTTTGCCAAGGTCTCAATTTTGTCAAGTGCCTGTAGCCCTACCGCTTGTCTCAGGTTTGTTCTATTTTCATCCTGACCCTAAATCCAAGGCAGCCTGCAGCCTGCATCCCACTCCCACCCTAGTCAGCTTATGCCAGACCAGACCTAGCATTTACATATCTCCCTCCAAATCCCATTTTGCACACACATCCCTTTTTCCAGAAGGCGAACAAGAACTAGAGAGAGCCACAACGGTGGAGGAACAGAGAGAGGCTGACAGCAGCCCTGGGGAAGGAACCACCCGAATTTGGGCCCGAGACAGTTAATTCCAAAGGATTACCATAATTGGGAGGCGCCCCTTACTCCCCCTCCTCCTGCAGCTCTAGGAACCTGCACTGTCTCCCCTTCTTGGTGTGTGTGTGGGTGGCCTCCAGAGCCCTAGTCCTTCTGGGCCACCCCGGGTGGGAAGGGTGGGGCTGCGGAGGCTGGAAGAGGCGGAGAAGCACTGCTCACCTGCGAGAGAGGAAGGGGAGAGAGGGAGCGTGGGGGAAGGGAAAGCGAGGAAGAAGCCCCTCGGAGTGTGATTTAAGCAGGATGCTGCACAAAATGGCTCCTCAGCGAGGCTCACGGTAACACAACGGCGCCGGAGGCCCGACTGGCAAGCTGAGGGCGGGTGGGGGCTCTGGGAGGAAGAATTAAAAGCCTGATTTGGATTGAGTTCAGATGCGAGAGACCACTGTTATCAGGGCCACATTTCTGCTACCCTTTATGGGAAACTGAGTCCCTTGGCGGGGAGCAGGTGAGGCCAGCCAGCAAAGGGCCCGTGCCCTGCTTGAGTGGGACTGACCCAGATGAGCGACCCCCTCCCCCTCCCTCTCCCCCTCCAGCACCTGGCCATTATAGCACTACTCCCAGGAAGGAGGCCACAGAAAAATCCGACCTTGAGGGCATAGGCATCGGGGAGGAGGCTGCTCTGGTGGGTCAGGGCTGACCGTAGTCTCCTTGGTCTGGTGGCCGGCCTCCATGCACAGATTAGACAGGGGCCCAGGAAATGGCCCAGGTTGATGCCAAGTGGAAGTGCATTGTGCGGGCCTGGCACCGCCAGCTGAGGTGTCAGGCTGTCGAGCAGGCTGATTCCAAGCCCGAGTGGGGAGAACATGATCAGCCCTGGCCCCATCACTCTCTTGTCTGCACACTGGACTGGGTCTGGGATCTGTGTGCTTTGTCCCACGCCAATCCCCTGGCCTTGGCCCGTGGGCCCAGCACAGGCCCTAAGGTGATGGGAAAGCAGGCACTGGGGCTGCCTGAGTGCTGGGTGTTGACACTAAAGCACCCGCGGTGGTGGCTGAGCCCTGGCCATGGTGCTGAGAGCTGCCCGCTGGACCTCTCTTGCCACCACTCCCTTTGCCCCGATCATCCTTGGCTTCCTCCCCACAGTCCCAAACCAAGCTCCAGGGGTGCCAGCAGCTACCAGAAGAAAAGAATGACAGCTAAAGAGAGAGTCCTGTTGGCAGGTGACCCCTCATGAGGAGGCTTCCCTCCTAGGCACCTCCACCGAGGGCCACAGACTTCATTTTTCATCCTTGAATCTCCACCAAAGGACAGAGGGGCTCCTGGGCCCCCCACTCCTGTATCTACAGAAATGCCCATTCTTGCTGCAGTCACTCATGTGCCCTGTACCCCTTCAGCTTCACACAACCTGAAAATCCCTCCTCCCACACTTGGCCCAAACACCCATCTAGCAGCCTGCCTAAGGCAGGTGGCAGATACCTTGCCCGTGCAGGCACACGTGTATACAAGTGCTCTCATACCCATTGGCAACCTCAGCTGCTTGGGCTCCGAGATGGCTTTGGCCCAAGTTCCTGTTTCCTCTTGGTGGTTACACAACTCAGTGCGAGGGCCCTAACTACCCGCAGGAGGGTGCACTTCCCCCACCCCCTGCCTATTTTAGGACACAGTGAGTTAACAGGTTAAATGGAAGGAGAGTAGGCAGTTCTGACCCTAGCCAACAGCCCTGTGCAGGGACCCATTATCCTGCTACCAGACTTGCCTTTATCCAGAGACTGAGAGCCTGAGACTGATGGAGCTCCCCAAGCTCCATCAGCCATGGGACCTGACATTCAGCCTGTATCTAGCCGTCCTTTCCTGGGCCCCTCTGGGCCTTAATTAGGAGACAGTATCTCAGGTCACAACCTAGGCCAAGTCCACAGTGCCGTTTACGCACTGCTCCCTCCCTCCCTTGCTCCTTCGTCAGGCTCAAGCTTTGATAAAGCTGATCTTCCTATTGTCTGGAGTCTGAAAGTCCAGCACCGGACTAATTCAGATGGACCCAGCTTCCTGCACCTAGGGCCCCAGGGGCCTCCACATCCACCTTCATGTACACCTGGTCAGCTGGGCTGTGGTGCCCTCTATGGCTCCCACATCTAGCCTCCCTTTCCTCAGAAGCTAAGGCTTAGGCATCCAGGGTGTGGGCTCTGGGGAGACCCAGGCTGGGCAGGAACTGGGAAACACCTCTCCTGAAAAGGCATGGGCAGAGCAGCACTCCCCTACCCTGGGGTCCCCAGCAGCTAGCATTGCTGATAGGGGCTCCTGCGGTGGAGCTTTGCATGATACCCCTACCTCCATGCCCACCTATCCTACCTTCTGGCCTCTTTTCCTTGATTGAAAGCCAGACCATCAAACTTCATTCTCTCTCTATATATAGCTGGAGAAACCACCTTTTTCAGGGTATGAGGGGCTCAAAAAGGGGGCTCCCTTTCAGCCCCAGCATCTCTATTTCTCTTCAGTTACAAAGAATCAGACTGTATATTTCTGGGTGCATGCACAGCCACCACGATCTGACCTGGAGCCACTCCCAGCTTCTGCTACCTCCCTGCCTTGCTGTGGGCCAGCCTGGACACCCCCCACCTCAGACTTCTCCCAGAGAAGCCCCTCACCAAAGCCTCAACCTCCACTGCCACCCTCATTCTTTCCAAGCTCACTGGAGCCTGGGATGGAGGAGGCGGAAGAGACACCCTCAGACAGATCCAAGAGGCCTGTTCTGGGGCATGGAGAGGGGAGTAGAGCAGAAAGCATTTTCCAACAACTTCCCGATACAGAAGGGGAAAGCGTGCCATAAATCTTGTCTAGAGTGGGTACTATGTGTTGCATTATTTCTTAAAATATTTTTTCAGGAAGTCACTTTCAGGGTTGTTTTTGTGGGGGAGGGGATACGAAGGAAGAGGAGAGTTAGGGGCAGAGGGGAGGAAGGGGGAGATCGGAGGACCCCAGGAAACCTCACTTCGGAAACATTCCCTCCTTTCTACTAAACCTGTCTGCCATCCCACAACTTCCATCGGCCCTGCGCCTTCCCCTCTCTGCACACACAAAGTCCTCACCGCTGGGCGCTTCCCACTGCCCCACGACCCTTGACCTTGGCCTTGATGATTTGTTGGGGATGATGGGTCAGGATCCAGAAGCTGATCCCACCTTCCACCCGCAGTCAGAGCGCACCCCGCACCCTGCCCGGCGGCAACGGGAAGCCCAGAGCCGCCCGTGCTGCCCAAGGGGGCTGAGCAGGGATGCCCCAGCCCCCTCTCCCAGTCCAGACCAGCTCCCTGATGCTGCCCTAGGAGAGACTACCGCCCTGGCGCCCTAGCCCCCTCTCCCCAGCCTCACTGAGACACAGCAGACAGCGGCACTTACGGACCGGGAAGGGGGCCGGGGGCCAGCGAGGCAGCGGCGGGGGTGGGGCGGCTGCGGGGACAGCGGCTCCGCGGCCCCTGATCTGGCGCGTTCCCGGGCTCAGGCCCGGCTCCGACCGCTCTCCAGGCGCCCCTGCCCTGGCGGACGCACGGCCGAGAGCCGCGGGAGGCGAGCAAGGCAGCGGTGGTTCGGGGGCTCCTGGCGGTACGCGGCGTCTCCGGGCTCTGAGCAGCTCTCAGCGCCGCCTTCTCGGGCGGGCACGGCCCGCAGTGACGTCAGCGCGGCTCCCCCCGCCCCCCCTCCCCTCACCCCGACCAGTGCGGAATGGAGGGGGCGGAGGCAAGCTGCTAGGGGCTCCCATCCCCGCGCCCCGGCGCTTCCTTCCTCCGCCCCGCTTGCCTCCCAGCTTTTCCCGGGGAGTCGCGGCGCCATTCGAGCCCTCCATTCCCCTTGCGTCGCCAGACTCGTCCAGAGCTAACAACAACCTGGGAGCAGCGGGTTGGAAGCCTCGCTGGCAGCTCTGAGCTAAGGGATCCGGGGAGAATGCTTTGGGGAGAATGGAGAGCTGGGAGGATGGGGGCGTCTACTCTCTGGGCTGAAAGGGGACATTTGACCTTTTCCCCTACGCAAGCGTTGGTTAGGCTGAGGGTATCCACGCTGGATTGGCTGGTCCCGGAGCCCCAGTGTGTGCTCAGAAGGGATATTTTAGCTCGGGGAAACGTGTCCCGTGCGGAGCGGAGGGTGCCCTCCAGTCTGGGTCCTGCCTCTCCAAAGCCCAATGCTTCCGCCTCCCCTCTTCCCGCCCTGTCCTGGGCTGTGTACCTGCAAACTGCACGCTCTTGGCCGACGGCGCCCCGGAGCCGCTGTCCAAATGCTGAACTCGGCCTCCTGAGTGGCTGGCTCCCGACGCCCCGCTCCCTTCTCCCAGCCTTGCTCACAGGGGCCAGCAGGGGGTTCTGGGACACCCAGCGCGGAACCCCGGGAAACTTTGGTGCTCCACGGTGATGTCGGAAAGCTTCGGGGAGGGAGGCAAGTGGTCAAGGAGAGGCGGAAGCCGAGAGGGCAGGAAGAGCAGCGCGCCTTGTCGGTCGCCCTGCCTTGTCGCCTAACCACCGTCTTCCCCCGCGCGCCCTGGCCGCTCATCCCGGGTCCCCTCTGCTTGTGTGTTTCTCCCTCAGCCACAGCAGGGGAGGTCCCTCCGGCTGAACTTGTCAGCGGGTTTCACCATCCATCACGAGCCAGACAGACAGGCCAAGTTCACGAGCAATGCTGTTAACCCCTTGCAAACTGAGCGCCTCCCATAGGAGGGAGCCGCCTGGCTGGGGCGTGCTCTCTCCGATTCTAGAGGCATTGCCTCCTAAAAGCTGTGGCCGCCACAGCGCCTTTCTTCTTTCCTACTTCTCTCTTTCCTGAACAACTTGAGGAAAGGTCTAGAAGAGGGAAAGATGATTTGTCTCTTCACCCCACCAGCCCAACGCATTTCTTGACCATTTTTTCCTGTCATTTTATTTACTCTTTTGGTCTCTGTAACTTCTCCTGTTTCTCCTTTTCTAAATTACTTTGACAACAGTGAAACTGACTGTTTTTCTAATTGACTTCCCCTTTTTCTGCTTTGTGACAGTTCATTGTGGAAAAATTGAGAAAGATCAGAAAAATATGAGATAAAAATAATAATTGGCCTTAATTTCTACACCCAGAGGCCTGACTTTAAAAGAAAAAGAGAGAGAGAATATTCTCATTGGAAGAATCTCGATTGCTGGTTGTGTGGCGTAGGGTGAGCCGAGGTGGGGAGGGCACCTAGCCTTCCTGAAATGGATGGAGAAAGAAAAACAAAAACAAGCCCTGAGGAAAGGATCAGAGAGGGAGACCTGTCCAGAGAGATCCTGCTAGAGTTTCGGAGAGACCCAGTGAGGTGGAGGGCTAGACACAGGGACCCAGAAGAGAGAGAGAGAGAGAGTGCATTTAGAATCTCCACCGCAGAGCAAGGGCAAGGCCCAGTCACTCCCTCCCCCCTCCCCCCTCCTCCCCCCTTTGGCCTCCATTCTAGCATCCAAAGCCCAAGAGAAGCTTCTTCTAGACTCCCTGGGCAGCCCAGCTCCTGAGCCTGGCCCAGAGTGGAAGCCTGGGGTCCGGATTCCTGCCCTGAGCAAAGACTCGGCCCTGCTGGGGAACCCTAGCCATCTCTTGGAGAACTTTCTCAGCCTCTCCCTGCGGTCCGGCCGACTTGGGCCACTCTCCCCCCCTCCCCCCATTTCCCATTGAATTCCTGGCGTCTGGTGGCTGGCGGCAACTAGGGCGACCTACCAACTTTTCCCCTGGGCATTTTCTCACCCCCTCCACCCCCCAGTGCTTTCTTTTCTTCTCCCTGTGCTCTTTTTGAAAGGAGGCACCCAGGCCCAGAACGTGTTCTGCAGTTTAACTACTTCCAAATTCTTTGTTCAGGTCACCCCGGGACTCCATTGTCCGCTATTGAGAGCTCAGGGCGGGCGGGCGGGCGGGTGTGCCTCAGCCGGGCAGGCCTGAATCCATTAGGCCGCTGCTCCGGCCCCTGCCGCCCATTGACGCGCCCGCCAAACCCGGGCCTTGGCGGCCCCCTCTCGTCCTCTGCACTCCCGCTCTCAGCTGCCCTTTTTGGAGGCCGCGGCAGAGTCCGCACGGGGTTATCTGGGTCTCGCCCGGTCTGGAGGGAATGAGCACGGGTGCAGGCCTAGTATAATTCTCGCCGACTGTCTCCCAGCCTGCACGCTCTCACCCGGGGGTTTGCCCGAACCCTGTTGTTTGCCGGCTGTGCAGCTTTTGAGGAGGCAGTAGCCGCGGCCTCAGGAATGGGGGAAGGGGAAACAGCCAGCAGCGCACCTCCTCGACTTCCCCACCCTCCCCGCTGCACTCCTGCAGCCTGAATTTCCCCTTCCTCTCTTTCCTCGGGGCCCAGACCCCCAGCTTCCAGTTGGATCAAGCTTTTCCTGAGTTAAGGGCGTGAAAAAAGGCGGTCCAGTTTTCGGGGAGAAGCACAGAAGGGCGCGCCATCCCCGTCCTGTGCCCAGCGTTAGCCCCATGTTGCCCTCAAAGGCTGGTCTCCTCAGCGTGACACCTCTTCTCCCAGCCTACTGGGAAAATGATGCTCTGGTTTTAGTCATGACTTCCAGGCTCCCAGGGTGCCAGGGCTGGCTCCCCAGCGACCTCACCTCTCCTGCCTCAGGACCCAAGGAGACGGAGAGCGTGTGAACGCCTCCGGGAGCTCATCTTGGTGGTGCGAGCCTGGGGATCGGGTTCCGACGCCTATGCCCTGCCGAGCGCTCTAGCGAGTGTCCCTCGGGTCCTGTAGGGAGGTGTTCTCTCTCTGAGCCCCGAAGAGCCTAGGAGAGACCGAGCATTCAGCTTGAACCCACGGAAAAACCTCGAGGTCCTAGAACGAGTGCCCAGGAAAGGGTCAGAGCATATCTTTTTCCGGCTCCCGAAGGTTCTCTTCGCACCGCCCCCATCCTGCTCTCCTACTGCAGGATTATGGGGTCACTGAGTCCCGGGTGAATATCGACGCCCATCCCCAGAGGTCACTCAAACCTCTGCTTCGACCTGCCTGTCCAGTTCGAGGATCGGCACGCCCTTTCCCAGGAGCAAAACTCGAGTGGAAAGTGGTAGATGAGTCCATGGGCGGGGCAGGGTAGGAGGGCCGGGCCCCTCTCCGGAGAAAGACAGTGTATGAGGGCGCGGGGCGCAGAGGAAGAGCGCTGGGTGGTGGGCCATGCAGGCCGAGGAGGGAGGGAGGGAGGGCGACCTCCTCTGCACGATCCCCGTCCCCGAAGCCCCATGACTCGGACCCCCGGGTTGGGACCGCCGGGGAACAGAGAGCGGAGACTTCCAAGAACAGATTGCTGCCTAGATGGATAGCGGAGGAGGCCAGACTAGCGTCTCCTGGCGTCTCTGCTGGAGCTTGCACAGTGCTGCCCGGCCATCCTCCTTACCCCTGGGTTCCAGACCTGAAGCTGGGGAGGCTGAAGCCCGCGCACCCCTAAGACCTGGCCGTACAACGACAGGACTCCTACAGGACACAGGACTTACTGAGGATATTCCAGCCTCCCACCCTAAGTCCTCCTGCTTCCGTCCGGGGAACTCCTGTTAACTGTTCTGACCTCGCCGCCCTCAGGAGCGCGGCTCCGCGCGCTGTCCAACAGTGCCCTCTGGCGGACGTTCCTGGAAGGTACAGGTGCATTCCCGCCTGAGCAGAGAAGCCTCCTAATGGTTTGGGGTCTCGGTAGAGGGGACAAAGTTGCAGTAGCCTAAAGAGAACCGGGCATCTATTTTCACTGCTCCTCTAGGCCTCTCCATGCAGATTAGCCGCTCATGTGTATGGGGTCCTCTCACCTGTCAGGAAACAGGCACTTAGGTAATGGGGACACCAGTGAGGCAGCCAGTCAGCAAGCCTAAAGTTCACCTCCTCTCCTACCTAGGACTTGGGCCTCTGCTACCTTGGCCTCCTTTAGGAAGGTCCCATGGAGACTGAGGTGGACAGGGCAGGCTCAGGACCTTCCCAAGGGTTCTTGTAGCCAGGCAAGCTGTGCCCCTTTTCTCCATGGCAGTGTCAGTCACTTCCCAGCCTCGCCCTTCCCACCTCTGCAGCTTCCCTTTCAGGCAGAGTCCCTTTCATACCTGTAGGACCTCAGAAAACTTAAAAAACAAACCCAAAAAAAGCAAACAAAAAACTTCTCATTAGGCCTAAGGGCCTCTTGTTTCAAAGGTGAATGAGAAATGGGTAAAGGAAATGATGGGATCTGTGGGCAAACCCTAGGGTTTGGAGAGTCTTGAGATTCCCCCTAGGCTCACATCTCCAGTGGTAGGAGCAACCCTGCCTGCCCCAGCATGGTGTTCTGCTTTCTCTCTGGTCATACATTTTGATAGGTTCTTGACATTCATTCAACAAGTCTGTGCTGACCTCCTACTATATGCCTCCGGGGACAAAACTCAGAGGGGGTAGGTAACTTGCTGAAAGTCACACAGCTAAAAATTGCTGGAGCCAGTATTCAGCTTTGGATGTGTGCCACCCTACTTCCAACTCTCCTCTTTCACCTGAATGATTTCAGAGGTCTTCTGGCTGGGACTCCACTTCAGAACTCAGCCCCCTCCAATGTGTCATCCACGCTTCTGGACGAGGACCCTTCTAAAATGCCAGTCTGATCATATCTCCTCCTTGCTTAAAATCCTTCAGTGGGGTTCTACTATTTTCAGGATAAAAGCCCATGTTTCTCAGAGGCATACAAGCTCCCCCTGTGACCTGACCTGTGTCCCTTTCTCTGTGTCCCTGACACTCCCACCACCCCAGATGTCTTCATTTCCCCAAGGCCCAGACTCTAGCACCACTCACTCCCTGCCTCTGTGTGCACCTACCATTTTTCTGCCTGTAATACTCCTCTCTCGAGTATCTTTTATTTATTTTTTTATTTTTATTTTTTTGGTGTATTTCCTCGTGATTTTTTTTAATTTTTGAATTTTATTTTATTTTTTTATACAGCAGGTTCTTATTAGTCATCAATTTTATACACATCAGTGTTTACATGTCAATCCCAATCGCCCAATTCATCCCACCACCACCACTACCACCCCCAGCCACTTTCCCCCCTTGGTGTCCATACATTTGTTCTCTACATCTGTGTCTCAATTTCTGCCCTGCAAACCGGTTCATCTGTACCATTTTTCTAGGTTCCACACATATGCGTTAATATACAATATTTGTTTTTCTTTTTCTGACTTACTTCACTCTGTATGACAGTCTCTAGATCCATCCACATCTCAACAAATGACCCAAATTCGTTCCTTTTTATGGCTGAGTAATATTCCAGTGCATATATGTGCCACATCTTCTTTTTCCATTCGTCTGTCGATGGGCATTTAGGTTGCTTCCATGACCTGGCTATTGTAAATAGTGCTGCAATGAACGTTGGGGTGCATGTGTCTTTTTGAATTATGGTTTTCTCTGGGTATATGCCCAGTAGTGGGATTGCTGGGTCATATGGTAGTTCTATTTTAAGTATTTTAAGGAACCTCCATACTGTTCTCCATAGTGGTTGTATCAATTTACATTCCCACCAACAGTGCAAGAGGGTTCCCTTTTCTCCACACCCTCTCCAGCATTTGTTGTTTGTAGATTTTCTGATGATGCCTATTCTAACTGGTGTGAGGTGATACTTCATTGTAGTTTTGATTTGCATTTCTCTAATAATTAGTGATGTTGAGCAGCTTTTCATGTGCTTCTTGGCCATCTGTATGTCCTCTTTGGAGAAATGTCTATTTAGGTCTTCTACCCATTTTTGGATTGGGTTGTTTGTTTTTGTAATATTGAGCTGCATGAATTGTTTATATATTTTGGAGATTAATCTTTTGTCCGTTGATTCGTTTGCAAATATTTTCTCCCATTCTGAGGGTTGTCTTTTCATCTTGTTTATGGTTTCCTTTGCTGTGCAAAAGCTTTGAAGTTTCATTAGGTCCCATTTGTTTATTTTTCTTTCTTTTTTTTTTTTTTCTGCGGTACGCGGGACTCTCACTGTTGTGGCCTCTCCAGTTGCAGAGCACAGGCTCCGGACGCGCAGGCTCAGCGGCCATGGCTCACGGGCCCAGCCACTCCATGGCACGCGGGATCCTCCCGGACCGGGGCACGAACCCGCGTCCCCTGCATCGGCAGGTGGACTCTCAACCACTGCACCACCAGGGAAGCCCTATTTTCCTTTTTTATTGCATTACTCTAGGAGGTGGATCAAAAAAGATCTTGCTGTGATTTATGTCAGAGTATTCTTCCTATGTTTTCCTCTAAGAGTTTTATACTGTCCGGTCTTACATTAAGATCTCTAATCCATTTTGAATTTATTTTTGTGTACGGTGTTAGGGAGTGTTCTAATTTCATTCTTTTACATGTAGCTGTCCAGTTTTCCCAGCACCACTTATTGAAAAGACTGTCTTTTCTCCATTGTATATGCTTGCCTCCTTTGTCATAGATTAATTGACCATAGGTGCATGGGTTTATTTCTGGGCTTTCTATCTTGTTCCATTGATCTATGTTTCTGTTTTTGTGCCAATACCATATTGTCTTGATTACTGTAGCTTTGTAGTATAGTCTGAAGTCAGGGAGTCTGATTCCTCCAGCTCCGTTTTTTTCCCTCAAGACTGCTTTGGCTATTCGGGGTCTTCTGTGTCTCCATACAAATTTTAAGATTTTTTGTTCTAGTTCTGTAAAAAATGCCATTGGTCATTTGATAGGGATTGCATTGAATCTGTAGTATCTTTTATTTAAAAATTTTTTTTTGTAATTCTGTTTTTTATACACTTAGTGTATTTTATACTTATTTATTTATTTGGCTGCACCGGGTCTTAGTTGTGGCATGCAAACTCTTAGTTGCAGCATGTGGGATCTAGTTCCCTGACTAGGGATCGAACCCAGGCCCCCTGCATTGGGAACGTGGAGTCTTAGCCACTGGACCACCAGGGAAGTCCCTCTGGAGTATCTTTTATAGGTTATTTATTTATTTTATTTATTTATTATTATTATTTTTTTTTTTTTGCGGTACGCGGGCCTCTCACTGTTGTGGCCTCTCCCGCTGCAGAGCACAGGCTTCGGACGCGCAGGTTCAGCGGCCATGGCTCACTGGCCCAGCCGCTCCGCGGCATGTGGGATCTTCCCGGACCAGGGCACGAACCCGTGTCCCCTGCATCGGCAGGCGGACTCTCAACCACTGCGCCACCAGGGAAGCCCTGGAGTATCTTTTAGATTCTAGGCAAATTTCACCTCCTCCATAAAACCTTACCCAGACATATCTTCCTTCAGATAAAAGACCAGATGGGCCTAAGTGGCCATGTTTGCACCTCCTGCATTCTCTCCTCCCCGTGACGATCCATTGATTTTATCAGGCATGGCCACTGGCTCACGGGGACTAATCCCTGGCTCAACCTGAGACTCTCCTGAGCACTGAAGTGAGACCAGGCTGAGAAGGTCTGCATGAGCCTGACGGAGTCAGTGCTGTATCAGTCCAGGTGATGAGGGAGCGGAGAAGCTGAGAGGAGAATGGAGCAGATGGGTAAAGAGGTCAGCAGAGAAAAGGCTCTGGGGCTCCAGGGAGAGAGTGCCTGAGACTTTCTCAGAGGGCTTCTGCCCCTCCCCTCCCAGAAGAGTCTTGCAATAAACCCCTTTCCACTGGCCTGCTTGGAGGAGGATTCTGTTCTCTGCCCCTGCCAGCTCCCTGACCCAAACCCCTCCTGTCAAGCAAACTGCAAAGCTGAAACGACTTTATCCAGACTCCCTGGCATCTCATATTCTGGATAGAAGCAATTTTCAAGGCGGAAGCGAGGCCAGGGCCATATTCCGGTCACCTCTGAGCAATGCAGTGGAGATGTGGGACTTCCAGCAACATGTTCCAGTGTACAGTCTTCAGCTTCTTGAGAATCTATAGGTGTTTTCATAGTTAAGGGTGGTGACTATTTGATTCCTGGATCCCAACCGCAGCAGCGTGTTGTTAAAGTCAACAGTTCCATGGGCCACCTCTTAACTTCCTACCTTCCAGACAGTGGTGGAAGTGTAGCTCTTCTGGCAGGCCAGCTCTGCAGCATTCTGAGAGTCACTCCTACAAGTCTAGCCTCCAACTGCTTCCCCAGTCCTTCCAGCAGTTTTATAATTGCCTAATTCTCTACATTAAATTCTTTGAAATTCCTTTCCGCTTAACATATCAGAGTGGTTTCTGGTTCTTGTGCAGGTGCCTGATTGATATAACTTTTGTTCCTTCCTCTGTTAATTTCCCAAATGTTGCTTGAAAAGGGGACACAGACCAGGCAGTGCCGCGGTAAAGAAACGGCTCCTGCCCTCAAGGAGGCTCAGCCTCGTGCTAGTCTCCCAGAGCTGTGTGGTCACACCACCCTGGGGCACTGTGTTCAGGTGGGCGCTGTAGTGGACACTGTTGGGTCCCCATCCAGCTCCCCTCCTATGCCTCTCATAACATCTGACGTTCCAGGGCAAGCACCTGGAAGCTCCTTCAGAAGACTGGAGCTTCGGGCTTCCCTGGTGGCACAGTGGTTGAGAGTCTGCCTGCTGATGCAGGGGACACGGGTTCGTGCCCCGGTCCGGGAAGATCCCACATGCCGCGGAGCGGCTGGGCCCGTGAGCCATGGCCGCTGAGCCTGCGCGTCCGGAGCCTGTGCTCTGCAGCGGGAGAGGCCACAACAGTGAGAGGCCCGCGTACCGCAAAAAAAACCCCAAAAACAACAACAATAAAAAAAGAAGACTGGAGCTTCGTCAGCTGCATACTGAAGGGCTGAAGTGCCTGGGAGTTTATGCCTCGACTCCAGCCCCAGAGCAGCCCGTAACCGATGATATCTTGTGCAGAAGTACGAAAGCCCAGCTCCCTCAAGGACGAACTCTGAGGTGTGACTCACATCCCAGGGCCTTCTGCAGAAATACACTGAGGCTGAGACTTTGCTGGAAATCCCATCTTTGCTGGGCTTCTGCCCCTCCCCTGTCCTGCTTCCCCGACTCCCTTCCCAGTTCTCCTGGAGCACTTCATTAGCCTGCAGATCCTTGCCTTGGGGTCTGCTTTGGGGGAAGCTGACCAAAGATGGCTTCTTAACTTAAAAGGGACATTGACTGACAGAGTGATCAGGGCCTTAGGGACTTTGGTCCTCAAGCTGTGTAAACAGCAGAGGCTGGGGAAGGGGTTGGCCTAGAAAGAGGAGACCAAGGGGATGCTGTCCATTGAAAGGCAAGACTGTGAAAGAGCAGGCAGAACGGCATGGGATGCATCCAGAAGCCGGAACTGCTCTGTGATGGTTAATTTTTTGTGTTTACTTGGTCAGGCCTTGGCACCCAGTTTTTTGGTCAAACACCAGTCTAGATGCTGCTGTGAAGGTATTTTTAAAAGATGTGATTAGGGCTTCCCCGGTGGCGCAGTGGTTGAGAGTCCACCTGCTGATGCAGGGGACACGGGTTCGTGCCCCGCTCCGGGAGGATCCCACATGCTGTGGAGCGGCTGTGCCCGTGAGCCATGGCCACTGAGCCTGCGCGTCCGGAGCCTGTGCTCTGCAGCGGGAGAGGCCACAACAGTGAGAGGCCCGCGTACCGCAAAAAAAAAAAAAAAGATGTGATTAACATGTAAATCAGTGGACTTTGGGTAAAGCAAATTATCTTCCATGATTTGGGTGGGCCTTATCCAATCAGTTGAAGGCCTTAAGAGAAAAAGACTGAGGTCCCCTGAAGAGGAAGGAATTCTGTCTCCAGATTGCCTTGGACTCAAGACTTCAGCATCAACTCTTCCCTGGGTCTCCAGCTTGCCATCCTGCTCTGTGGATTTCAGACTTGCCAGCCCCCATATCTATAAATACATGTCTCTCTCTCTCTCTCTCTCTCTCTCTCTCTCTCTCTCTCTCCTCTCCTTCTCCCTCTCTCTCTTTCTCTGATATATGTTATATCTCTTAATATATATCTATCCTATTGGTTACATTTCTCTGGAGAACTCTGACTAATACATGCCCCAAGCCAGGGGCAGGCTTTATGTTGATAGCACCACGGCGGGGTCCACCACAGGAAGGCTGGCAAGCCAGGGCAGTGCAGGTCCTGGGTGGTGGTGGTGGGGACCAACAGCCCTGGGACATGCAGGTCAATGGCAGGAACCAATCCCAAAGGTTCACTGAGGACAGGCCTGCCACTCCAGACCCCAGCTCAGCAACTGAGTAGAGGCCACAGGGCAGTGGAGCAGGGTGGCCAACTCCAGAGCCGTTCCTGGCATCACCAGGGAGATGTGTGTTGACCTCTGTGGCACCTGCCAAGGAGGGGGCTGGAGCTCCCCAGCATAACCCCTGGGGATGCTGAGCCTGAGATCAACATTATAGTCCTTGCTCTCATCTCCACCCATCACTTATTTGCTGTGGGACTTCTGGCAACTGATAACTTTTTTGCACCTGAATCTTTTCTATCTGTAAAATGGGGCTAGTGGTGTTCCCTCCTCATGGGGGTTATTGAAAGGATTGAATGGGACAATTGTTAGATAGCGCTGAGGATAATGCTTGAACATAAGTGATCAGTCCGTGTTAGCCGCCAGCTTTTACTATAGCAATGGCCCCACTCTCCTTCGGAGTGCATTCTGAGATACTAGGATTACACAAGTCAGAGATTTCAGTAACTTGATCTGCCCAAACAAGAAATGGGCTTACTGCTTGAGGTAGTGAGCTCCCTGTTGCTGGAGGTATGTAAACAGAGCCAAGAGGATAGGTGAACCAGAGAGGGATGCCCTCAGGCTACAGTTCATCTGGGGCTTCAGGAACTGTGTTAAAGCTTGTGTGTTATGTGTCCAGACTATGAAGGCCCCTCCTGATTTTAGCCTTTAATAGGTTGCTGGTTCCCATCTCCTTGCTTTCATGCCCTGATTTTCTCTCTGCCAAGCCCTTGTGATTTGGCTGCTTCTCCGTCCCTTTTGGTGATTGAAGTCACCCTCCCAGCTAAGGCCAAGGGATGCCAGCCAAGGCCTGAATACCTTCCTCAGGCCTGAAACAAGGAGTTTCAGGTCCCTGCTCTGGCTTCAGAAGGAGCCAGGCAGGCACTCTCTCTCCTTCTCTGCAGGCATCTCTGCCTGTCTTGGTGACTGCAGTCCCCGCACCATGACAGTCCAGTTTTGACAGCTTGTAGAGCAACCTTGTTCAGCTAGAATTGCCTGCTGAGCCAGGCCACCATGCACAGTTGTGCAGGTTGGGTACTGCATTACTCCAGGGGGTGCCCTGGTCCTTCCTCCCAGGGTTGCTTATTGCAGGGGGAAGGAAAGCATATCAGAACCTTTAGGTGAGGAGGAATGTCATCCTAAAAAATATATCCATCATTGGGTATATTTTTATATATCCAATATATAAAAATAATTTCCTTTTGAGAAAATGAAATCCTGCATTGTTTAGGCAAGACAACCATAGAAAGTAAATGTGGACTAAATCTTCTTTTCTGATGGGGCCTGTGGAGAAGATCTTGATTCTCAATGGTGTGTGCAACTGGTGGGGGAGAGCAAGAGATGTTTATGTCTGTTACAAGGCGATCAGAGAGGGCTTCCCTGGTGGCGCAGTGGTTGAGAGTCCGCCTGCCGATGCAGGGGACACGGGTTCGTGCCCCGGTCCGGGAGGATCCCACGTGCCGCGGAGCGGCTGGGCCTGTGAGCCATGGCCGCTGAGCCTGTGCGTCCGGAGCCTGTGCTCCACAAGGGGAGAGGCCACAATGGTGAGAGGCCCACGTACCGCAAAAAAAAAAAAAAAAGGCAATCACAGAAGAACGCTGAGAAATCTCATTGTCCCATAGAGTGGGCGAGCTCCTGGCTGCCACCTCTGGTGTTCAACAGGGGGTGAATGTACAGTGGAAGGCACTGGACAGGCTGGGGGAGGGCCAAACGGGGTAAAAAGGCAGGGGGCCGGCCACCAGCAGGAGGGGTCGGCCAAGGGGTGGCTTTAGGCCCTGCTTAACCTCCAAAAGCCTTCTATAGCCACCCCAAAGAATACCAACAATCATGATCCTATCCTGTTTGTAAAGAAGGGGAAGGAAACAAAGTGGCCCAGCTCTTTGTGCTGTAGAGGTCATCTGAGCCTGCGCTCTAAGTACAAGCAGTGGATTCCCTGTCAGCGACCACGTGCCTCACACAGTTCCAGGCATGGAGTTGGCACTTAGTAAATCAGGGTTCGTTTCCCCTGAGGCCTCCCTCCTTGTAGATGGCTGTCTTCTCTCTGTGTCTTCACATGGTCTTTCCTCTGTGCTGGCTGTGTCCTAATCCCCTCTTCCTATCAGAACACCAGTCAAATTGGATTAGATCCCACTCTAATGACCTCATTTTTACTTTATTACTTCTTTAAAGACCCTGTCTCCAAATACAGACACATTCTGAGGTACTGGGGGTTAAGATTTTAAGCTATGAATTTGTGGGGGACACAGTTTAACCCATAATGGATGAGCTGCATCCCACCCCCATTTCCCATCTTGGCTGGTGAACTCCAGCTTGCTGGGGCCAGTGTGGGTTTGGGACAGAGGGGTCATCACGATGCAAAGACCCTGCCCATCCATGTCCTAAGGTATGCGGTCCAGGTCCACGGGTCTTACTTGGTCACCAGGTCACTGGACTCTCTTGCTCCACACCCCCTTCCTTCCCTGAAACCTGGTGTGGCTCCCTGAGGGACCCGCTGTCATTCCCTGATCCACACTCACCTGTCTCCACCTCACACATGCTCAGAAATCTGCCATCGGCTCCTTTTAGCCATCAAGTCGCACATTCACCCTGGAAACTCAGACTGCTCCAGACTGATGCTGGCCCCAATTTCTGCCTGGCTGGGGAGAGAGGCTCTGTTCTTTTGCATTTCTCCTGTCTTGTCCCTGCTCTGTGGCCAGCCAGGGACAGCAGTAGGCATCATCTCACTCCAAGCTAGAGCAGGTCATAAGACGTATCTCCCCGAAAGCCTATTTTCATCTATCCAAAGCCTTTTTTGTTCTAGATATACGCTGGTTCTAGATCAGGAGAGATTTTGTGGCATATATCAGGGCCATGTTCCCAGCAGCCTGTGCCGGTGGCGTCTGTGGGTGTTTGCATCTCAGCTGAATTGAAATGCAGCAATGCCACCCTTCTGTGCCACAGGGGCACCTCCCAGCCCTGTTGACCAGTTAGTCATCACCTTGGCAGAGCCCACAGATCCACATAAAACCATCTGGAGTGAGGAAATCCAAGTGAAGCGAGAAAGCAGTGGAAAACAGCCAAGTGTCCAGGCAGTCACGTGTATTCTTGTGTAAATGATTACCTGCGGGCACGGAAAAATAATCACTCTGTAGTGTCAGGTGAAAGCCATGGGTGTAGGTCCACTGCATGTAGTGAAAAGTACAAATATACCAACTTCATGAAGTGCACTCACCAAGGCGTCAGCAGTGATTATCTCTGGGTGATGGGCTTGGGGAAGCCCTTTGAATTCTCTTCTTTTTGTTTGTCAGTATGGGGGTGGTGGTGAGGGGCAGCTTGGGTCTAAATGGGATTCATACAGTCTGGGCTGGCCTTGTGGACTAACAGGACTTACAGCCAGAAGGGTATTTTCATGTGACCTTTGGGAACTACAATTCTAGTTCCACAATCCCCCCAACCAGGATTCTGATCACCAAGTCTAATGTGTGTAGTGGTTTCCCCACATCAGCACAAAATTGTTGGACACCAGCTGGGTGTCCTGTTATTGAACTCAATCTGACACTGTGGAGATAGCATCAGACTCCACAGGTTAAGGGCTCAGTCCCACAAGACCACCCTCCACTGCAGATGTCTGTTGCAAGTACATGTTGTCACCTAGGCTTCTGACCAACTGGAAATAAGTCAGAGGTTCCACAACCCCTTCCTTGGGTTTGATTAATTTGCTGGAGTGGCTCACAGAACTCAGGAAACTCATTTACTCACTAGATTACTGGTGTATTACAAGGGATATTAAAGGATGTGAATCAACAACCAGATGAAGAGTTACATAGGACGAGGCCCTGAATAAAGGAGCCTCTGTCCCTGTGAAGTTTGCGGAGTTTGGGGGCTGGCAAGGTAGCATGTGGAAGGGTTATGGGTCACCAGCCTGGAAGCTCCCTGAACCCTCTCCTTTCGGGTTTTTATGGCGGCTTCATGACATAGGCATGATTTGCACAGGCTCCGGACGCGCAGGCTCAGCGGCCATGGCTCACGGGCCCAGCCGCTCCGCGGCATATGGGATCCTCCCGGACCGGGGCACGAACCCGTGTCCCCTGCATCGGCAGGCGGACTCTCAACCACTGCACCAGCAGCGAAGCCCCAGGCATGATTGATTAATTAATTGACCATTGGTGATTGCTTCCACCTCCAGCCTCTCTCTCCTCCCTGGAAATTGACAGTGAGACTGAAAGTTCCACCCGTCTATTCAGGGCTGCTTCCTCTGTCAACCAGCTCCCTGTCTTTAGAGGATTTCCCCAAGTCGCCTCATTAACATAAAGCCAGTTGTGGTGGAAAGGGGCTTGTGAATGATCAGACACCCATTTCACTTTTATAGCTCTTAAGTGATTTCAGGAACTGAGGAAAGGAGACCAAGTATTATAGCAAAAGATGTTCCCATTGCTTTTATTGCTCATGGAATTCCAAGGGCTTTGGGAGCTGTGAGCCAGGAAACATGGATAAGGACCAAATGTTCATTTCTTATAAATCACAACATCACAAGAATCTTCTGAAAGTTTATAAATTCTGTAATAACAATAATAATAGCTAGCTTTCATGGTCTTTACAAGGGGCCAGGTATTTGCCAAGCAGTTTGCTTTAATTTTGATGCATAGGTACCCCTGGCATCCCTATTTTACAGACGAGGAAACTGAGGCCAAGATAGGTTGAGTAACTCATCAAAGGTCACACAGTGCTAAGAACCCAGCTTTTAACCTCTCACGCTGACCACCCTTCAAAATTCCCTGTGGTTTGGGGAATGACCGCTCTCCATCTTCCCATCAGAGAAGCCAGGCTCTCAGGGTACCGTGCTGGGGACCAGCTGGCGTGCATAGAGGCCTCGATGGGTTGACAAACTGTGCGACTTGTCCCTGAACCCATGTGAGATGTCCCCAGAGGCTCTGAGGAGCACCTGGGACTGAGGGCTGGGGTCCCGGCTGACACCTGTCAGAGCAAGGATCACTAATGTCAGTAATTCCAGATGTGCCCACAAGGTGGCGCCACCAGGAGAAAGGGATACTGATTTTTTTCTGTTGTATGAAACTTTTAAAAATTACGAAAGTGACACACGCCTCTCATAACAAGGCAGAGGTGTATAAAGAAAAGACTTCATCATCCCCCACACACACCTTGTTCTCCCTCCACCCAGGAAAGTCAGGTTGAACCTCTCCACTCTTTATTCCAAGTTCCAGCAAACATCAAACACACAGGTGAAGGACTTTTTCTTGTTTGTTTTAACTTTGCTTTATTTATTTTACTTTTTACAATATGGGATCATCCTATACTCAGTACTGTGCAACCTTCAGTCTTCATTGAAGTGAATATCACGCCCTCCCTCTAGGTTAGTGAACAGGTGATTCTCATTATTCAGTAGTCAGGCTCTGTAAAGTCCTGCAAAAATGGGGAAGAAGCGAAGGCTGAACCAGCGCTCCTAGGGCAACACGGGGTTGGGTTCCTGCCAGCCTCAGGTCACCGCATTTTTCTCAGTGGATCAACAGGTAGCTGTATAACCTTGTTTGGGGGATGTTTCTACCTAAAGACATTTTATTTAATATATATTGTTGGTTCATTAATGTTGCACTTAGGGTCAACAGCATTATAACTCATGCCTGAACAAAGCTAATTGAATGGCCGTATTTTCTCCTTAAGACCCATCTTATCCTGTTTCCACTTGGGAACACCAGACGGCATTTCATTCACCACTAGGCTTGGGGGTCATTTTCAAAGTGCGAAATCACCACAAAAAGCGTATAGATGTGAAAAAAAAAAAAGTGGCCCTGCGTAAACTGCCAAAAGGACACTTGTCTGGCATCTGAGAGCTGAAACAAGAAGGCAGAATGCTGCCTTGCTGGACCTCAGCTGGAAACGCCAGTGCTCCACCACTCAAAATTTTCCCGGCTCTGCCCACGTTGGAGAATGACTGTGCAAATCCCAGCGTGTATTGGTTTTGGGGTTACAAATAAATTTTAGAGAATAGGTGACTTCACAAATACAGAATCCATGAATAATGAGTGTTGACTGTATATTGATTAAGATATATTTTCTAAAATTTCTATGATTAGTCTGCCGGGGGGTTTTGGTGTAGGCGGGTGGTAAACAGAAAAAAATATTAGTTGCTTAAAAAAAAAAAAGGCAGGGGTTGGGGGGAGCGGTTGAGCTTCCACCTCCCCTGTTAACTCCATTTGCCGCCCTGGTCTCTCACGCAGAGATAAAGTGGAAGCAGCCTAGCTGGTCCCAGGAGGTGGCCCTTGGCATGGGCTGTGGCCAGGGGATGTGGGAGGCCACAGCTCTCCCCACAAGGCGCACAGAACTCTGACGAAGGCAGGGAGCTGAACAGTGTCCTGAGGCTTCCACACCTGAGGGCTCACCTGATCGTGAGGGAGGCAAAGGAAGCATTTCTCCCCATTTTACAGATGAGCGATGGCAGTTCTCAGAGGTCCCCTGCTGAGGCCACGTAGTGCTGGACGTGACCTACACTGACTCAGGCCTCTCACCTTGACACTTCCTGCTGACATCCATGGAGTCAGTGCTGCTTCGGGACCCCTGGGGGCCAAGCCCCTGGAAAAGAGTGGATTTTCTCTTCCCTTCCAGGTGGGTCTGGCTAGAGGACCTGGAAGGCCTGTGGCAATGCCAAGTAGGGGTCTATGAAAAAAATGAGTTTGAATCCTGACTCTACCTGTCTAAGCTATGTGACCTCAAGCAAATTATGCTGGATCTCCCTGGGCCTCAGTGTCCTCATCTCTAGAAGGGGAAAGTCATGGCTTGTGAGGCTTATCTGCAGTAACATGCGCTGATTCCCTATTCAGAGAGGCTTTGGTTGTGTGTCCACTTCCCCCCAGCTGGCTGGCCCAGCAGCAGGGTAGGTAATGGCAGGATAGGGCCAGAGAAGGTGGCCAAATGCCTTTTCTTCATTTGGTCCATCCTCCTGAATGCAGTGTCCCAAGAATGAACCATTCTACCTGACATGGAGGGGAATGGTCTATGTCACATCCAGGCCAGACCCCGGCTCACTCCAGGGCACAGGGACCCCGGATGCCAAAACCACCAGGAACCCCAGAGACCAGCCTGTCTAGCCCCTTTATTTTACAAAGGGAAAGGCCAGTCACTTAGGATTCTTCTGGCTTCAAGCACCAGAAACCTGATTCAAACCAGTTTTGGCAGACAAAGTGGGAATTTTTTGGCTCACACAGCCAAACTGCAGAAAGGGAAGGGATGACAGGAACCTGACGTCACTGGGGTCTCGTCCGGCTCTCCTCTCCTCTCCCCGCGGGTCAGACCAGCTTTCGACACATCACAGGTGCATGGCTGCAGCAGATTTGACACCTGACCCTCTCTTCCAGCTACCGTTTAAAAATATCCCAGGCAAAGAGCCTGATGGGGCCCCTTTGGCTCACCTGCCACCTTTAGATCTGTCCCTGTGGCCAAGGTGGTGCCTGCAGCTCTTTACAGACCACCTGTGGGCGGCAGGGTGTGTGCACGGGCTGGGTGGAGAGCAGTAACACCGAGGGTCCTGTCCGAGGAGCTGTAGTGATTTGACTGTCCCCTGTGGTCAAGGTGAATGTGTGTTAAACATGGAAGTAGATAACGTATGGAGGGAGAAAAATGACTTCTTTTTCTTTGTAAAGTTTAGTGTAATGTATGATTTTTGACCAATAACAAGTCCACCATTCCTAATTCAAAAGCTACTGCAGGATTGAAGTGAAAAGTCTCCCTGTGTCGCCGCCCCCTGGAGGTGGTCATCGATGGTGTCAGTTTCTTGCATTCTGGGGAAGGCAAAGAGCCTTTGGAGCTCCCCTCAGGACTTCCAGGGTGGAGGGGAGTCACGGAGAGGACCAAGAGCCAGTGTTTGTTGCTCCCATCTGGTCCTGGGGGTGTGCCTGCCTCTTGGTGGGCCCGGCCTCCCCTGCCCTTCTGTCCTCCCAAGCTGAACCCCCGGAGAGGCGTGGGTGACCCTGGGGCTGGAGTATGTCAGCAGCTTCCACGATGCCCTCCCCTTCCCACCCCACCCTGCTGGGGCTTAGCTTCCAATCCGGAGGGCTGGCCTCATTGTGGCCTCCCCCACCCCCAGGACTCCTCCTAGCCCATCAGACCCAGGACTGGCAGGAGGCTAGGGCACCTGGACTGGGTGGTCAGAGTCTGCTCTCTGCCAGGCGTGGGTTGCTGAAGGAACCAGACACACACCGACCCACTGTGGTTCGGAGGTGCCAAATCAGAACAGCCCAATCCCACCCACCTCGATAGCTGAGGCGTGAGGAGCCCCGTGCCGGGGGGTCAGAGCAGCCACCTTTGCTCTCTGACCCTTGCAGTGGGGGCACAGTTTTCCCCTGGGGTCCTGCCTCTCGGAACCCAGTCACACTTCAGCGGCCTTTGCTTCCAGCTGGGAGTCACTGAGTCTCCCTGCAAACCCAAGGAGGGGCAGCTGAGCCCTGTCGCTGTGGATTCCTGGGGTTACACACCTTGCCCAGGGCCCTCACACTGGGCAGCCCCCTTGTCTGGAGCCAGCAGGCTTCCTCAGCAAGGTCCCCAGGGTTCCTCTGTTTGCCTGGTCCAGACCTGCCCTCTTGCTAGCTTGTGTCCTCTGCTTTCCAAGATGCTGCCGGTCGCTGAGCTGAGGTGCCGCAGGCCCCAGGCCCAGGCATTCAGCCGCTCTTCCCTGCGGCCTCTCCCTTCCTGTGAGTAGGGGTCAGGGAGCGCTGGTCGTTTGCTGGCAGCTTTTAAGGGTAGCCCGGAAGTCCCTCTCCTAGATCCCCGTTCTTGGGAACCCACAGAAATTGGCGGAGAACTTGGCCAGAAACATGGATGGAGCACTTGTTGTCCTCTGAGCATGAGCCGGGCCCAGGGTAATGAAGAAACAACCCCTGCCCTTAGTGCTGGGAGCCAGTGTGCATTTCCCAGATGCCCTTGCAGCTATGGTTCTGGGTGTGATTTATATTCTGCCTGTGAGATACACTCATGAGAGATTTGAGAGGCCAAAGAGAGGCAGGGGCCGTCTTCCTGTGGCCCTGGCACAGACCAGCTCTGGCGGACAAGACTGTTGTCGCAGCCCAACTCGGTGTGTCACTCTCTAGTCACTGAATTTGCATTGTGGTGGCAGCAACGGTGGTAGCCGTGGCAACAGTGGCCTCCTGTCCTCTAGAATCTGGCTCCAGATCCCAGCTGCAGTAGCGTGACCTTGAAGCAAGTCACGTTCTAACACCCACTATGCCAGCCCTTCCAGCCATCTTTATTCTTGCTGGTGAAGTTCTGTACCACATCTCATTTTGCTTGAAATAACCAGAGTGTTTCCTAGTTCCTACTCTGAATGATACGGATATGAAGGTGAAAAAGAATTTGTTCTCACTGGGGAGATTCACTGGTTCGCGCAACATATATGGATTGGGCACTTCCTTCCTGCAGGCTCTGTGCTGGGTGCTGGGGATACGAGAGAAACCAGACACGGCTCTCAGCAAGCTCACAGCTGGGTGGGTGTGTGGGTGAGGGCGGGGGGAAGCTAAGCCACCATGGCCATGTGATCCACACCACAGGGTGCGCTGGGAGCCCAGAGGAGGGTCCTGGCATCAGTCAGGTTCAGTTTCAGGAAACAGAGACCTTTCCAGATATTTTAATACAAAAGGCACTTAGTATAGGGAATTAGGTGCTTACAGATCTTTGGAAGGGCTGGTGGGTGGGCTCTCAGCTGGGCCTCCAGAATGACTTCCAGAACTGGGCCTCTAGCAAAGCGACCATCCTGCCACAATCACAGCCACGCCTTCAACTTTGCATCAGTGTGGCACTCCAATGTCATGGGGAGAGCTGCCTGAGCTTCCCAGGCTGGGATGGCCTTCCAGGCTCATCACCATGTGGGTGCAGCAGTAGCTCTGGTGACCTTGGGCATCTTGTGTTCTCAGATGAGAATGTTCATGGCCCCTGCACGCTTCCTGAAAGAGGATGCAATCAGAACGCTTGGTCACCATCTGGTTTGGATCACCCCCATGGGCTAAGCGTCACCTCATCGACATTTAGTCTCTTTCAGACCTGGTTGGTCCACAGCTACCTTGACTCAGGTACCTGCCTGAGTCCAGCCAGTTGTGGCCAGGGGAGCACAGCTGGTTTGCTGGGGATGGGGCCTTGGGCATGGCAGGCCTTTGTGAGCCTCCTGGCAGGATCCCCCCCATGGCCACTGACCCCACCAGATGCCAACCTGAGCTGCTTCCCGGCTTTATGCTCTGACGGTAATGATTATGTGATTGAAACTAACCTCTGCCACCTGAAAGTGTTTCTGGAACAAAGCAGGGAGGGACTAAATAAATAAATAAATAACCAGACCAATCTAAACTGAATGGCACATTACAATTACCAGACATTACAATTTCCCCTGAAGGACAACAGACAGAATCTTGTCTCGAAACCCTGACAATTGAATGCCAAGGCAAGATGACCATTTTCTTCCAGAAGCAGGATACCTGGGATGTTCCCCTACATGTAAACACCTGATCTCAGAGAGTCTTGCTCTCATTTATCCCCCAATGAATGAATGACTTAAACCTTTTTTTGTACCTGGGATGGGATGGGGTCTGTCCCCTTTTAACAGGAGAGCAAGACAATCTCCACAAAAGTTCTAGGTGCTTAGAGTTTAGCGCAACTTAAGGAAATGTCTCTGCAGGAGAGAAATATGCATCTCTTTTAATCCCACAGCCTATATTTTGAGCTTAAAATCTTTAGTGACAAACAAATGGCAAGAAACCCATTTACCATCTCTGGCGGGTGGGCGGAGTAGTCACTGCAGGTCAAGGCTCCGTGGGTGGTGCTGTGCTCATCCCACAGGGGGCACTGCTCGCCAAGCCGGGCCTGGCCGGGATCTAATAGATTAGGACATGGGATTTGCAATTTTGCAGCTGGCAAAACAGGCCACAGGGCCCTGGCCAGGGCTTGGAGCCCATGGATATTTCAATCCCTCAGGAACTGAAGGTTCTGCCCTTCTCTGTCTGGAAGGACACACTGCACTGATGCCATGGCCCCCAGGATGGATCCTTGTGGGGACTTTTTTTTCAGTGATTTGTAGAAATGTCACTTCCAGAAGTTGGCATTTGTTTAGTATGTGAAGTATTTACAAGTATGCAAATGTATATCAGAGAAGCCAGTTCAGTTGCCTTTCTCGTGGCATGCACATGTGGATTGAGATGGCTTGGGGCTGATTAACATCAACGTTTTAAGAATGAAATTGTCTTATTGACCAAGAACCTCATCTTTTTCCGTTGCGGAGCACAGGCTCCGGATGCGCAGGCTTCGCGGCCATGTCTCACGGGCCCAGCTGCTCCGCGGCATGTGGGATCTTCTCAGACCGGGGCACGAACCCGTGTCCCCTGCATGGGCAGGCGGACTCTCAACCACTGCGCCACCAGGGAAGCCCGAAAACCTCAACTTTATCTTAAACTAAGATACGTTAACTGAGTGTCTCCTTACTATATAGTGTTCATAATGTTCCATTCTTCTGAGGGAGGAACTTATTTTCAGGTGTGGATTTTTGTAAACCGGCTGAATTTCTTACTGGTGTCTGTTATTTTTAAATTTTATATGTTGAATTATACATTCAATGTATATTTACTATATAAATTAGGTATTCTATAGCTGTATATATTAAAATTATATTTATGATGTGATAGTTTTCAAGTTATGGTAGAAATAAATCAAGTTTTCATTTTAAATACTTCTCTGAATCAGAGATATCTCCAGTATCATAAATTGTTGTGGAGAATCTTGTGTATGGCCTGGTCTTATCTTGGTGAAATTTACTTCGGTGAAATTTAGCTAAAGAGATAAAAAAAGAAAAGCTCGATCATTTATTCAGCAAATATTTAATGAATACTTAATCCGTGAGAGTTCTCTGTATCACAAGCAACAGGAAATCAACCCAAATGAGCTAAAGCAAAAAGGGGCTCTTGCCATTGGAAATTTCAACATTGACGGGCTATTTGATGGTAAGGAAATACTGTTCACTTTTTGGTGGAATGCCTGCTTGGCTCGGCGTCATTAATAAGCCCAGTCCCTGGCTGTGGGAACTGAGTCAGCTCCTCAGCCCTGGCCAGGAGTCAGGAAGGGACTATTGGTGTTGGCCAGGGGTGGGTGGGGTGGAGGGAGACAATAAGCGTCCACCTCTATGTGCCAGGTTCCATGCTAGGGACACACAAATGGACAGGGCACGGTCTCTTCTGGTCAGGAAGCTTCTCATCCACAAGACCAAGGATTTGCATTTCCATTAATTCCCTTTTTCCCTTAAACTACACAGGTTTGACATCAACAATTACCCCTCTGAAATATGAAGCACATTTTGAAAATAGCCCACACCTCTCATCCCCAGTTTTACACACATGCCAACTTGATCCCACAGGTGGTAGACGGAGACCTGGCACGGCAGGAGCTGACCCCAAACGAGCCCTCCCCTTCCCATGTGTTTTTGCTAGAAACAGCTCAAAAGAGATGGTCGCCTTCTGCTTTCTGAAGTCCGGTAGCACAGGTGTGGTTATTTCAGGGACAAATGCCCTGGAGGTGCTCATAGTGCTGGCACAGCTTTTATGGAGGTGCTGACATAAGAATAATCACACCTTACACTTTGTGAGCGATTACTCTGGGCCGGGCGCTGTTCTCAATGCTTTACACGTAGAGCTCATTTGACCCTTGCAGCAATTCCATGGTGCTGGTGCTATAACGTCCCCATTTTACAGATAAGGAGACTTATGAACTGCGTGGTAAATAATATTTGGTTAAAAGACCCCTCCCCTCCCCCCTTCTTCATCCTGTTCCTCCTGTTCAACTCCCTTGGGGGTCCCACTGGTCAAGCACAAAGGAGGAAGACTCATGAAAAATATTAATAAACTCACATGTTGTACACACTGCTGTATTAAAAATGGATAACCAACAAGGACCTACTGTATAACACAGGGAACTCTGCTGAATATTATGTAACAATGTAAATGGGAAAAGAATTGGAAAAAGAATAGATAAATGTATATGCATAACTGAATCACTTTGCTGTACACCTGAAACTATCACAACATTGTTGGTCAACTATACTCCAATATAAAAGAAAAAGTTTTTAAAAAAAAAGACCTGTATCACTCAGATACAAATATAAAGTGTTAAAAAAATAATAAAAATAAACTCCTGTTGCCTTCTGACAAATATTGGGGCAGCTATTAGCATGACCTGGGATCTTACGCCAGTCACTCTGGTGTGAGCCCGTAGCAAACCCAGGATCAGTGTTGGCTTTCTGTCTTCTCAGACTCCCTTTCTCACATGGGGTGTTTAGTGGGCTTGCAGAAATGCCTGGTGGCTTTGGAAGCATACAGTGCTTGGGTCCTATTCCAGGCCCTGCGCTCACTGTGTAATTTTTGGATAAGTGAGTCAACCTCATACTTGTTACTGGAGACTTTTTCCTTTTTCCTCTGTAAAATGGAATAATAATAGTACCTACGTACCAATAGTCCCAAAGGGGTTATTGAGAGGATTAAAGCAGATGGTACCCTAAAATGTTTAGCCTGTTTCATTTGGCAGTGGTAGCTTTTGATAGAGGTAGAACAGTGATATTTTCTCTCTGAGTCAGAAACTGCTGAAGCTGGGCTTGGCAAACACAACAGAAAACGGTCACCAGGAAGTAAGCTCACTAGAGGGACCCTGGAGGAGCAGGCCGTGACCGAAGAGTCCCTTAGTCAGCAGCAGTGATGCAGAGTCTGCACCAGCCTGCATCTCCAGCACCAGCCCATGTCTGGCACATAACCTTGGAGCTGGGGGCCTCAGCTTTCAGGGTGAGTGGGTGTTTACTGTGTAACGCAGTTATTGAAATCCTTGCCCCTAGAGCAGGTCTCCCTGGGTTCAAATCTTGGGGAAGCTCTACCACTTACCCGTTGTCAGGCTTTAAGTGCCTTACTTTATCTCTCTGTGCCTCAGTTTCCTCATCAGTAAAAGGGGATAATAATAGTACCTCTATCCTAGGGGTCAATGCGAGGATTAATTAATTAGATGCCAGAACCTGACATCTAATAAGTGCTGTTGTTATTACCAAGCTCCAGCCAGGGCCTGGAGCAGAGCATCCAGTGAGACACAAGGTCAGTCTTCCTGGGCATTTACAACAGTGGAAGGGGAGATTTAAAAAAAAATCAGCTTTTGTTACAACTGAGGTACATGCTTTCCAAAAAAGTACAGTGTTTCAATTTGGACAGGGGGTTCCTAATAAATTTGTCTCTTGCTATGTGGGAGGAGAGGTCCAGGGAATTGTAGGGAAATGTACGTGGCTTCTCAGGTATTACTAGTAAAAATAGACTTTTCTAGAAGGACACACTCTCGCAGGAGCTCCCGGAAAAGACGGGAGGGAAGGTTGGGGAGCTGGGCTCAAAACCCTGGAAACAGTGCAGCTGGGCAGGAAGTGCTCATGCCTCCGGGTACCCTCCCTCAGCAGGAATCAGTGTCAATCAGTTTTATTCTTGCTGAAGATTCTGATTCCAGGGCCAGGGTATCAGACTGTCCTGAAGTAGCTTCTGGGAGGCGCAGGCATCCTGCTGGACATTTCCTGACACTGAACCTATGGGGAGGGCTGTTCTCTTAATGGATATCAGGCAGGTCCAGCAACACCATCCCCGGAAGTGACATTCAGGTAGGGCAAGAGAGCTTAGCTTTTTTGTACCATAGACACCTTCTAAGAATAATGTTTTTTAAATGCATAAAACACATAGGATTACAAAGGAAAACAAAGATAATGAAATATTAGAAAAAACAAATAGATGATATAATATGTAATTTTTTTGTTAACTCATGAAAAAGGAGATCAGGGCAGTGGCCTACCACACTGTTATTCTGAAGTACAGATGAGTGTATATTAGCCATAAAAAGGAATGAAATTGGGTCATTTGTAGAGACATGGAGGAACCTAGAGACTGTCATACAAAGTGAAGTAAGTCAGAGAGAAAAACAAATACTGTATATTAATGCATATATGTGGAATCTAGAAAAATGGTACAGATGAACCTGTCTGCAAGGCAGAAATAGAGACACAGATGTAGAGAACAAATGTATGGACACCAAGGGGGGAAATGGGGGGGGATGAATTGGGAGATTGGGATTGACATATATACACTAACATGTATAAAATAGGTAACTAATGAGAACCTGCTGTATAGCACAGGGAACTCTACTTAGTGCTTTGCAGTGACCTAAATGGGAAGGAAATCCAAAAAAGAGGGGATACTTATCGCTGTACAGTAGAAACTAACACGACATTGTAAAACAACTATACCCCAATTTAAAAAAAAGAAGAAATGAAGTACAGATGAGTGTAAACAATATTTTGAAAAATCTGCAGCAACTGTAATGTGTCATGGACATATCTGTGATTGCTACTGGGGACAAAGCCCCAGGTGCTGCTGATACTACTGTGGCTGGTAGCCTAACCTCATAATTGAAGGAAATGCTAAATTGCAGTAGGAGATTAGAAGAAATAATGAAAATGTTTTCCCCATTTAGGGAGTCCCTGATTTAAACTGAGAACCTCTTCTCTCGGCATTTTGTTAAATATCAGTGGTACAAGGTTATGTGAAAAAGCCCAGATTTTAAGACACTGAATTTTCATTTGCTTGTATTTTTTGCCAAAAGAAAGAAAAAAAATACATTTGTGTGTATATTAAATACATCTAGAACAATGTATAAACAATATTTCATACTTAAAGAAAAGGGAAATGTATGGAAGGATCTAGGTCCAACGCCAGTGCAACCTTCACAAGCCTTGGTCTGGGGCTTCTCTCCGCCTCTCTGGGCAGGATCAGTCCGCAGGACAGGCGGAGGAGTGTGTTTCCCTGGGTATCCCCAAACCACACCCCTGAAAAATACCGAAGTCGGTTTTTCAAGTCAGTTCACGGTGTCCTGGCACACGCACGGCCTGGGAGGTGGGCGTCCACTTTTTGTGAGGCCTGAGTTTTGTCCCTAGTCAGCTGTGTGTCCTCAGGTCTGTTTCAAATCTCTCTGAGCCTTGCTTTCCTGGGTCTCCAGCATCCAACTCCCAGGCTCTCGTTATCCACGTGGGCCTTATTCTGCGGCGCTTTGCAGTTTATCAGAGGCACCTGGAGCAACAGGAGGTGGATGCAGAGATAGGAGCCCGCAAAGACTGGAAGGCAACCTCTGGTAGCTCCTCGGGCGCGGGGGAGCCGGACGCGCCGGGGCGAGGGCTTAATCTACCGGTGGCAGATTCGGGTTCAACGAAAGGCAGTATTTTTACCCATCAGAATTGCCCAGGATGAAGAGAGGGAGGGTGTTCCCCTCAAACGTGAATCTCTGTTATTCCCACTTATCAGTTGATTTAAAATCGGGGTTTCCGCGTAGGATGCCCCCCCCCCACTGTACCAGCGTGGGGGTATGAGCCCGGAAGGTACATTTTAGAAAAATACCACTACTCCCGCCCCCAGGGCAAGTAAGGGAGCAATTTCAGTGGGTCATACTGGGTGTGGAGTGTGGGGGTAGTTACTTCGGCAGATCTTGGTGTTCCCAGACTTCCACGTGAGGTGGTAATCGGCGACAGCGTTTCGTACTGTTTCGGTATTTAATTCCCAAGAAGGAATAAGGCAAAAATTATAAATGACCCTTACGACCGCGGCAGGACTCGAACCTGCAATCTTCTGATCCGAAGTCAGACGCCTTATCCATTAGGCCACGCGGCCGCCCGATAGTTCGTCCTCTTTAGACATCTGAAAAGTATTATTACCGCCCACCGGCTTGCCCAGGACGAATCCATCTGCTTCTTGAACAGGGGAGGTTGGACCTTGGTTCCCGAGAGTTCTTCAGGGAAGGCCCACCCGGAAGTCCTTCCTCCCCACCCCGCGGGCGGACCGGTCCACTTTTGGCTCTCCTATTGGTCGCGCTGGGAGTCTCCCTCTTGCCTCTCGGGTAGCGGCGGGAGTGAGCGGGGCGCAGACGGGAAGTTGCGGCTGCCAGCGAGGCGGACTGCTTCGGTGCAGGTCACACGCCACCCCGAGGCTGCATAGGCCGCGCGGAGGGAGACGCCGCGTCGCCGGCCTGGGGTCGGGAGCCGCAGACCAGGAAGCACCGGGCGGACTGAGGTTTCCGGCGGGTTCGCCGTTGAGGGGAGGCCGGATCCCTGAGCGGCGGCGCGGCCCCTCCCTCTCCAGTCAGGGAGCGAGGCCCTGAGCTGGGCGGAGGCTGGTCCCAGGGCGCACCGCGGCGCGGCCGCCGGGCTCAGGCTAGCGGTCGGGCGGGCGGGCGGCCGGGAGCGCGGGGGCCGCTGCCGACGCCCCCTGCAGGGCGCCCTCGGCCTGCTGGGCCCGGGCTCAGGCGTGGGTCGGGGCCCCGCGGGACGGCGGCCCACCTGACGGGTTCGAATCCGGGCGCTGTCTCCTAAAGGCGCTAGGCCCTCGGGCTGCGGCGGTTGCGATAAAGGCAGCCACCATTTGCCGAGGACTTGCCGATGGCCGGGCCGCGCGGCGTGTTTGCCCTGTGTCACCCAAACAGCAGCCCTGTATGACAGGTAGAATCCGTAACCCCATTTTACAGAGTAGGAAATTGGGGCCTAAGGAGCTTGCCCAAGGTCACACGTCTCGTAAGAGCCAGAGCCAGCATTCAAACCCGCGTCCTCCTATTCAGAGTTTGCCCTCTTAACCACGTCTCTCACCTTCCCTGATGAACTTACGTGAACCTCAGTTTTCCTCAGGAGGGGTATTGCTATTTCCCAAGGTTGTTTGATGATTCACTGAGAAAATGTACCTAAAGGCGCCTGGCACACTGCCTGGGCCGCAGAAGATGCTTAAGGAATGATGGCTGTTAGTATCACACATGTTACGTGTGTCATTAGTAACACTGTATATCATCTGTCTCCTTTAGGATTTGTGGGTGGAAGGCAGGCATGGTCAGAACCATTTCACTGACAGGAAAACAGAGACAGGACGTGTCTCTCTCCACGTCTCTCAGCCAGTAGAAGCTGCCAAGCTGGAGCCCAAAGCCAGGTGTGCTGACTCCCAGCGGGGGGCTCCCTGCACCAACCATGAGCCGCCTGCTCTGGAGGAAGGTGGCCGGCGCCACCGTCGGGCCAGGGCCGGTTCCAGCTCCGGGGCGTTGGGTCTCCAGCTCCGCCTCCGGCCCCGTCCCCAGCGACGGGCAGCCGCAGCCGCCGCAGCCGTCGCCGCCGCCGCGGCCAGTGCCGTCCTCGGAGGGCGGGCAGCTGCGGCACAACCCATTGCACATCCAGATGCTCTCGAGAGGGCTTCACGAGCAAATCTTCGGGCACGGCGGGGAGATGCCCGGCGAGGCCGCGGTGCGCCGCAGCGTCGAGCACCTGCAGAAGCACGGGCTCTGGGGGCAGCCGGCCGCGCCCTTGCCCGACGTGGAGCTGCGCCTGCCGCCCCTCTACGGGGGCAGCCTGGACCAGCACTTCCGCCTCCTGGCCCAGAAGCAGAGCCTGCCCTACCTGGAGGCGGCCAACTTGTTATTGCAGGCCCAGCTGGCCCCCCGGCCCCCGAGCTGGGCCTGGGCGGAGGGCTGGACCCGGTACGGCCCCGCGGGGGAGGCCGAACCCGTGGCCATCCCCGAGGAGCGGGCCCTGGTGTTCGACGTGGAGGTCTGCTTGGCAGAGGGAACTTGCCCCACATTGGCGGTGGCCATATCCCCCTCGGCCTGGTGAGTACGGGCAGGGGTCAGGGGACTTGAGCACATGTGGGGGGCCCAGCTTAATGGTTTGGTGAGCTCCCACTATGTGTTTGGTGGGTGGATTTCCAGGGACTGTGGACTCGGTGAACTAAAACAAGCCTTGACCCCAGCATTTACAGACCTTACTTTCTGGTAGGAAGGTATGGGTAGTAAACAACACCCAAGCAAATGTCACGTGGTGATAGGGGCTGTGCAGAGAATCACGTGTGTTGAACTTGAGACTGACTGGGAGACCACTTGAGATCACCTTGATTTGGTGCCTTCCCACTTGCCCTAGTAGCTTCCTGAGAAGTTAGTCCAAGACATTTGAACAGTGTTTCCATTTGGGGATGTTATTGGTAATTTTGGGCAGGAGAAACCTACCTTTTGCGGGAATGGCCCAGGCAGTATAGGACACTTAGCATCCCTAGCTGCTCCCTTAAATGCCAGACCAAATCCTCGCCGCCCTGACCCATTTCAGTGTTTCCAAATACCCACTCCCCTCGGGAAACTGCCCCCACCCAACCCGTGACCACCCCCAGCTGAGAAACTGCTTCCTTCCCCCAGCCTTCCAAGCAGGCTTGCAGGCATTTTTGTCCCCAAAAGGTATATTCAATCTCTCTTTTCTTTTTAAATAACTTTCTAAGTGCTACCCAAGTTTCTTTTTCAAACAATGATGGCAGTACTTTTCTCCCCTTTTTTATTCTTCATTCCAGGATTAAAATACTATTTACAACCTTAATGCTTTCAGGCATGGCCAGCAAAAAAGTTGGCAGTTTCTTTATTCCTATTGGAAGCTACATCTTTGTAAAGAAAGCTGCGAAATGTTAAATATGCAGTTGAAAATGGTGAAAGCATGGCTAAATAGATAAGGTAGGCATTAACGGCTGAAAAGAGCAAAACTAGATGATTCCTCATTGATGTAGTTCCAGTTAAGATGAGAATCTCAGTGCTTACTGTGTAACTTGATGGTCAAAATAGAGGGAATGCTGTCCATCATTTGAGAAAGTAAAGTAGACTGTGGTGGCTGAAAGGAAATTAGGAAACCAGTGATAAGAAGGACTTGTTTTTTGATCTTTGGTCATTCTTGGCCAATTTCCCTGAAGTCCCCCTTTTCTTTTCCTCCTTCTTCCTCTCCTAATTTTTCATCTCTTTCTCTCCCTGTCCTTCCCATCCTCCTCTCATTCTCATTCCATTCTTGCCGGTGGTACTGGGGGCACTGTGCAGTTTGCCTGGCGGCAGAAGTCATTGCTGAGGACTGGACTCATGCTGGGGCCTTCCTTCTGGGAGCCTGACTATGGCGAGGGGTGGGAGGTGCCAGATGGGACCCTGACGGCAGTCCACTTTTAACCTGGGCACATCCCTGCCGCGTGGCTGTGTAACATCAGGTTCCTGAGCAGCCCGCAGTTTCCAGTGGGAGGGAAAAGCCTTGGATGGCCCAGAGGGCAGCTTCCCGAAGGCTGCTGGTAAGGGCTTTGGTCATCAGACCAGAGGGACATTACACAGGCTGTCAACACCGATCTAAGATTCACAGGAAAAGTGTAGTGTTAACGGCGTTGGTCCTGACTCATCTTAAATTTGCCAGAGGTGTTTGCATTTTGGCGTTCTTCTTTTTTTATCACAAATAAATTTAAAAAGATGGTTCTCACGTACAGCTGCAGACCCGGATCTTGACACCAGTCTGGCTTTTTATTGCAACTAAAGTCCCTGTCATCACCACAGCCTCAAATATTTGACATCCTTCAGCCTTTTCTTCTGTGTTGTGTTTGTTTGAGGGCTTTGACATGTTGAATTGAAAGGGGAGGAGGTTTCAACTTGAGTCCCTGAGCGTTTTCCCATCATTTGGAGTGTGAGTTCGATTTTACCAGGTTTAACACTAGGAACCTCTTTTTGCTGGTAACCCCTTCCCCCAAAGAAACTAGTTTTATGTTTGTTGTATCTGTTGCGGCAGATAACCCCTCCTCCCCGCCGTAAGGGAAACGGGGGCAGCTTGTTCGCAGCTGTGGTGGCCACACATGTGGCCTCGTCACTCACTTTGATGCTGAGTGGCCTTGACCCTTTGGTGTAATCTGCGGTTCACAAAAGGCTTTTGCTCAGCAGCCATTTCCCCACACTTAGTCTTGTGGATCTTGAGCAAACTCGAGCCTTTTCCTGAATCAGTGTCCGGCCCCCAGCAGGCAGCACTCATCCCCTGCCCCTCCCACCCCAACCCTAGCACATATTTCCTAGCACGTGTGCATACATTTCCTCCATTCTGGCACTTTCCCTGGTCTCTCACTGAGGGTGGTTGTTCAGAGACACAGCACCTTCTACAAGGTGCGTGTTTCGCTCTTTGTCCTTCAGAATCTTTCCAGCCGTCAGATGATTCATCCTGTACACGTGTGCAGCATTTGTCTTTTTTTTTTTTTTGCCACTTTGAATTAAAAAAAAAAATTCCACTTTGGGTTTTATTATAATTGTCTCTCTTCTTTACTAGCACTTTGAACATTAGCCATTTTGTGCTTATCAACGTGAGGGGTTGATAACGGTCATTAAGACACCTCAGAGCCAAGCACAGACTTGGTGAGCCCTGGGCGTAACAAACACCTTGATGGCCCGGGCTGAATGCCCATCTGGGACCCCCGGGACTGTGGCACTTAGCTCCCTTTCTCTCTGTGGAGATTGAAAAGTAAAGCTTTTGTAACTCCTCCGCACTCCCAACACATACCCGGGCAGCACCCCGCCCGACCTCTAGCTCTAGGAGCACCCCGTGGTCTCCCTTGTACCCCCAGCTGCTAGCGTAGGGCCTGGCATGCGGTGGTAGGTGTGCAGTGGGGATTGTGGGGTGGAACTTGAATGCCTCCGTGCTGAACCTGCCTGCCTCTCACCTCCCTCAGGTATTCCTGGTGCAGCCGGCGGCTGGTGGAAGAGCGTTACTCTTGGACCAGCCAGCTGTCGCCGGCTGACCTCATTCCCCTGGAGGTCCCTGCCAGTGCCGGCGGCCCCACCCAGCGAGACTGGCAGGAGCAGTTAGTGGTGGGGCACAACGTGTGCTTCGACCGGGCCCATATCAGGGAGCAGTACCTGATCCAGGTATGGTTCATGGGGCCAAATGTAGCCTCTGGCACCGGGTGGGCTAAGAGCCCTGCTCTCAGTGGCTAGGGAAGGCATTGCTTTTCCTGGCCAGTGCCTCCATCACCTTTGTAGAAGCTACAGGGCCTCCTGTTGACCAGCCCTGCCCGTGGTCCCTGTACCCAGCTGTTCTGTCCCTAGGGTCTGCCTGGCACAGGACCTGAGTTGTCAAAGGGTACTAATGGCCCTTATCTCTGTGCGGCATTTTAGAGCTTAGCGTGGGTCTTTGGAGGCTGTGGGCCCCACGGCCTGGGCTCCCATCCTGCCTTGGCCACTGGTGAGCAGCTCGAGCCTCTTAACATCCCTTTTACAACTAAGGAAACCGAGCCTCAGTTTCCTTATTTGTAAAAAGAGGGAGATGGCGGAAGCTACGTCATAGGATTGTTGAGAGGGTTTGAACAGTGCACACATCAAACACTCAGAACCATAGTTGTGGCAATTCTTAATTCTGTGAAAAGTGCCCTAGGAGAAAGGCAGGGCAGGTGAGAGTAGCCTTAGCCTCTAGCTGAGTGTGCTGAGGCTCAGACAGCCTTGTTGACTTGCCCAGGGCCACAGAGCTTCTGAGCGGCAGGGCTGGGGGCCGAGCCTGATAGCTTGGAAGGCCTCGTTTTGGCCACTCTGTTCCCAAGGTGCCCCTGGAGCTGTTGCTGGATGCTGGGAAGGCCTGTGTATTGGGATTCAACCAGGCCTGCGCTTTCAAGCGTGGCTAGGGTTTGAGAAGGCAGGCCCCTCACAGGTGGAGGGACAAGCGTGAGCAAGCATGAAGACACTCTTTAGCGCTGGGAGGCTGTGGGCTGGGAGGGGAGGCTGAGGTGGGGCTGGTGGGCTGAAGTGCCGAAGCAGGGGTAGGCTGGCCCCTCAGCTGCAGCCTCTCCTCCTCAGGGCTCCCACATGCGCTTCCTGGACACCATGAGCATGCACATGGCCATCTCAGGGCTAAGCAGCTTCCAGCGCAGTCTGTGGATGGCAGCCAAGCAGGGCAAGCGCAAGGCCCGGCACCCCACACAGCGAGGCCAGAAATCCCAGAGCAAAGCCAACGGCCCAGCGGTGAGAGCACACTGTGGGAGGCCCCCCTCCCCGGCCGGCCTGTCTGGCTTGAGACTGAGCTGATCTGCCGTGTCCCTTGCTCTGGCCTCCAGATCTCATCCTGGGACTGGCTGGACATCAGCAGTGTCAATAATCTGGCAGACGTGCACAGCCTCTACGTGGGGGGGCCTCGCTTAGAGAAGGAGCCCCGCGAGCTGTTTGTCAAGGGTAGCATGAAGGACATCCGTGAGAACTTCCAGGTATGGTGGTGGAGAGGGCTCTGGGGACATGGGCTGTGGCAGACCCCTAGTGACCCTGGGGAGTGTAGCTGCCAGACCTGACCCTGAGAGGCCCGGTGGTGGTAGTGGGATGGCTGCCCACCCAGCGCCTTCCTGTCGCCTGTGCCAGGACCTGATGCAGTACTGTGCCCAGGACGTGTGGGCCACCTATGAGGTTTTCCAGCAGCAGCTACCGCTCTTCTTGGAGAGGTGAGGGAGAGCCCCTCTGGGAACCCATGGGGGTCAGTGGGTTCCTGGTACCCGGGCCCACCGTAACCAGGTGGTGCTGGGCCTTTCTCAGGCTGGGGGCCTTAGCCTTTCTGGGCTGAGAGCATGGAGCCACTCTGTCCAGTGGTGGCCACCTGGGCCTTGGACTCTGGGGTTTCTACAGAGGCCCTGGAGGGGGGCGCTGAGGCTGTGCTTGTTTCATGTGCGTGGCCCTGGTTTGCTAAGCACCGTCTCTGAACCCGGATCCTGACCCAAGGACTTCACATCCGTCTTGGTTATGTTTGCTAGTGAGTCAGATTTATGATGTGGTCAGAGTCATAAGCGTCAGCCAGACCTGGTTCTAATCTTAATTATCCTATCCAACTCATTTGACCTTGGGCAAGTTACTTGGTTTCCCTGAGCCTCAATGTTCTTATCTGTGAAACATACACAAATATACTTGACTACAGTTGTGAGGTTCTTGTATGATCTTTTGTGTGTGGGGGGTTGTAGCACAGTGCTTGGCGCTTAGTCATTACTCAGCAAATGGCAGCCATTTTCATTTTTGTGATCTGTCATTCCCCCCATTACCCCTGAGGATGGGATGGTATTATTCCCATTTTATAGATGAAGGAACTTAGGCTCAGAGAGATGAAGTGACTTAGCCAGGGTCTCATGGCTGGGAGACGGTAGAGCTGGGGTTTCAACCCCTGTCTCTCTGACGTGGGTGGTTGGGTTGAGGATCGCCAGGCTGGCCCAGGGATTGGGCCAAAGCCTTGCCTCCTGTGGTCATTTATGGCAGCCCTGGTGTTTGTCCTCAAGGTGTCCCCACCCGGTGACTCTGGCTGGCATGTTGGAGATGGGTGTCTCCTACCTGCCCGTCAACCAGAACTGGGAGCGTTACCTGGCGGAGGCACAGAGCACCTACGAGGAGCTCCAGTGGGAGATGAAGAAGTCACTGATGGACCTGGCCAACGATGCCTGCCAGCTGCTCTCAGGAGAGAGGTAGCCAGGCCTTGGGTGGCTGGATCCCCCTGCAGGGGATGGGCAGGTGGGAGGGCTGGCCTTCGGCTTGGCCTTAGCCCTGCCCTGGTGGACTGGCTGTGCAGGTACAAAGAAGATCCCTGGCTCTGGGACCTAGAGTGGGACCTGCAGGAATTTAAGCAGAAGAAGGCAAAGAAGGTGAAGACGAAGGAGCCGGCCGCAGCCAGCAAGTTGCCTGTCGAGGGGCCCAAGGCTCCTGGGGATCCCAAGGATCAGGAAGGTGGGGAACATGGGCGGGAGGTGGAGCAGGGATGGACCCTGGGAAGGTCCTGACCGGGGTGTCCCTTGGAACGGGTTGCTCCGGCCTTCTGGACATGAGTAGGCTGGGCAGGCCTTTGTGAGAGACCCTCCTCTGGTCCTGATTGTCCTCCCCGACCCTGTGCAGACCCTGGCCCCCCCAGTGAGGAGGAGGAGTTTCAGCGAGATGTCATGGCCCGTGCCTGCTTGGAGCAGCTCAGGGGGACCACAGAGCTCCTGCCTAAGCGGCCCCAGCACCTTCCTGGGCACCCAGGGTAAGCCCTGTCTCCCTAACGTGTCCAGCGGCCATCCTTACCCCTCCCTCCACCCTGGGACACCTCTATTCTGGGCCCCAGCACCGGGGGTGGTGTGCATATGGGCCCTTACTAACCTGCTGCCATCTGTTCCTGCCGTCTTCCAGTCCTGCTCACTAGTTTGCTCTGACTCCTGGGTCACTGGACTTAAGCGGTACAAGTGCACTAAGCACCTGCTGTGTGCTGGGCCTCACAGTAGCCTCTGAGAGTACAAATAGGAATATAACTCCTTCTTTCTAGTAGCTTCTCCCTGGGAGGAGCCAGTTGTGCAGACCAACCAGCGCAGCTGGACTTTATATCCATGATGAGATAGAAGAGTCATCAGTGTTGAGGCAGTGCCTGACTCTGCTTGGGGAAATCAAGGAAGGCTTCCTTGGGGAGGTGACCCTTCATTCACACCCCATAGAGTGGCAGAGATGAGAAAATAGGGGCAGCCAGGGTGAACAGCAGAGTACCAACTTTATATTTGCCTGAGATGAGGCCGCCTTAAATTTTGTGCCCTGAGTGCCTCACTTGCCTCACCCTTGTGTTGGCTCCGGTGAACAGCACGTGAGGGATGGAGCTCTGAAGGCTCTGGTGTGCCTCTAGAGCAGTGGTGGGAGGGCAGATCTACTTGCTCCCTGCATGAAATGGAGCTGGGGAAGGAGTCCAGCCCTAGGTTATGCCTGTGGGTCCTGACTTCTGAGTAGTACAGGGGGGCTGACATAGGATCTTTCCTTCTGGGATATTCGAATTATTCTAGGGGACTCCGTGGGGGTCCTGGCTGTATCCCAGAGGGAAGGGATGGTGACTGTAGGCCGAGGTCACCAGAAAGCCTTGGGGTCTTGGAGAGTGGGTGGGGCCCTTGCCGTCACACACTGTCCTCCCCCGACTACCATGACACTGCTCTCTTCTGGCGGGGCATAGGTGGTATCGGAAGCTCTGTCCCCGGCTAGATGACCCTGCGTGGACCCCAGGCCCCAGTCTCCTCAGTCTCCAGATGCGCGTCACACCTAAACTCATGGCGTTGACCTGGGACGGCTTCCCTCTGCACTACTCGGAGCGGCATGGCTGGGGATACCTGGTGCCCGGGCGGCGGGACAACCTGGCTAAGGTGCCACCAGGCAGCGGCCTAACGTCGGCTGGGGTGGCCTGCCCCTACACGTAAGGCTCTGGCTCAGGGAGGAAGGGGCTGGAGGCTAGGCACCCCTTCCCCTTGGCTAGAGAGACCAAACCCAGCTCAGGCTAGTGGAAAGAGCTCGGGTCTGAGAGTCTGGGTTCTAGTTCTTTGTTTGGTGGCTGCCTTTTGTGTCTGGACCTCAGAGCCCTGTGGGGCTGAGGGCGTGGTGCTTGAAGTGGGTGGGACTGAGGCCCTGCTCCTGGGCCCGGCAGCCCAGCTGCCCTCACAGGAGTGTGCAGAGGGAGGGCTGTTGGAAGTGACGGGGGATGAGCTTTGTCCCCCATTTTTGAGTGTAATTTATTGAGCACTGATTATATTCTGTGTTAATAAACGTTTTACAGTGCTTCCCTTGTTTGTTTCCCAGGCAGTCCCGCGGTTATCTTCATTTTAGAGTTGGCAAAACAAAGGCCCTAGGGAAGTCAGTTTCTTGTCTGAGCTCACAAACCCTTGAGCTTTTGACAGGCAGGTGTTGGGGAGAAGCCATAGCACTTGAAGTGGCCCAGAATTGAGAGTCCTGGCTCTGCGGGGCAGCCTGAACCACCCGTGGGGCCTTAGGACAGAGGGGCAGGGATCAGTCTGCCCCTTTGCAGCTGAAGGATGGATGAGCGGGCAGGAGCCAGCCTGGGGCAGGGCCCAGCCCTGACTTCCCACTGCTGGGCTCCCAGACCTTTTCCTAGGGAGGTGGCGGCTCTGGGGAGAAGCGCTTAGATTTGAGTCAGCCCAGGCCTCGAAACCCAGCCTGCCACCATTGTGCCGTCATTTTCAATTTGTCACTCCCTGTCTATGAACCAGGGGAAGTGCTGTCCACTTCCGCCCCAGAGCTGATTCTGAGGCTAAACGGAGGGAATCGCGGAAGGCCCCCAGCGAGCTGCCTGGCCCGGAGGGGGCACCCGGTAACCAGAGGCTGCTGCTGCTGTTCTCTGCGCAGAGCCATCGAGTCCCTGTACAGGAAGCACTGTCTTGAACAGGGGAAGCAGCAGCTGGAGCCGCAGGAGGCAGACCTGGCTGAGGAGTTCCTGCTCACCGACAGCAGCACCATGTGGCAGACGGTGAGGGCGGGCTCTGAGCCTGAGCTCTGGGGAGGGGGCTCTGTTCCCTCAAGGAAGGGGTGGCCTTTTGGGTGGAGGCGGGGTGCTGGATGCGCTCAGTTGTCCACCTCAGGCTGTCCTGGGCTGTCTGCGTGTTGCAGGGAGGGGTGGTGGATTTGGGCCAAGCCAGCCCTCTGCTTCACTTCCTTGGTACCTGGGCCCATCCAGGTGGAAGAAATGGGCTGCTTAGAAGTGGAGGCCGAGGCCAGGATGGAGAACTTGCGAGTGGCAGTTCCAGGTCAACCCCCAGCTCTGGTGAGCTGGGCACCTGCTCAGGGGTTGTCTGGGTGGGTGTTGGGTGGCAGGGCCCTCCTCTTGTGCCCAAGTAGCTCTTTCCCCCCAGAGAATTCCCAGGATCTTGGGGAGCTGGGAGATGGCTGCCCTGCCTTTGGGTGGCCCCATACTTGTTGGAGGCCAAGGAGGAAGCCTGAGACCTCATAGCCATCCTGTCATTTCCCAGCTTACCTGCTTGCCATTTCAGGCCCTTTTCCCACCCCCTACCCCATGGCCCTCGCTGAATGCAGGTGCTGGAGCAGGGCCTGATCTAGGTGTGTGGCCCCCACAGACTGCTGCTGGTGGCCCAAAAGCCAGCCAGCCAGCTTATCACCATGGCAACGGACCCTACAATGATGTGGATATCCCCGGCTGCTGGTTCTTCAAGCTGCCTCACAAGGTGTGTGTCCTGGTGTCCTCGCTGTGCTCAGGGTGCACAGTAGGCCTCCAGAGTGACTCAAACAGGGAGACTCCCTTTTTGCAGGAATGCTGGTGGTAGTGGCGCAGAGTATGATCTCAGACAAATGTTGTCATCTTTCTGAGGCTTTGTCTTCCTTCTGAAAATTGGGTGGTGAGGGGCATGGTGGTGGAATTAAATGACACAGGGCATGTCAGGTGTCTGTGCCACATCTGGTACATGATAGGATCTGTTGACTGATGGCTGTTACTGTGAGGGGAGCTAGGTGTGTGTGAGGGGAGCTAGGTGTGTGTGTGTGCGCGTGCGCTGCAGTCAGGAATTTGCCCCAGACCGCTCTGCTTGAGGTTGTGGGCTCAGTGCTGGGCAGAGCCCAGGCACACAGGGCATCAGTTCCCCAGCTAGGGGTCTGCCATGTGCCTCCAGCCCCTGCTTCCTTTGCTCTCTTCAGGATGGTAACAGCTGCAATGTGGGCAGCCCCTTTACCAAAGACTTCCTGCCCAAGATGGAGGACGGCACCCTGCAGGCTGGCCCAGGAGGTGCCAGTGGGCCCCGTGCCTTGGAAATCAACAAAATGATTTCTTTTTGGAGGAATGCCCATAAACGTATCAGGTGGGTCACTGTGGGAGGGCAGAGACATGCTGTCTGTCCGTGCCTCTGGCTGGGTTACTGCAGTCTTGGGATCCCTTCCCCTGCCTTCCACCCAGGGGCCCCTGACAGCCTGTGCTGCAGTGGAGGGACAGCCTGGTCTAGAGGCCTGGCTGCTTGTGGTCCTGGTGCCATGGGACCGTGGACAAGGCTCGTTCCCTCTCCAGCTGCAGTTTCCCTGTTATGTAAAAAGAGTGGTACTGTAGGACCTTCGCGGCCCCTCCCAGCTCTGTGGCCCCTTCCATGGAGGGCTAGTAGCCTGTAAGTTCTGTTGGGGGCTGGGAGTGGGTCCTGTAGGCTGGGAATGGCAAATGGGTCGAAGGCTAGTTCTGAGGGGTTTGTGGCTGCCAGCGGCACACTCTTGTGAGAAGCGTGCTGTGATGGGTTGGTAAAGTCTGCCCTGAGCCTGGAAAAGGCAGTGGTGGCAGGGCTGGTGCTGGGTGCCTCATGGATACTCCAGGACGGGGGCCGAAGCTGCCTCAGATGCCTAGCTAGTTCCCGGTGGCTTATGCTCCTAGACGGTAGATGCTAGGCCCAACCTGAGTCAAGTCAGTGGGAAAAGGGTTGAGGCTGGGCAAGGAGGGGGCACAGCAACCCCCAAAGCTGGGCAAATGAGGGCCGTGTTGTGATGGGGGATGGAGTGTGTGCTCCCTATGGCTGTGCTGAGCAACCCGTCTGTCCCCATAGCTCCCAGATGGTGGTGTGGCTGCCCAGGTCAGCTCTGCCCCGTGCTGTGACCAGGTATGTCCTGGCAAGTGGTGGGAACGGGAAAACGGGGGCGGGTCCTAGGACCCAAGCAAGCTGCTGAGCCTCATGTTCTCCCCCCAGGCACCCACACTATGATGAGGAAGGCCGCTATGGGGCCATCCTGCCCCAGGTTGTGACCGCTGGCACCATCACTCGACGGGCTGTAGAGCCCACATGGCTCACTGCCAGCAATGCCCGGGTATGTGTCCTCTGCACCTCTGGTCCTGCCCTTTCTCTCCTGTGTGTCTAGAAGCTGGGTTGCAGAGGGACTTTGCTGAGGAGCATGAAAAGGAACCTAAGATCTGGGTCAGGCAGGACTCAAGTTCAAATCTAGCTTCACAACTCATCCAGCTTTTCAGCAAATATGTTCTGGGCACCTGCTCCTGGCCGGACATTGACAAGGCATGCTAGGCACAGCTATTGTGGAGTCTAGATGGGGCTGGGTATAGAGCCAGGCACGGAGCAGGGATTCTTTACCTGGAACTGTGGAGTTTGGGGCACTGCTGGCTGGCATTCCTTAAAACCATCCCCTCAGGAAGGGCTCCAGCATTCTCCGTCTAGTCAGGCTCCAGGGATGGGTGGGAGGAGTCTACTGGGGTATCTAGGTCGGGGCTGACCTCACTCTTCCTGCAGCCTGACCGAGTAGGCAGTGAGTTGAAGGCCATGGTGCAGGCCCCGCCCGGCTACATCCTCGTGGGTGCTGATGTGGACTCACAGGAGCTGTGGATTGCAGCTGTGCTTGGAGACGCCCACTTTGCCGGCATGCATGGTGAGCAGGAGCCGGGGCCGGAGCAAAGCGGTGGCAGCCTGATGCCTCGCCAGGAGGATTATTTCTGAAACCTGTTTTCTCACTCCTGCCTCGCCCCCCAGGCTGCACAGCCTTTGGGTGGATGACACTGCAGGGCAGGAAGAGCAGGGGCACCGATCTACACAGTAAGACAGCTGCCACAGTGGGCATCAGCCGTGAGCACGCCAAGGTCTTCAACTATGGCCGCATCTACGGGGCCGGGCAGCCTTTCGCTGAGCGCCTGCTAATGCAGTTCAACCACCGGCTCACGCGGCAGGAGGCAGCTGAGAAGGCCCGACAGATGTATGCGGTCACCAAGGGCCTCCGCAGGTGAGGGTGCCTCTCCCATCCACGTTACCCCAGGGCCTCAGGCTTGCTTTACTACCTTTACCGCCCCATTCTTTTCTACCTCTTCCCATTACATGAGTCCTCACCTGGCCCCTCTTCCTCCAGACCCCTGTGACCTAGTTCTAGGGTGGTTTGTCCTTGGGTTGTGACATCTGCTTGCTTAATGCTCAGTTTTCCTCATAGAGTTAAAGCTGTGCTTTTGTTATGCTGTCAGAGCTCTGGTCATGCAGAGTGAACAGTAACGTGGGGTTGCAAACTCACGTGCCTACAGAGTGAGAGCAAGTGCAGCAGGCGGTTTAGTAGGACAAGTTGACAGGAGGGCCTATGGAAAACCAGAGACTTTAAACTGATTTTGACAGAGGAGAAAGCCTTCCCAGGCTTCAGTTTGCTTCCGCCTATAGTACCTATTGTTTGCTCAGGGCCTCAGCAGCCTCCTAGGAGGGTTCCTGAATCGAGTGTGAGGGAGGAGAGGTGCCTTTACAACTTGCGTGGGTATAACATACAGTGTCCACGTTTAATTAGCTGACCTCCTCATGGAAAGACTAACAGTTAAGTGATAACAGTTCAGTAGTAACTGCATAAAGGCAGAAAAGGGGAGCCGAGTATTGTCCAGGGAGGTGAGAGGAGGACATGGGGTTGGGGGTGGCATGCACCGTGGGCGGTGTGTGCTGGCGGAGGCAAGGCAGTGACGACAGAAGAGGTTGGGCCTTAGTTGTGGAAACCTTTGCTGGCCTCACAGAGGAGTCTGGACTGAGGGGTGGTGGGGAAACCCTGGTGCACCTTTGAGCAGGTGAGTGGCGTGGCTCTGGAGCCATCTGGAGACAAGCCTGGTGATGTCTGAAGTTGCATTGAAGCTGGGAGTCTGGGGCAGTGGGGACTAAGAAGGGGCAGTCGGGCCTGGCTGTAGGTTGTCTTCTGTCCTCTCCCTTTCAGGGAGTAGCCTGTTCTATCCCCTCTATGCGCACCCCCCCCCCCCCAATGTGGGGTGATAGCTCTTGCTGCCTTCTGGACTACTACATGCCACCTGTTGGTCATGGGGCAGTGCAGTGTTTAGGGCATTAGGACAATAATAACAGTAGTGGTTCTCGTGTTGGAATATGTCCTTTATTGGGCTACCCTCATGTAGTCCCCAGAATCCTGGGTTCCTGTCTAGGCTCTACCTCTTCCCGGCTGTGTGATCTTACAAAGTCACTTAGTATCTCTGAGCCTTTTCCCCCTCTGAAGTGGAGCTTGTAGGGGAAAGGCACGACCCCAGGGTGGTTGTGGAAGTGGAGAAGGGATTGAACACTCCTAGCCCAGGGTTTGGCATAGAAGAGGTGTTCCCGTGGGAATGACAGTTGTGACACTGCACTCCCCCCCCCCCCAAGGTATCGGCTGTCAGACGAGGGCGAGTGGCTGCTGAGGGAGTTGGACATCCCTGTGGACAGGACCGAGGATGGCTGGGTTTCCCTGCAGGATCTACGCAAGATCCAGAGAGAAGCTTCTAGGAAGTGAGAACTGTCTGTGTGTTAAGGATGGAGGGCGGGTCTGGGCTGGCCTGGGGAAAGCTGGGATGCTTTGTTTTTAGCTCTAAGATGCTAAAAGACAAAGCTTGCCCTCTCTTTGTTCCTTGCCCCCCAGATCACAATGGAAGAAGTGGGAGGTGGTTGCTGAACGAGCCTGGATGGGGGGCACAGAGTCAGAAATGTTCAATAAGCTGGAGAGCATTGCGATGTCTGACACACCATGTACCCCGGTGCTGGGCTGCCGCATCACCCGAGCCCTGGAGCCCTCTGCTGTCCAGGGGGAGGTATCCTACTACCCTTGGAACATGGGGAGAGGGTCGCAGGGAGGGCAGGGTTCCTGTACTACCTCCTACTCTAGTGAACTGGTATGTGGTTTAACCCTTCCCGCCTGTGCCTACCTTCCCTCCCCAGTTTATGACCAGCCGTGTGAATTGGGTGGTGCAGAGCTCCGCTGTGGACTACTTACACCTCATGCTTGTGGCCATGAAGTGGCTGTTTGAGGAGTTTGCCATTGATGGGCGCTTCTGCATCAGCATCCACGATGAGGTTCGCTACCTGGTGCGGGAGGAGGACCGCTACCGCGCTGCCCTTGCCCTGCAGATCACCAACCTCTTGACCAGGTAGGCAAGGCCCGTGGCCTCTCTGGCATGACTATATACCAGCTATGTGGGGCTTGGACCAGGCTGAGCATGATCTGAATTTTCATCCCCCCAGAAATAAATGTTCCCACTTTTCTCTCTGATTTTTAAAACTTGTAGCAGTCTTAAAAAAGACTGGCCTCAACCTTTAGAAAAAATTTTTTGGGGGATTGAAAGTGTCATATACCAAGACTAGATCACTGAGGTGGTGAGAAGGTAGAAGCCAGGGCAGTTGTTCCAAAGAGTAGTTCTCAAATTGTGCTCCCCTCAGAACACACCTTTCTGTTTTGAAAATCAAAATGACAGAGGCTTTTCTCAACCCGTAGAAAACTGAGATATTTTCTTCCATTCGTAAATGTTAATTCTTAAGTGCCAGAAGTTTGTTATTCCGAATACTGACAGAAAACATTGTTAATGGGGAAACTCAAATGTGATTTTAAAAACGTATTTTTTTATATATTGAGTTGTGTTTTTTTGTAGTAAAATTCCTAGTTTATATGGTTACATTAATGATGTTACAGTTTCATGTTGATCTGCCCCAGAGCCAGTTTGGGAACCATGATCTATCCTGATTAATGGGTAAATAATGTTTTACAATACTCAACACTGTCTCCGCTGCCCTCTTAATCATCTCCTGGGGGGTTATGTTTAACAGAGCTAATGAAAGTCCTCGTATATTCAGATTCTGGCCCAATAATTGAAATTTTGACATCAATAAAGTATACCAAACTGGAAAAAAAAAAGGTGTGTTTTGAGTCCATAATTGCACGTGTCTCAGCGGGAGGTGTTCGGCTGCTGGATAGCGGGCAGTGCTGGCCCTTCAGCTTTCTTTGCTAAGTGAACAGAGCTGGCTGGGGGGAGGCTCTGCCTTACGGATACCAGGTCATCTCTCCTGGATTCACAGCAGGGACATGACTGTGAGAGGAGGTCGGGTCTCTTTCAGGTGCATGTTTGCCTACAAGCTGGGTCTGAATGACCTGCCCCAGTCAGTCGCCTTTTTCAGTACAGTCGATATCGACCAGTGCCTCAGGAAGGAAGTGACCATGGATTGTAAAACCCCTTCCAACCCAACTGGGATGGAAAGGAGATACGGGATTCCCGAGGGTGAGCACAACACCTTTGTTCCTCGTTACTCACTCGTAGGACGTTAGGCATAGAAAGTGGTCTTGGACAACACGAAGCTTGGGGCACCAGAGGATAAGAAGTCTACTTCTTGTGCTGTGTTCTGGGCTGTTTCAGTTTATAATGTGCCCTGGCTCCAAAGTGAGCATGATGCTCAAATCACAAAGGCATGTGTTTCTAGAAAGCTGTTCACAGTAAATGAAGGAATGTTTGAAACTCTGGTTTCTTCCATCTGTTCCCTTCCCTCTTCAACCACAACGGAAATGTTTGAAGATTTACTGTATAAAGTCAAAGTACATTCTTAAGTGAAAAAACTGTGCTTTGAGTGCCAAACAAGTAAATCAGAAAGCTTATTTTCTATGTGTCTAAGATAAACTTATTTTATACAAAAACGAAAACAGATCCTCCCCAAATGTAACATTACCATTCCTGGCAATTACTCTGAACCCTTCTGTACTTTTTGACCTTAACATTAATTAAGTTCCTTTTCTCACTTCTGACCTGTGAGTTAACAATTCTTGAGGAAGCATCCTAACCAATTTGCACTATTTTTCAGGTGAAGCACTGGATATTTACCAGATAATTGAACTCACCAAAGGCTCCCTGGAAAAATGAAGCCAGCCTGGACCATAGCTCTGTCTGGAGGCTCTGTATTTGCTCCCGTGGAGCTTCATCGGGGCAGTGCAGGCTCCTAAACTCAGGCTTTCAGCTGTGCTTTTTTTGCAAAAGGGCTTGCCTAAGGGCAGCCATTTTTCAGTAGCAGGACCTGCCAAGAATGACTGCCTCTAACTGATGGTGCAATTAGTTCAGAACCAAGATGCCAACACTGGTGCAGGCTGTAGGACAAGGGGGCATTGTTGCTTGCTGGGTGAAAAGAAAGCAGAAGCCCCAAAGTTCACATTAACTCAGGCGTTTCATTTATTTTTTCCTTTTCTTCTTGGCTGGTTCTTTGTTCTGTCCCTCATGCTCTGATGCAGTGCCCTAGGGGAGAGAAGTAATGCTCTAAATGTGATAAGCCTGCTCGGAGGCAGTGGAAATAAAAACAAAGATCCTTTATCTTCTCATCAAAGCCTGTGTTAGTCATGCTTTCTCCCCTTTCCCACTCCTGGGAGGTAATTATGTTGGAGAAGGGAAGAGTTCTACAGTAGAGTAAGGTGGTGCTAACTTCTTTTTTTTGGGCTTTTGTTATACCTGGGGACATGCGTGGGACAAGATGACAGAGAAGGGGCATCAAGATGCTACATAACTCCCCTGAACTCAAATGCCTAATAGGCAAAGGGAGTGGATGGGGCCAGGTGCATTATGGCTTGGAGTGTGATAAACTGAAGAATGTAAGTTAAAAATTTTTGAGACGCTAGAAATCCAGGGTGTTTTATGTAAACTCCCAGTTTATGTTAGACAAACCGAGGTGATAGAAATTTTAGGCACTAGAGGTAAGGAAACATTGAGTTCTGCTTCAGAGATGCTATAGGGCTCACGGTGTGCTGCTGTAACTGGTTTGTTCCTCTCCCTTTTAGTCTTATCAGAGGGCAAAAGGAGGATAAGAAACTGGCATGACAACCTGAGCTGATCATAGAGTGGCCCTCCTTCAAATGAGGGCATGATAAAAGAGGAAGTAAACTGCTTTCTGAGCCAGAATGCTTGGGCTCGTGATTTTCCAGTGGTTCAAAAGATCACAGGGGAAGACCCACAGAAAGGGGTCTTGTTTTCATCACCCCCTTTCTGGAAATGTCTACCCAAAATGTATACAAGCCTGGGCAACTGGGTATGGTTCCAAGTTTACAACCCCTCTCTTGAGGAGCCTGTTTCATCTTTGTCTGACCACCTTTTGGCCCGTTCTGTGGTGGTTGCTCCTCCACTAACCCGTGGCTGCCCCCAGACAGGCTGCTAACCCCAGTTAGAAAGGGTGGCTAGGGCTTGCTGCACTTCAGTCAGAAGCAGGCACTGACCTCTTCATCTTCATCCTCATCCTCTTGAAGAACCATGTCCAGGATGTTCCCTTTGATCTTGAAGTCTCGTGAGGTGCTGAGCTTTATGTGCTGCATCAGGTTCACCTGTGACAGGATTGTAAACATGGGCACATTTTCCTACCGATAGGTCCTGCCCAGGACAGCCTAAACTATCTCTGACAAACCCTTCAGTTCCTCTAGGAAGGCACACACCCACTTGAATCCATGAATGTTTGGATTCAGGCCATCAGAAACAGAAAAGAACTGCAGATTTTTCCCCCACTGCAGTTGTGTTGCTTCAGTTTGCCAGGTCCCTTCACAGGGTAAATGGGATTGGTAGAAAACAGAGTATGTTTACCTTGGACCTCTTAGAAAGGTGGATGAGAAATTTTTCATACTGTTCAATGGCAAAGATGAGATTAGGGATTGGCTTGGTTTCCCGAAGAGCTCTGGCCTACAGGGCAAAGAAGAGAAGACCTAAGTTTTGGGTTCAAGGTGTTTTTTTTTTTACATAAATTTATTTTTGGCTGCGTTGGGTCTTTGTTGCTGCACACAGGCTTTGTCTAGTTGTGGCAAGCGGGGGCTACTCTTCGTTGTGGTGCGGGGGCTTCTCATTGTGGAGGCTACCCATTGTAGAGCATGGGCTCTAGGCGTGCGGGCTTCAGGAGTTGTAGCATGCAGGCTTCCGTAGTTGTGGCTCATGGGCTCTAGAGCACAGGCTCAGTAATTGTGGCACACGGGCTTAGTTGCTCCGCGGCATGTGGGATCTTCCTGGACCAGGGCTCAAACCCATGTCCACTGTGCTGGCAGGCGGATTCTTAACCACTGTGCCACCAGGGAAGTCCCTTCAAGGGTTCTTGAAGTCCTCTGAAGCTGTCTGTAGCAGAACTGCTCATGGCTTTGGAAGAAAGCTAGTCAGTCTTCCAATCAAATGCAGTTTTACTTATATACCAGTAATTAAGATTTTTTTAACAGTTCACTCTCAGCAAAGGACCTAAATGCTAGTGGAGATTGCAATGAATCCTCCTATTTATAATTCCTAAATATCTGTTATCTAGAAACTGGCTGAGGGATGGACCATTTGTAGATACTTGGTTGCCTGACTTGATATTCTTGTAACAATGAGCCCACTCTACACTACCTCTATTTCCTCTCTAGTCTACATATGAGTTTTCATTGCTGGTATTAATATATCTCTTTCCCCTCAACTTGAATTGTAACTTGTAGCTCCTTCCATATGTTTCTTAAGTATATAGACATGTTTCTATATATATATTTTGAAACTACAAATGAGAACATTGTTTTCATCTTTTTTTTTCTTTTTAACATTATCTTGGGAGAGAATCCTATATCTGAACATTTAGATTTGTATTTTTTTCATGTCTGCATAGTATTCTGCAGTATAAATGTACTATAAACCCATTTAGCCAGTCCTTTATTAGTGGGTATCTTAGTTTTCCCAGTATTTCACTTTTACTTTACAACATTGCTAGGACTATTCTGTACATAGGCCTTTACAATTTCTATATCCTAAAAATGCAATTGTTGTAGTAAAGAGTGTGTGTGTGTGAATGTATAGGTCTAAAATTGAGCAGTTATTGCCACACTGCCCCCGTGAGAGAGTACTGAATTCTCACCTTTGCCAGCAGTGCACTAGAGAACCCACTTCCCTGCACCCTCTCCAACTCTTTCACATCCTTTAGGGAGCACGTTTTGCACTCGCTAACTTTTCCTAAAACCAGTTCCTTCTCAATGGTTATCCTAAGCTATTTCTATTTTTAAAGAAAGAGCTCAAGATTTTCCGGTACTTCCTGAATAAAGTATATGTTTTTTGGTTCAGAGGGAAAAGATGTTCCATCTGAACATAAAGTCCATGAGCTGAGAAGGAGCCATACACAAACATTTCCCCCCCAGCTTTACTGAGATATAATTCACCCATTTACATTGTACAGTTCGGTGTGTTTTCGTGTATTCAGAGAGTTGTATAACCATCACCATAATCAATTTTAGAACATTTTCACCCCCGCCCCGAAATCCTACACCCATTTTAGCAGTCACCTTCCCAGTTTCTCCAACACCCCCCTTCCCCCCACTCCCCAGTTCTAGGCAACCACTAATCTGTCTTTTTAGATTTGCCTTTTCTGGACATTTCATATAAATGGACTCATATTATGTAGTCTTTTTCTGACTGGCTTCTTTCACTTAATATTTTCAAGGTTCATCAGTAACCACTTTTTTTTTCGGCCGTGCTGTGCGGCATGCGGGATCCCAGTTCCCTGACCAGGGATCAAACCCATGCCCCCTGCAGTGGAAGCTCAGATTCCTAACCACTGGACCGCCAGGGAAGTCCCAGCAACCACATCTTGATCACTGTCAGCAGCTTACCATGGCTGTGGGCCCAGCAGCGGTTTTCTCCTTTTTCTTTTCTCCTGTATGTTTTAGGCTCTTACTCTTCTTGTTCTAAAGAAATAGAAACAAATTCTGTCATTCCTGAAGATTGTTCTGTAGAGCTAGCAGGCTAGCGGTAAATTTCTAGTATGATGATTACAGTGCAGCATGGGGGAACTCTTAGGGGGACCAAGTCTGGGTGAAGAGATTATCCTGCAGCAGATGCCAGAAGGTGGGAAGCATTCTGGGATGCTTTATAATCCTCATTTTTCTATTTTTTGTTTGGAGGTTTACCATCTTGCTCTTGGATGCATCTAGCACATGGAAGTGAGGGCAGGACCAACCATTACTATAGCAGGGCAGCCAAGGGACTAGTGAGGCACAAAAGGACTGTCACGGTTAAGTAGGAATAGGTGTTTCCCAACTGGGAAGTTAGCTAAAAGGGTTGCATAAAGAAGAGGAAGCTGGAGAAGCTGTTCCCGGAGTGATGTATCTTACATGACAAGTGGTTACATGCTCCAGAAGGGTTTAAAGGTCATAGGAACACTTATTTCCCTATGTTGTACATAATTAGAGAATAAAGAGCTCCTGGAAAAAGGAAGAACCAATAAGAAAGGGAACCAAGAAGAACAGAATTCTGATAAGGCAGAAGAGAATTGAGACATGAGTCAGGAGAGACCACCCAAGTGTGAGGTACACAAACAGGAACCTTTTACCTGAAGGGGAGTTCTGTGCCCTCCAGGAATGGAACATTACCACGTTCCACGTGACAAGGAAAAAAATTAAAAACAGAGACCTGCAAATGGAGACAAATTATACTACTGGAGCTATATGAAAGGCAGGAGGCTTGGTCCACAGGGCATGTTCTGGAAAATAAGAAAATGCAGGGATCCCAGAGATGCTGGTATGAAGAAACTTGGTTTTGGCCCTGGAAGGCAGGGTAGAGGGTGAAGACTTTTTAAGGGAGGGGCAGAGTATCAGCCATAGATAGAACTCATGTGGACCAAATGGGAAGTGAGCCATCTTCCTAAAAGTTGTACCCAACATGGCACCTTGTTGGAACTCCCTAAATCAACCCCATCTACTGCCCATTTCTGCTGATTCAGGAAGGACTAAAATTGTAGCTGGAAGAGAAGCAGCTTTTTTTTTTTTTTAAGATGTTGGGGGTAGGAGTTTATTAATTATTTTTGCTGTGTTGGGTCTTCGTTTCTGTGCGAGGGCTATCTCTAGTTGTGGCAAGCGGGGGCCACTCTTCATCGCGGTGCACGGGCCTCTCACTATCAAGGCCTCTCTTGTTGCGGAGCACAGGCTCCAGACGCGCAGGCTCAGTAGTTGTGGCTCACGGGCCTAGTTGCTCCGTGGCATGTGGGATCTTCCCAGACCAGGGCTCGAATCTGTGTCCCTTGCATTAGCAGGCAGATTCTCAACCACTGTGCCACCAGGGAAGCCCAGAAGCATCTTTTAAAGGTATACAGTTCTGAGCAGGATGCTAAGGGTTTTGGAACAATGGCTTTCATTGCTTTCTTCCCACTGAGATCCAAGGCTATGAGAAAAAGAAAGGGGCTATAAGAGAATAAACAGCTCTCTGAAAGATGTGGCAAATGCAATCCAGATTTCTAGATAGAAGTTGGAGTTAGTGGAACCGTGTGGGCTCTTGCCCAAGGTCACTCATTAAGCACATCTCACAAAGAGAAAAATGCCTGTGGATCAGCTGACTTGTCAAGTAAGGCCTTAAGTCAAATATGAATCGAGAAGGGGGGAAATATCCAGGGAATACATAAACTGGTTTTTCTGTAATGTAGAAAAAAAGATAGTCTAGAAGGTGCCTGGTGATAAGCAGAAGAAGAGCTTGAGAATGGGGTCAAACACAAAACCCCAAAACCTCCCAACATTTTACATGTCAATGAGTACCAAGTATGATTCTAGAGCAAGGGGTAACCAACTACAACCCAGAGGCCCACTGCTTGTTTTTCAAAATAAAGTTTTATTAAACACAGCCAAGCTCATTCATTTGTGTATTGACTATGGCTGCTTTTATGCTACAACAGCAGAGTTTAGTTGTGACAGTGACTGTATGGTCTGCAAAACCTAAAAGCATTTACCATCTGGCCTTTTGCAGAAAATGTTTGCTGACCCCTGTTGTAGAGTCAAAGTACTTGGGTTCAAGTCTCAGCTTGGCCTCTTAACTAGCTGTTCTTGGTCTTTTCTTTTTTTTTAATTTTTTTAAAAATTAATTAACTTATTTATTCACCTATTTGTTTATTTGGCTGCGTTGGGTCTTTGTTGCCGCACGTGGGCTTTCTCTAGTTGCGGAGAGTGGGGGCTACTCCTTATTGCAGTACGTAGGCTTATTGCGGTGGCTTCTCTTGTTGCGGAGCACGGGCTCTAGGCATGCGGCTTCAGTAGTTGTGGCATGCACGCTCAGTAGTTGTGGCTCACGAGCTCTAGAGCGCAAGCTCAGTAGTTGTGGCACACGGGCTTAGTTGCTCCGCGGCATGTGGGATCTTCCCGGACCAGGGCTCGAACCCATGTCCCCTGCGTTGGCAGGCAGATTCTTAACCACTGCGCCACCAGGGAAGTCCTGTTCTTGGTGTTTTTAATACCTAATATTACTATTTGGCAAAACGTTCCATAGAGTTCAGCTTGGGAAATGATGCTGTAAGGCCACGTTCATTTTTTAGTACAGCTAACATTAGAGAACACTTGCCTGATGTTGTGTTAAGCACTTCCCATGCATCACCTCATTCATTCTCACTATGGTGCTACTTTACTTACATTCCCAAAGGATGCCCAAAGGCATGGATTTGGAATCACCCAGAAATAAACCAAGTCACTGAGCCCAAGCATGTTTGTTTCTCCCCTGCTCCAAGTGTACACATATCAAATGCCTTCTCTCTCTAAATCAAACTTTTTTTTTTTTTATATATAAAGATTTCCTTGCTGTAAAGACTTCAAACCTTGGCTTGTTCTCATATGGGCACCTTTGGCTTACTGTAAGTAGGGAAGAAACTTTATATACGCTTAGCTCAGGTGACCTAGTGGTCCCCTGGGAATATAAGGAGTCCTTTCTTACTTGAGGATGCATTTTGGTACAGACTCTGAATCACTTACCTGTATGTAAGAAATGAAAGAATAGCATAGCGGGGTCAGATGCGAACCTGACAGCTTCACCTGCAGCAAAGGAGAAGGAAATCAATGTAACTGCAGGAATAAGATGCTTTCCCCGTTCCTAGGAAAGGCATTCTCAACTCACCAGCTTTTCCATATTTTTCGGAATTCCTCTGGAGTGCTGACACACCTGGAGATACTAACAAAAGATTCCAAGATTTAGCATGCCCTCCTATATAAATGTCCCATGAAACTATAGGTAGTGACTCAGTGAGCAAATGGAGTATGACTTATTGCTCTGACTGGAGAGGGAAAAGAAAATAAGCTACCATATTCATGGAGAATCCTAGACTCAAGGCTTCCTTTTTCCCCTCCTCTAAGCTCCAAAGCTTCCCAGACAGCAGGTAATAAAGGGTTTCTGTTTCTGACTTGTTCTGTTTATTGCTTTAAAAATCCTTCAGGCTGGTAGTCCCTGTATCTAGAAAACCAATGACTTTGCTGTTTTTGCTTTAGAAAAAGCCAATAAAGATTAGAGGTTCTCAGTATTTCTACCACAGAAGCTTAGTAGCCATACCTTGTAGCCTGAGCTGCACCTTCTCAGAAATGGCCACACTGCTGTTTGGGTACATGGTGTGAGGCGGTCTACTATCTTTCTTGGGTTGTCTGTGCCTTTCTAAGTATTTAATGTGGGTCGTTGCTAGAATCAGAACTAAATTACCTAGTTCTTATCACTCTCTGAATGTCTGCTGAGAATCAAAATATTGCAAGTACAAAAAGAATTTCTTGTTAACAGATACTAAGAAGCATTAACTTAAACCCAGGGCAAGTTATGCCTTTTATTTTTAAAAAATAGACTTATTCCCTACCCTAGTACCTGACCTGTGAGGCATTTAACACTCACTTGTTAAAGGAACAAACACCTTGTCAGTGCCCAGACTGGTCTGCAATAGTCTAATTTTTTGTGCAACTGGAATCAGATTAAGTTCTATAGCTATAGTTTAGACTGAGCCTTAGAAGGTGTTTGAAGAGGCATTTACTCTCCATCAGGTGCTACATACTCATATGCTAAAGAAACAAGGGCCTCTAAAAAGAGATTTAGAATTATGCCTCAACTGTTATTTCTGGGCCTGTGGAGACGGCTGTCACCTACTGATCAAACCATCACTTGCAAAGATGTAGGCAAGAGCTCTCTGCACAGGGGCATTCTGCAGCAGGGGGTAATGTCCTGGCTGGGTGGGACGGAATGATAGTAGTGACTGTCTCTCCAATACTCACATATCTGACAAGCGCTGTAAGAATGGTGTACATTTTGCAAAGGTCCTTTAATAAGGTGTCCACACAGCTGCCTGATGGCAGGGCTGTCTGCACCAGCTCGTGGAAAAATGTAAGCAGAGTTCCCAATTGTATGATGATGGCTTTCTCAATGGGATGATTTGGTAGGGTTGCCTGAGAAGAGGCTTCTTCTGAAAGGAAAGGAAACTGGCATATTCAAACCCAACTGGCCTTATTTTCTAGTTCAAGTGAAAGAGATTTAGAAACCAACAAAACATCATTAACTAGGAAGTCTGTAGGGAAAATGAGCATGTATTTAATTCATCATGCAGAATACATTAATAATCATGCTGTCATAAGGCACACTACCTTCTACTTCCTTCATTACTTTGGAAATCTAGCACAAACAAACAGAGCTCAGTGTATCTGCTTTTATGCAGTCCTCCAGTTCAGATTTTAGTTAACTTACCTGGTATAATTTCTTGGCTCACTTGTCCCTTAAGCTTGGTGATTAGCCAGTCCACTTCTTCTAGGACCTTCTCAGCCTGACTCAGAAGAAGTAACTGTGAAAGAAAAGAATGCCTGGCATGGCTCATTGCACACAGCTGCTGGTGTAATATGATAACCATGGCCACCTGCGGGTGGGTTACAGGCCTCAGGAGGCGAGCCACTATAATTCACTCTTCACAGGGAATAAAATGGAAGGTAAGACAAGGCTATTTCCAAAGGGTCGGGGATCAACACTTACACAGACAGTAGGGGCAGCTGTTCTCAAATTCACCACTGCAAAGTGGTTTGTTTTCTCCACTTCTACATCCTGGGGAGGGAAAGAGAGGTGAGATATGACAGTAAGGCTGTTCCCCTGGCCTCTATCCCCAACTCAGGGTGTTGTATTAAAGGCTCACTATGGTACCTGGTCTATGTCTCCAAGATGTCCATGGATATCCTGGGACAAGTCACGCAGCAGGGTCACAGGACTCTTACACAAAACATGGAGGCTGAAGAGCAAATTCATCAAGCCCTTGCAAAATGAGGCATCCTCTAGGAGTGGGAAGGAAAGAAAAGCTAAGTTATAATCCAAGTCAGTCCTTTGGCGGGTGTGGGGTGCCTAACTGGAACATGTAGCTCGTCATATTTCAGGCACAATATCCCTGTGCTGCACACATTCCAATCAAGGCAGCTCTCCCACAAAGGTGCACTTCTATCCACGAGTCCAAACAAGGGAGATGTTTCCCATTATTAGTCACTATCACTGCATAACGAGCACACAGGTCAAGAAATAGAACACTACCAGCACCCCAGAACTGCCCCCTCCCCCCACCAAGGAAACTGTTATTCTGCCTTGTAACTGTAATCCAGTTTTGTCTGATTTTGAACTTTATCTAAATGGAATCGTACAGTAAGTACTCTTTTATCTGTCTGTTGTCTTTTGTTGAATGTTATGTGTGTGAGATTCCTCCATGTTGTGTGTCAGTGGAGTTTGTTCATTCTCATTACAGTATTCCACTGTGTGTATACAGCACAATCCCTTGATCCATTCTACTGCTGATGAATGTTTGGGTTCGATTTTGCCTATCAGAATAGTGCTGCTGTGAGAATTCTTCCACCTATTTTTGCTGGGAGTGGAACTGCTGGATCATAAGCATATGTTTAATTTTAGTAGTTAGATATTGCTAAACAGTTTTCCAGAGTGGTTATACCAACTTACAGCTCCAGTAGCAGTGAACGAGAGGTTCAACTGCTCTATATTCTTACCAACACTTGGTACTGGCATTGTGTGTGGTTTTTTCATTTTGGCCACTCTGGTGAATTTTCTAAATGTTGTTTGGTGGTGATAATTTTATATAAAGCCTAAAAGGAAACATGTCAGGAAACTTACCCCAGCTGTTTTCCTTGCAAATCTTAGTTGTCCAGGATAACATCTGCACAAACTAGAGATCATTCAGATATTACAGAAACATGCCAAAAGACAGACCTAGGTGTTGCCAGACTAAAAGAGCCCTAGACCTTTCCAAGTCTAAGCAAATCACCTGCTAAAACACGTGCCTGGATCTAAAGTGGTAGTAATCTACTAAAAATAGCATAAAAATAAGTCCAAAGTTATGAGAAGACTTATTGATACTTTTCTCAAATATAGCATATGACTCAATTCTCAATGCCCTCATTAAGGGCCAAAGGTCCTGGGGTCTGGGCTCTTACCCTTTGAGCTTCCTCTGCCCCTACCACCACAGTCTAGGGCTAAAGTACCCTTTTTCCTCTTCCCATGCCCCACATTCTCTGCATTTGAGACATCTTTAAGGATAGTAAGCTAACAGAGGTGCAGGAGAGTAAGATCCTGGCCATAGTGATAGTTGAATTAGCTATTAGGAGCCAAGAGGCCATAGGAGGTTAAAAGGGAGGAGGGATAAAAAAAAAAAAAAAGAAGAAGAAAGAAAAAGAATAGTTCAGGGAAGCTTAAGGTCTTGGGATAGTAGGTCCTATGTTGCCAGATACACACTCAGCTTTCTGCTTCAGCAGTTGTTTGGGATAGGCTTTCAGCCACAAAGGCACTGAAATGCCGTGATACTTAAGAGTAAAACAATGATTAAGAATCTAGTTTTTGGGGCTTCCCTGGTGGCGCAGTGGTTGAGAGTCCGCCTGCCGATGCAGGGGACGCGGGTTTGTGCCCCTGTCCGGGAAGATCCCACGTGCCGCGGAGCGGCTGGGCCCGTGAGCTATGGCCACTGAGCCTGCGCGTCCGGAGCCCGTGCTCCGCAACGGGAGAGGCCACGGCAGTGAGAGGCCCGCGTATCACAAAAAAAAAAAAAAAAAAAAAAAAAGAATCTAGTTTTTGATCTGTTGGGGAAAAAGATCAATTTAGAGGCTAACTGAAAGCTCTCTGTGAACTGATATAAAAAGTTTCCAGAATACAGTGATTACTGTAGAATACTGATTTCCAGAATACAGTATTAAATGAAACAAATAAATAAAGCAGGATGCTGAACAAGCTTTTGTGTGAAGAGGGTAGGGTCAGGAATAAGAATCTATATTCATATTGCTGTATAGGAATAAAAAACTCTTTACATAAGAAACTAAAAGAAGATTATTTACTTATCGGGGGAAAAGAAGAACTGAACAGATGGAGGACATGAATAGAAGGGAGACCATTTCCTGTAAATCTTTTTATAATTTCTGGTTTTCAAATCATACAACTTTATTACCCATTCAAAATTAAATTAAAAAATTTTAAACAGACTACCTGAAGTTACGAGGGGGTACGTGATGAAAATTAAATTTAAAAAATTTCCTGTTTATATTAGCCTTTCCAAATCTATTTATTTTCCCTCAGATGTCACCATGTTCCAATTCTCTGTCCGTGTTTCCTTCCTAATCCTGGGCTCCTTGCAGCAAAAGTAGCAATATGAAAGAATGAAGCTGAAAGTAAAGTGCAGATGCGTTGTTTGGATCTAGGATGACATAAGTGACAAAAGCATTTTCTTTGGGCTACCTGGAACTAGGACAACAGGAAAATCAAGTCTGCTTTCCAGTGCTCAAACACCATAACACACAGGGCTGGTCTGGCTAGTGCTTCCTAAAGCAAGGCCTTACACAAGGAGGCTTGCATCTTAGCACTCCAACTTGTCTCCTCACAGATCAGGAAGGAGGTGTGGTAGAACCACACAGCCCTAGGCTCTCAAGGACTCTCTTTATCATCCTCTAGGGAAATCACTCCTGAATGGAACAGACCCACAAAATGTGGCACTTCTCTTATTCTGTATGTGTGAATGCTCATGTGGGTACATACATTCTTCGTGTATGTGTGCAGACCCATACACATATACCTAAAACCTGTCTGGGCAGAACTGATTCTGTTTTAGGACTATGATCATGCTTTCTGACTTATCACCTTTTGTTGAATCTCTCCCAAACTCAGTACCAGCTAACCTTGATGACAAAGTTAACTGCTGAATGTCAGCTACCTTCTTGATAATTAACATACTTTCATTTTAGAAAAGAAGAGAAAACACCAGGAGTGGGGAAAAACCCACATTAAGAAGGCTGAACTCCACAGATAAACAAGATTTTTTCTGTAGTGCTTACTGCTTACCCTTGACAGTGGCCAAACAAACAAAAGCAGTAATTATAACACGATAGAAACATTATGTTGCGAAAGGTACATCTTATACATCTTATATTAATTCAGAAGCATAACTGAATATATTATTTTAAATAAGCCAGATTTCAAGCAGACATTTAGATATATACTTTAGGACGTAATACTCCCCATCTTCTGAGGGATGCTAAGTGGGAGTGAATGAGTGGTACTCATACCTGAGTGGAGGAGGGCTCCAGCAGCTTGGACAAATTGGAGAGAACAGTGACGAGTAGGAGGGCTTCTTTGCTGTTAAAGTCTTCTTCTTGGCTGCTAAGTATATTCAACAAGGACCTCTGAGAAAGGAAAAATATACACAGAAACATTAGCAGACATGTTACTAACAGGGAGAAGAGACATCTACCTGGAGATTCCTAAGGCTGGGACAGAAAGGATTCAAAAACAACAAAAATCCGGGGCTTCCCTGGTGGCGCAGTGCTTGAGAGTCCGCCTGCCGATGCAGGGGATAGGGGTTCGTGCCCTGGTTCGGGAAGATCCCACATGCCGCGGAGCTGCTGGGCCCGTGAGCCATGGCCGCTGAGCCTGTGCGTCCGGAGCCTGTGCTCCGCCAACGGGAGAGGCCACAACAGTGAGAGGCCCGCATACCGCAAAAACACCAAAAATCCAAGAGGATAAAAGCTGAAAATAAACCTGGATTGAATAGGTGGTTTCTTACCCTGTTTCTGATTCTAAGTCTAAGTGTTCTCTTGAGAACTATGGACTCCTTCTCCAACCCCCTGCCAAATGTACATCAGGAATGAATTGTGCACCCAGTTTTTTTTTCTCTTTGTTTTGGCCGTGCCACACAGCTTGCGGGATCTTAGTTCTTTAACCAGGGATTGAACCCGGGCCCATGGCAGTGAAAGCACTGAGTCCTATCCATTGCACCGCCAGGGAATTCCCGTGCACCCAGTTTTGGGTGGTTCGCAACTCCCTGAAGCCCATCCACTGACCTCAGGGCTAGACCACGCCCCAATGCTGGTATTCCCTCACCACCTGAAACACTGTATTTTGTCTGTTAGTCTCTTCCCACTATAATGTAAGCTCTGTGAGGGTAGGGTTTTGTCTCTTTTATCCCTTGCTATATCGTCAGCACCTGGAACAGTCCCTGGCATATAATAGGAACTTTAAAATTATGTATTAAAGAAATCTTCTGTGATAAAAGATTCTGATATTGTGACAACTAGTGGTTAGAAACTAATAGGAGAGACTTCCCTGGTGGCGCAGTGGTTAGGAGTCCACCTGCTAATGCAGAGGACACGGGTTCGAGCCCTGGTCCAGGAAGATCCCACATGCTGCAGAGCAACTAGGCCCGTGAGCCACAACTACTGAAGCCCGCGCACCTAGAGGCCATACTCCGTAGCAAAGAGAAGCCACCACAATGAGAGGTCCGTGCACCATGACGAAAAGTAGCCCCCACGCTCTGCAACTAGAGAAAGCCCATGGGCAGCAAAGAAGACCCAACACAGCCATAAATAAATAAATTTAAAAAAGAAACTAATAGGCTTCACTGTCCAGTCTTTATGCAATCTGACGGACAATGCCAAATTACATTTGCATGCATTAATGGGCTCCTGGCTGTCTCTCTGTATCAGCTCAAACAGTGATTCTTAGAGGCAATGACTCCTGCAGGTTGGGGTGGCTTAAATACACATCCTTCCTAGAATCCTTTCAAATGCATTCTCTCTCATTCTAAGAGCTCTGTCTTGTTGCTTGAATGATGACCCAGAAGAAATTCCTGTTCTACTTGCTCACTGTCTGCCCATTCTCACCAGCTGGCCCTGCTAACAGTCCCTTTCCAAGGACCCTCACAAAGTACTGCAGTTTCCCAGGCTTCTCACCTGAAACTGCCGGATCTGGAATGCTGCTCTTTGAGTGACACTGACTTCCACCTCTTCCTCCTTATCTGTGGCATCTAGGAAAGGAAAAGAACTCTATCTTCTTTGAAATGGGCTTGGGCTTTTTTTTTGCCTTTTCATACTAAAATTTTAGGAAGCCAAAAAAGTCTGGAGGCAGATTTAATTATATTCCTAACATTCTGCAATTTCTTAATACTATATTCCATTTTCCAGTCACTGTTTGTGAATAAATGTAATCCAGTAAGTGTCAATTCTGAATCCACTAGATGTCACTCCTTACCAACATTAGGACTTCTCAGGTGTCCTCTGGTAGGTTAACAACTAGAATCAAGAGGTTTGGTTAAGAAAGACAAACTCAGAGCCAATTTATCAAAATTGAAATGCCCACCCAGAGCCCTGAGAAACTGATGTATCTTGGGCTGGTAGAACTGTTGCACGACACTGAATATTTTCTGCAAACCCTCCAAGCACAGTAGCGAGATGCTCTTTCCTTTCTCTTTCTTTCCCGACTCTTCCACTGAAGTAGGAATTGAAGTGTATCTCCAAAGCAAGACCCTGGGGAAAAGTGATTTTATTTTCAAAGTCAGGTTCACTAAGGTACAATTTACATACCGTAAAATTCCCATCCTATAGATGTATAGTTCTATAAATTTTGACTAACTTACACAGTTGTGTACTCAGCCCCACAATCAAGATATTTCCATTACCCCAAAAGTTCCCATGTGCTCCTTTGTAATCAATTATTTCTCCTCGATTTTGCAAGCAACCACTGGTCTGTTTCCTGTCCCAGTGGCTTTACTATTTACAAACTATCATATAAAAATGGTATCATTCATTATGCAGCCTTTAGAATCTGGCTTTGCTAACAGCATATGCTTTTGAGATTCACCTATGTTGCTGCATGTATTGGTAATTTGTCCCATTTTATTGCTGAGTAGTACTCCAGGGTATGGATGTACCACAGCTTACCCATTCACCAATTTATCCATCCATCTATTGACAGACTTCTGGGTTGTTCCCAGATTTTGCTGTTACAGATAAAGCTGCCATATACAAACCTTTGTATCAACATCTACTTTCATTTCTTTTGGGTAAATACCTAAGAGTGGGGTGGGAATATCATATGGTAGGTGTGTGCTTAACTTCTTAAGAAACCGCCAAACTATTTTCCAAAGTGGCTGCACCATTTACATTTCTGTCAACAGTGTGTAAGAGTTCAAATTCTTCCACATCTGTGACAACACTCTAGTATGGTCAATCTAAACTTTTAGGCATTCTAACAGGTGTTTACTGATATCTCATTGTGATTTTAATTTGCATTTACCTAGTGTTTAATTATGTTGACCATCCTTTTGGGTTCTTATTTGCCATCTATACATCTTCTTTGGTAAAGTGTTCAAGTATTTTACCCATTTTGCAATTTGATTGTTTTCTTAACAAGTTTAAGAGTTCTTTATATACTCTGGTTACCAGTCCATCATCAGACATGTGTTTTGCAAATATTCTCTCATCTGTGGCTTGTCTTTTCATTTCCTTAAGAGTGTTTTTCAAAGAACAGAGTTAAATTTTTTAAAAATATCAACTGTGCTTCTGGTATTTCATCTAAGAAATTTTTACCTAAAACAAGGTTGCAAAGCCTTTTCTGTCTTCTAGATGTTTTACAATATTTGGTTTTACATTTATGTCTCTGATCCATTTCAAGTCAACTTTTTGTATATAACATGAGAAATGGATAAAAGATTCATTTTTTCACATATTCATGTCCAACTGTTCCAAAACTACTTGTTGAAAAGACTTTTCTTTCTCCATTGTCAAAAGTCAAGACCATACTTGTGTGGATCAATTCTGAACCATCTATTTCTGTTCCATTGATTCTAGCAATACCACACTACCTTAAACACAACTTTATAGTAAGACTTGAAATCACATAGTGGGAGTCCTCTAACTTTGTTGTTTTATTTCACATTTTAGTTACTTTAGGTCCTTTACTTTTCCATATAAGTTTTAGAATAATCTTGTCAATTCCTACAATAAAGCTTGATAGGATTTTGATTGGTATTGTGTTGAATCTATGGAATAATTTGGGAATAATTCACACCTTGACACACTGAATCATCCAATCCCTGGACACTGTATGTCTTTCCATTTACTTGGGACTTCTTTGATTTCTTTCATTAATGTTTTATAGTTTTCATCACATCAATCTTGCATGTTTTTGAGATTTATCACTAAGTAGTTTTCATTTTGTGACACTATAGTAAATGGTAGTTTTTAAAATTTCAATTTCCAGTTGTTCACCACTAGTATGTACATAAAAATACAGTTTTCGAAAAAACTGACCTTGAATCCTGCAACCTTATTAAACTTACTTAATAGATCTAGTGGCTTTAAAAATAATTCTTTGGAAATTTTTATGTAGACAACTATGTCTATAAAGACAGTGTTATTCTTTCTTTTTCAATCTTTTGTCTTTTATTTCTTTTTCCTGTCTTACTGCACTGACTAGGACCACCTCCAGTATGATTTTGAATAGTAGTGGTGAAAGCACAAGGGGGAAAGCACTGAGTCTTTCTTCATTAAGTATGCTGTTAACTATAGGGTTTTTGTGGATATCCTTTATTAGACTGAGAAAATTCTTTCATTCCTGGTTTGCCAAGAGATTTTTTTTTTTTTTTAGATGTCGGGGGTAGGAGTTGATTAATTAATTAATTTATTTTTGCTGTGTTGGGCCTTCGTTTCTGTGCGAGGGCTTTCTCTAGTTGTGGCAAGCAGGGGCCACTCTTCATCACAGTGCGTGGGCCTCTCACTACCGCGGCCTCTCTTGTTGTGGAGCACAGGCTCCAGATGTGCAGGCTCAGTAGTTGTGGCTCACGGGCCTAGTTGCTCTGCGGCATGTGGGATCCTCCCAGACCAGGGCTCGAACCCGTGTCCCCTGCATTAGCAGGCAGATTCTCGACCACTGCGCCACCAGGGAAGCCCTTGTCAAGAGATTTTATCATGGTTTATGTTGAATTCTGATTGCCTGCATCTACTGGGATGAACATATGGTTTTTTCTTTAGTCTGTTGACATGGTGAATTACACTGATTGATTTACAAATTTTGAGCCAACGTTGCATCCTGGGAAAAATTCCACTTAAATGATAAGTTATTCTTCTTATAAACTGTTGGGATGAATTTGCTAATTTTTTTACATCTATATGCATGAGAGAATTTGGTCTGTACTTTTCTTATTAATGTCTTTGGCTGGATTTGGTATCAAGGTAATTAACACTGGTCTTATGAGTTGGGACATGTTCCCTCCTCCATTTTCTGGAAGAGTCTGCATAAATTGGTGTTATTTCCTAAAATGTTTGGTAGAATTCAACGGTGGAGACATGCAGGTCTGCGGTTTTTGTTGAGGGAAAATTTTGAATCACAAATGCAATTTCTTTAATAGAGATAGGATTACTCAGGTTACCTATTTTTTCTTGAGTGAGGTTTAAAGAAATTTGTGCATTTAAGTTATGAAGTTTATTGGCATAAAGTTAACCTTCTGTTATGAATTTTTAATATGTGTAGAATCAGTAGTGATGTCTCCTCTTCCTCATATACCTGGTATTTGTAATTTGTGTCTTCTTTTCCTGGTCAGTCTGGCTAAAGTTTATTGAATTTATTGATCTCAACTAGATTTTGGTCTCATTTTCTCTATTGTTTTTGCTTTCTTTTAAAAAAAAAAATTATTTATTTATTTGGCTGCATTGGGTCTTAGTTACGGCACGTGGGATCTTTGTTGCAGCATGTGGAATCTTTCATTGCGGCACATGGGCTCTAGTTGTGGTGCGTGGGCTCAGTAGTTACAGCACAGGCTTAGTTGTCCTGAGGCATGTGGGATCTTAGTTCCCCAACCAGGGATCAAACCTGCATTCCCCTGCATTGGAAGACAGATTCTTAACCACTGGACAACTAGGGAAGGCCCCTGTTTTTATTTTCAATGATTCTACTTTTGTCTTTATTATTTCCTTCCTTTTGCTCACTTTCATTTTAACCTGATCTTCTATTTTCTTAATGTAAAAGCCTACATTAGAGATTTCAGATTTCTTTCTAATATAAACACTGATTGTTCTAAATTTCTACCTAGACACTGCTTTAGCTGGACCATACAAAATTTGGCACGCTCAAATGTTCATCTTCATTAAGATATTTTAAAATTTCTGACTTTCTCTTTGACTATGGGTTATTTAGAAATGCATTTAATTTCCAAATATACGGGGATTATCCGCCTATTTTTGTTACTGCTTTCTTGTTTAATTCTGTTGTGGTCAGAGAACACGCTGATTTCTATTTTAAAAATTTGTTAAGTTTGTTTTATGGCCCAAAATATTGGTCCATCTTGATGAATGTACCATAAGCACATGAAAGGAACGTGTATTTTGAAACTTATTTAATGTTCTATAATGTCAATTAAATCAAGCTGGATGATAGTGTTGTTCAAGTCTTCCACATCCTCCCTGATTTTCTATCTATTTCTACTGATTACCAAGAGAGGTAGATTATTATTTGTATATTTCTCCTTCAGTTCTATCCATTTTTGCTTCAAGTATTTCGAAGCTCTGTTGTTAGGTACATATACATTTAAAATTGTTATATCTACTTGATAAATTATTTAGTCATTATGTAATATCCCTCTTTATTCCTGGTAACAGAATAACGTTTTACATGTGACTAACAATCCACACCAAAATATGACTAGGAAAAAGAACCCAATATAGTGACTGTACTTTCACCTTTAGGGCAATGCCCAACCTCAAACCCACCTTCATCCCCACCCCCAATTTCTTCTCTTGGAGACTCCACAGCAAGTGGAAACGGTTTCTAAGGGTGAGTGGGGCTTACCGAGTTATGTCACAGAGGTTGTGAAAGACCTTCTCTGGGTTTTTGCCATCAGGGCCACTCACATGCCCCATTTCCTTTAGTTGCTGTACCTTCTGCAGAGCCACACTCACTGCATAGCGCATAAACTCATTGCTGGACCTTAGAACAGACAGGCTCTCTTCATGACTTTGGGTACTGTCCCTAGAGAGAGAAAAAGAGAAAGATTCCTCTACAGCTATTGGGACCTGGAATTAGGTTTTCTAGAGACTGTTCAGGGTAATAGTACAGAGCAAGCTCTAAATGACAGACTCTAAGCAGCCCATGCCAGAGTCACTGCCATGGCTGTCCTACAAATATCATTCTCAGTGTTACCTCACTTTCTCCCCCTCCCCCACTCCTTTAACTCTGATGAAATTTAAATGTCTTAGTTTTCTTTAGTGGTTTTTTGTTGTTGTTATTCTTCTGTTTTTTGGGGGGTTTTTTGCGGTACGCGCGCCTCTCACTGTTGTGGCCTCTCCCGTTGCAGAGCACAGGCTCCAGACGCGCAGGCTCAGCGGCCATGGCTCATGGGCCCAGCCACTCCGTGGCACGTGGGATCCTCCCGGACTGGGGCATGAACCCGTGTCCCCTGCATCGGCAGACGGACTCTCAACCACTGCGCCACCAGGGGAGCCCCTTTGTTTTTTTTAATTCAGGTTTTTCTTTCTTCTTTTTTTATCTGTTAGCGTGTTTGAGCTACTTAGGTTGATTTTCTTAGAACACATTGTTGGAATTCATCCTATTTTTTCATTCACTAGTCCATTGTTTCTGATTTTTCCTTTAATAATTCAAAGTATCTCTTTAATGCCTAGGTAGGATTGTTCTGCCTTCATTTCAAGAAAATTACAAACCTCCTACCTTACTTCTTACTGTATATGTGCTAAGAACTGTGTGAATCCAAGCTAGGTAATATCAGTGAGCCTGGGTAGGTATTTTTATCTTCACCACACTGCTGTCTTTAAGCACTCTGTTAGAACCTTACCTGAAAAGAGCGGTGAGAAGATCAGACACAAATTTCATGGACAAAAAACTATCATTTGTTTTGTTGGCCATTTTAGTTTTGCCTTTACCAGCTTTTTCATTAAGGATGTCAGAGAGTTCCTTGTAACACATAAATAAGCTCAGAACGTCCTCAAACTTATTCTTACTGTGTAAAAAAGAAAAAGAGACCATCAAGGACAAGCATCAGAATATTGTGGTTTATTTTCACAAACAGTAATAAAGAAATCACAATGCTTTAGATGTCATAGTTTAGACCCAACATTACAAATGAATGGATCTTCATTAACACAGCACTCCCAGGTCATACCAATCTGGGTTATTTCTTTTCTTCCCTTATTTATACCAGTCACTGCAGAGAATGAAAGTTCAATACTACCACCAATCAAAATTTCTCTGTTAAAATCAGGAGTTCTTATGTTCAGGGTCTGGGGAATTTTGAATACATTAAAGCCTGCTGGAGGGACAAAATTCACCAGCCTCTTTGGCATATGCTTTGGTGTTCCCTGGTAGAAAGAACATAGATTGGTTTTAGGCTACATGTCCATTAATAGATAGTGTATGGTCTGTGGTCTGTTCATTCCTAGCATATTGTGTTAAAAAAACACACACACACACACACATAAAATGAACTACAAGTAGAGTCACAGCAATACCTTACCTGAAATTACTTACAGAGAAATTATATTCTATTAGAACCTCACAAACTCCCATAACAAGAAAAGCACAGATATTGTTTTTGATGCCAATACCAGTGCTCTGAGAAAAATCTGCTGATTTGTCCTAAAAAACAGAAGATAAAATTAATAAGCTACTAAAAACCTCCATTATTCAACACAGCTGAGACTTAGCAATTACCAGTTCAAAGTCCTCTAGTTCACTCTTAATCATTCTACTAGTAATAGACTCCAACATATCATCTAAGTCTTGGTAGAATCCCTCTTCTTCCTCCTCCTCTTCTTTCTGCTGTAGGGGCATCACTCTACTCTTATACCAGGCCAAACAGTGTTGAATACAACAAAGCAGACAATCCTGCAGAAGAAAATAATAATTGAATATTCTTATTAAAGGATAACCTATGAAGCTGTTGATAATCAACAAATAATCCTTATCTATAAGGCTAAAGTAAGTTATTCATTAGCATCACAAGTTAAGTCAATCTGGATTAACAAAACTGGAAAAAAAATAATTGAACTAACAGAGGCATTGTTTTCTGGCCTTTCCCAAAGGCACTGGCTTCATAAGTAGCTGACACCTAAGAATGCAACATCAGATGTGCTGCCTCTGATTTGGTACGAACACCATGGAGCCAGGCTGTGAAATTAAATCCTCTCTAGCTCCTTTGAGTCACAGAGGCTATTCTAAAGATAGGGGTTTATGTTGAGGGAATCTTTGGGAGACCAATCTTTAGCATCTCTGATCCAGGCTGAGGACATCTGTTATAAGTCACTTGGGATGAGACAGTTTCAGTTTTTATCTTTTCTTCTCTTTCTGAGGCTAGACAACTAGAATAGAAAACCAACCTGTCCTAGTTCCTCTGAAGGTTCGACAGAATGCCAATTCTAGCTCAGCCTAAATCATATACCCCAGACTAATGAAGCAGGTCCCCTGGGTTCATCTGCTTCTGGGTGACCTCCTTCTCTCCATTCTAAACTATATTTATTTAGTATATGTAATCAAAGAGCCATGAACGGGAGATAAAATGCTCCTTGGGAGAAACAATGGATGCCTTGATTTAGTAAAGTGCTGACATGCAGATATCTTACCAAGAAAACCAAGGTGAAGATGGGTCAGAAAAGATAAGCAGTTAAGAGTTAAGAGTAAAAATTCATTGGGAGTACCAGGAAGAGCGCTTCACAGGGGAAGGTATCTGTTTCTGAAGATCAACCATATCAACAGGGCTGATAGTTTTACTTAAGAGTAAAAATAATGGTTCTGGAAGGAGGGAAAAAAGTCTCACCAGTGGTTCCTGTAGAGAGATCTGATCTCCTTGGGTCAGAATACAAGCTTCTAATTTCAGAGGTGGCAGCATATCAGGTTCCGGCTCATAGAATTGTTTTAACTGTGTATGGTAAGGAAAAAGATACCATGGCTCATGAATGTTTTTCACTTTTTTAGCGGGTCAAGCTAATGGCACCTTTAATGCTTTCTAAGACATTATTTCCCTACTGTCCAAAGAACACTGCAGCAAAATTTGTGTTGCTTTGACTCAACCATATCCTTTGCCCTTGCTTTAGGTACTGTACCAACTGAGATCTTCTTTCCTATTTCCACTTCATAACCTCTCCTATAAAACATCATACTCTCTCACACCAATTCCTAAATTTGTATAGGCAATCAGCATTTTCAGTATAGCTTGAAGGTTAAGAATATAGGCTCTAGAGTCAGACTGGCTGAGTCTAAAATCCCAGTACCACCACTTATTAATTCAATAAAGGTATCCATGCCTTGGTTCCTCATCTGTGAAATGAGGATATTTATTAATATAAATGTATAAATTCGTATAAGGATTAAACATGCTAACATATGTAAGGAGCTTCAAATACTACTTGGCACATAACAGAGCTCAAAAAACTGTTAGTTAACTCAGCCATAAAAAAGAATGAAATAATGCCATTTACAGCAACAAAGATGGACCCAGAGATCATACTAAGTCAGACTGAGAAAGACAAATACTATATGATATCACTTACATATGGAATCTAAAATACGAGACAAATGAATTTACTTACAAAACAAATAGACTCACAGACACAGAAAACAAACTTATGGCTGCCAAAGGGAAAAGAGGCAGTATAAATTATGACTTTGGGATTAGCAAATACCAACTACTGTATATAAGATACATAAACAACAAGATCCTACAGTATAGCACAGGGAACTATACTGAACATCCTGTACTAAATCATAATGGAAAAGAATATGAAAAAGAATATATATATAACTGAATCACTTTGCTGTACACCAGAAACTAATACAACATTGTAAATCAACTATACTTCCATTAAAAAAAAGGTTATCATTTTTTTTTTAACTTTTGGAGTCTGTAGAATTTTACAGGTCCACATACTAACCTAAGTTGGTCTATGCCTTCAGTCATCATTTGCGATGTTAAATGTGCAAATGTAGATGGACTGATCATTACAGTTTGATAGATACAGTATACCAGGATACAAATTTTATATAGGATCAGGTCCAAGGCCCACTGAAAAGCTTTCGATGAATAGTATAGGACCTCCCAATAATTTCTCCATATCTGAGACCGTACTTTCAAATGGAGCTTCGTTAGCAGAATTATCACAAAGCAATGGCATAAAAAGGACGGAGAGGGAGAGGGAGAGAAAGAGCAGTTCCATTTATAGCAAAATGGTGGACTAGGGTTTAGAGAAATCCTCATGGTAAAGAACAGTAAATAATACTGCATTAAAAATTTTATATAGACATATTTATTAAATAGATAGCTAAGAGGAAAGGAAAAGGAAAGTAAAAAGGAATCATGAAATTAAAGACAAAGCCTAGGGTCCTCATGCGGTGGAGGTTGGATCAGAAACCTTCACATAAAGCTCGAATTCTCAGGAGATATTCTTAGTGGATAAACCTAAAAAATAAATACAGCATATGGAGGAGGATGGTAGAGGGATATGTATCTGCTTAACTGACCCCTGACTTTAGGTGAAGGGGGAAAAATGTCTCTCCTGGGACTTTCTAACCACAAGCCAGTCTCCAAACGTAGATGGGGTAGCACTCACACTACCTGTGTAGTCCGAAAAATCAAAAGCCAAAAATCTAGCTGAAAGTTTAAAGAAAGATAACATATAACTTTGAAAAAAGTTAAGGGAAAAAAAGGAAATAGAGACAATTTCAAATTTTACATAAACTAGACAAAGAGGGAACATCCCTAAATCATTTTATTAATAAGCTCATACTAAACCAAGGAAGTTCAGTATAAGAAATGAAAATTACAGGCCATTCCCTCTTATAAACATATATGTAAAAGTCTTAAATGAATACCAAACCCAGTAGTGTATAAAAAAGGTAATATATCATCATCAATTTGAGTTCATCCCAGGAATGCAATTTTTTTTTTTTTTTTTTGGCCGTGCCACACGGCAGGCAGGATCTTAGCTCCCTGATGACCAGGGATGGAATCCACGCCCCCTGCAGTTGGAAGTGCGGAGTCTTAACCACTGGACTGCCAGGGAAGTCCCCCCACCATGTTGCTTTAAAAGATTAAATAATATAATTCATCACAGTAATAGGTTAAAGGAGTAAAATCATAACGGTCATCTCAATAGATACAAAAATGTATTTGATAAAATTCAACATACATTCAAGAGTAAAACAACAGATCTGAAATGGCAGAGGAGAAAGTAAACTTGAAGACAGATTATGAGAAAATATCAAATCTGAAGAAAACAGTGTAAAAATATTGAGGAAAAATGGGACAAGTCTCAGAGATGTGTGGAATAATATCAGGCATTCCAACATACATACCAATGAAGTCGCAGAAGGAAAGGAGAGAAAAAGGGAATAGAAAAAAATATTTGATGAAATAATCAGTGGACATTTCTCAAATTTGGTGACAAGCATCAACTTAGAGATCCAAAAAGCTTAATCAACTCCAAATAGGAGAATAACATGCTTGGACTCTTGAGCTACACGATCTGAGTTCAAATCCCAGCTCTGCCACTAATTAACTGTGTGACCTTGGGCAAATTAAATTACTTAACCTCTCAGACCCTTAAAATATAAATCTGTAAAATGGAGATAACAGTTTTTATTTCACAGGGTTTTGTGAGGACTAAATGAGATCATCCACCATATAATGCTTCATAAACTGCTTGGCCTTCTATAAGTGCTAAACGTTAGGTACTGTTGTTATCACTATTAGTACATAACAGTATCTTGAACTCTCTCAATATATAAAAAGATTCATGTAATGAAATATTATTTAGCCATAAAAAGGAATGAAGCACTGATACATGCTACAACATGGATGACCCCTGAAAACATCAGGTTAAGTGAAAGAAGTCAGTCACAAAAGACCACACACTGTATGATTCCATTTACATGAAATGTCCAGAATGGGCAAATCTACAGAGACAGAAAGAAGATAAGTGATTGCTTAGGGGTAGGAGGTTGGGGGAAGGATGGGAGAATTAGAGGGTGGTAGCTAAATGGCGCAGGGTTTTTTTTCCTGAGGTGATAAAATGTTCTCAAATTGATTATGGTGATGGTTGCACAACTCTGCAAATATATGAGTTATATTTTTTTAAATGGGTGAATTGCATGGTACGTGAATTATATCACCACAAAACTGCTATTAAACTGTTATTAAAAAAACATTCAAATAAATTCTTAATGAATAAACGTTGAGTAAAAGGTCTTATTTACAGCAGATATTCTCCAGTTGAATTCTTCTCATCTTGATAATCCTCTGAAATATTTCATAATTTAAAGCTTTTTTTAAAACTGAGAAATACAGAAAATAACCTAATAGACATTCATTAATATGTCACTCAGATTTAACAAATGTCAATATTGTGCTATATTTTCTCCAAATCTCTCTTTGTCTTCTTTCAGAAATAAACATAACAAATAAAGCTGCTGATGGCCTCTGTACAAATGGTTCTTCAGAACGTCCTTCTAACTTAGGATGCAGACTGTTAACTGAGAGGGATAACTGTCAGATAATGGCAATAAGTGGTGATTAAAATAAAATAACATGAAATAGCATCACATACCTCAGGCATGGTCACAATGCACCACTGCACTAGTTGGGAACTATTTCATATTTTGAAAATTATGAAGAATGTCAATCGCCTCTTAATTGCCTTAGTATCTGTTCCCTTATATCCATAAAAATACATTTTACCTGTGAGAGCAGAGTTTGCATGATTGAATTAGCCAGCTGAGAATTTCTTCGAAGGACATCATAGAACCCCTAAAAGGAATCAAACAGAGGACAAATAAGCTCTTTGATGAATAAATGAACAACAATATCCTAACAGATTTAGGTCTATGATCCATTACAAGGTAATTTTTTTTTTTTTTCCCAGCATCTGTAAACTACATTTACTGAGTGCTTACTGGGCACATCAGATACAAAAGAGTTGGGACTGGGGCAGGTAAGAACTTAAGAAATTAAATATACACATTAATTTTACCATGAATTTAACTACTAGGGAAGTACAAAATTTGTACAAGTTATACTTTATAATGAAATTTTGATGTCTGTCCAAAGGGTAAGTTATACATACAATGCAGTAAAAATGTTTTAAAATTGTGCTTAGTATCACAGAACTACCCTGAAATGGGTTCATAAAATGCCTATACAGCATTATACAGATATATTTCACATTAAAGATTGCTTGTAAAGTACAAATACTTTGACCCCATTGCTGAGAAATCTATGGCTGACAACTATATGTGCAGTTCCTCTAAGAAACATCGCAGTATTTGTAGTCCATCTCGCCTTTAAACTCCACCTTATTTTTAGTTTCACTTACGAGTTCTCTTCAGAACCGTTTATATTTCTTTTGTCTGATCATCTTCTTTGAGTTTCCTGATTTCATTTTTTAAACAATTTATAGTTTCACGACTTGCTTTTAATCTCTTTAAGCTCTGCAATTTCAAAGTTTGTTTTTTTTCCCCACAGCTTCTAATTTTTCTCTGGTTTTCACTTCAAGTTCTGCAAATTCTGTTTCATGCTTATAGGCTCCTAAGGTAAGCTGACGAGATGTTGTTGTTAATAATTATAGCATCACTGCTGTTGGGTCTTGAAATATCATTTCATCATAGAACTCTGAAACCACTGTCTTTTTTCCCAGCATTGCACTGGTGTCTGATTGAAATAGCTTTTTTTTTTTTTTTTTTTAATTTATTTATTTTTGGCTGTGTTGGGTCTTCGTTTCTGTGCGCAGGCTTTCTCTCATTGCGGCGAGCGGGGGCTACTCTTCATCGCGGTGCGCGGGCTTCTCATTGTCGTGTCTTCTCTTGTGCAGCACAGGCTCTACACGTGCAGGTTCAGTAGTTGTGGCTCACGGGCTTAGCTGCTCTGTGGCATGTGGGATCTTCCTAGACCAGGGCTCGAACCCATGTCCTCTGCATTGGCAGGCAGATTCTTAACCACTGCGCCACCAGGGAAGCCCCTGAAATAGCTTTAATAAACGATACGGGGTTACAGGTCTTCCATTAGGATCAATGAAAAATATTTTGATGATTATTTCGAATTCACCCCAACCTGTTTCAGTAATTTCAGATGGAGGCTTAGTAACAACTCTTAAAGGATTGCCATAGCTTTCATATAACTTAAATTGGATTTTCTTCACATATGCTGACATATCCTCATTTCTGTATGGTTTTACATATACTGTCCACTGATGGGTGTGCCCATCCTCTTCTCTTTTTTTTCCAAAATATGGGGCAACATTACCATAAACTATTGGTTTAACGACAGTAACCCCCTTCACTCTCCCGCCGGAGTCAGGTTCAAATTCGGCCATTCTCTTGAACATACTGTCCTACGGAAGAAGCCGCCGCTGCCAGGGAAAGAGACTGGGGCCAGCGGACTCGCCGCTGTGCTCCTCCCGCGCAGGCCCAAGGAGGAGGGTTTCTGGCCGAAGGAAGACGAGTCAGCAGTGCTCAGGGTGCTGAGGAATCACCAACGCCTCACGGCAGAGGGCGTCACGGAAGCCCATTCAGCCCCACGCAAGACGGGAAAGGTGGCGGCTACAAGGTAATTTTTAAAATTTGGAGGTAGATAAGATTGCGATTTTTTTTTTTTGAATATGGATGACTGTGCAGAAAAGAGTTATCATTAACACAGTGGTCTGAGATTGCTATCCTTAGAAAGGTCTGCTTCCAAGGTTGGCCCTTGGCTGGTGGCTGGGAATTTGGCTGGTAAACAGTTTTTTCCTATACTGATATAAAACTCCCTAAACAATGAGAAGCTTACTGTGCCTAAACTGTTTGTACAAACAATATAGTTTATGCTGAAAACCTGATTTCCCTCTGGGAGTTAGGAATTTTGGTACGTGCTAAGTAAGGGTGCCTATGTGACCAGCTGCCAATAAAAAGCCTTGAGTGCTCTCTAATAAGCTTCCCTAGTAGAATACGCTTTGCATATGTTATCACAACTTATTTGAATATGCTTTGCATACGTTATCACAACTCATTTGCTGGAAGAATTAAGTGCATCCTGTGCAATCTCACTTGGAGCGGACTCTTAGAAGCTTGCACCTGGTCTCCTGTGGACTTCACCCTATTTGCCTCTCGCCTCTGCTGTTTTTTGCTTTCTATCCTTTAACTCTAAATCTCAGCCATGAGAACAAATTTACGCTCAGTTTTATCAGTCCTTCTAAAGAAATCTTTAAACACAGAGGTGGTTTTGGGGACCCCCAATACAACAAACAATTGTTCCAGCACCGTTTGTTGAAAAGACCATCCTCTCTCCACTGAATTACTTGGGATTTCCGTGAAAACTCCACTGACCAGGGACTTCGCTGGTGGTGCAGTGGTTAAGAATCCGCCTGCCAATGCAGGGGACACAGGTTCGAGCCCTGGTGAGGGAAGATCCCACATGTCACGGAGCAACTAAGCCCGTGTGGCACAACTACTGAAGTCCACCTAGACCCCGTGCTCCACAACAAGAGAAGCCACTGCAGTGAGAAGCCCCTGCACCGCAACGAAGAGTAGCCCCAACTCACTGTAACAAGAGAAAGCCTGTGCATAGCAATGAAGACCCAACACAGCCAAAAAATAAATACATTAATTAAAAAAAAAAAAGAAAAACCTTAACTGACCAACTTTATACTTGTTCAGTTGTTTTGTTCATTTTAGGTGGTTTACACTCCACATTAATTTTATTATTATTATATACATTTTAAAATGTATTTATTTATTTTTGGCTGCATTGGGTCTTCGTTGCTGTGCACGGGGCTTTCTCTAGTTGCAGAGAGCGGGGGCTACTCTTCGTTGCAGTGCACGGTCTTCTCATTGCAGTGGCTTCTCTTGTTGTGGAGCACAGGCTCTAGAGCACAGGCTCAGTAGTTGTGGCGCACGGGTTTAGTTGCTCCGCAGCATGTGGGATCTTTCCGGACCAGGGCTCGAACCTGTGTCCCCTGCATTGGCAGGAGGATTCTTAACCACTGCGCCACCAGGGAAGCCCCACATAAATTTTACAATCAACTTCTTAATTTCTACAAAAAGAGCCTGGGATTTCATTGAATCTACACATATTTCTGAGACTTAAAAACATTAACAATATTAAGCATTCTCATCTGTGAACATTGCATATCTCCCCATTTATTTAATTCTTCTTTAATGTCTCTCAGCTATTTTGAGGTCTTCAAGTGTACATATCTTGTGCATATTTTGTTGAATCTATCCTTAAGTATTTTTTTATCTACTATAAATATTGCTTTCTTTCAATTTCAAACTGTTCATTGCTAGAAAATAGAACTATAATTGATTTTTGCATGGTTACTGATCTTGCATACGACCTTACTAAACTCATTTTTCGCAGACTTTTTGGTATTGTCTATGTACACTAAGTGAACAACACAGCTTTACTTCATCCTTTCAAATCTGTGTGCCTTTATTTCTTTTTCTTGCCTTGCTGCATTGGATCAGACCTTCACTTTAATGCAGAATAAAAATTTTGAGGACAAATATCCTTGTTCCTGATCGAAGGGGAAACACATTAAGTGTCTCACTATTTATATCAGATGTAGGATTCATAGACACCCTTTATCAGGTTGAGGAATTCCCCTCTAATCTTAGTTTGCTAAGAGCGTCTGAGAGTTTTACCACAAATGAATGTTGAACAAAGATATTTTTAATTATTATAAAAATTCAATGCTTGCCAGAGTATGCCAGTACACTTTAAAATGTTCTAATCTTTAACCCAGCAATGTGGTCAAATATTCAGGTACAACAACACTCATGGTGAAAAACTGGAAACAACAGAAATGACCCAGGACAGTTAAATAAATCACTGTATACACAAAGAACACTTTTTAGCATTAAAAATTATGTGTCAAAGAACATTTCATGAAATAGGAAAATACATATTACAACATAATATTAAGAGATAAAAGCTAGATAAATCTTATGATTCCAATTTTGTATAAATATACATATATGAGTGCTGGGATTAGTAATAATATTTTTAAAAATATTTTCCTGGGGCTTCCCTGGTGGCGCAGTGGTTGAGAGTCCGCCTGCCGATGCAGGGGACACGGGTTCATGCCCTGGTCCGGGAAGATCCCACATGCCGCGGAGCGGCTGGGCCCATGAGCCATGGCCGCTGAGCCTGCGCTTCCGGAGCCTGTGCTCCGCAACTGGAGAGGCCACAACAGTGAGAGGCCTGCATACAGCAAAAAAAAAAAAAAAAAAAAAAAAAATCCTGTATTTTCTATATTTTCTATAATAAACCTGAAAAATCCGATGTCTGGTACAGTGCCTTGCAACCACTGTAGCTCAATAAATGTTATTTTAAAAAGGGCAAATAGGGGCTTCCCTGGTGGCTCAGTGGTTAAGAATCCGCCTGCCAATGCAGGGGACTCGGGTTCAAGCCCTGGTCTCGGAAGATCCCACATGCCGCAGAGCAACTAAGCCTGAGCGCCACAACTACTGAGCCTGTGTTCTAGAGCCTATGAGCCACAACTACTGAGCCCACATGCTGCAACTACTGAAGCCCGCGTGCCTAGAGTCTGTGCTCCACAACAAGAGAAGCCACCACAATGAGAAGCCTGCAAACCACAAGGAAGAGTAGCCTCTGCTCGACAAAACTAAAGAAAGCCCGCGTGCAACGAAGACCTAATGCAGCCACAAATAAATTTAGTAAAAAAAAAAAAAAAAAAAGGGCAAATAAAAGTATTACAATAGCTGTTCTCTGAAATGACTTCCACTTAATCTACTTGCTAGATCATCTAATGCTCTCCATCCTATGAAATATGTATGCTGAAGTACACAGCATACTAAATGCTAGCAATCATAGTGCAATCCCTCACGACTGCAAACTTTTGTTCCCACTGGCTGAATTATATCCTAATCACAAGTCAGTAGTAATACTTGTTCTCTCAGTTTTTGCTAATTGTACCATCATTGTTAATTATGTGATCTAATCAGACATTCTGTAAACTGTTGGAAACCAAGTGCAAAATGAAAAAGAAGTTGTTTCTGGGAATTCCCTGGCCGTCCAGTGGTTGGGACTCTGCACTTTCACTGCCGAGGGCACAGGTTCAATCCCTGGTCAGGGAACTAAGATCCCACAAGCCATGCGGCATGGCCAAAAACAACAACAACAAAAAAACGAGAATTTGTTTGCATAGAAACTAAGTTGAATGTTTTGGAAAGACTTAATAAAAGTAAATCTCTAAAACCAATTTCTGATGAATTAGGGGTAAGACAATTCTAAAAACTTAGGGGAAAAACTGAACATATCTAGAAGATTTCTATACTAAGACTGTATCTGAAGTGTTTTAAAGTTTTTATCCTACTTTACATAAGCAAAAACTTGAAATTATAGGCAATACATTAAAGTTATGGTTTGTTTGAGAGATAGGAAGTTCCAAATGGCAGACTCATACTCAAAACCAAAAGGACTTGGCCTTAAAGCAAAAGACTGGTAAATTAACAGTACATTTAAATATTTCGAATTAAAATAAAACATTTAAGGTGTTTTAACTATTCTTTATGATTCCTCACCTTAAAGGACTTTTTGGCTAATCATCACTAACTACTGGTCCTAACTGCATTAAATAAGAGCATATTTACTGTACTTTGATAATCAGAAAAAAAATTATTAAAATTAAAAGGATTATTAGCGGAGTTGGGGAGGGAAGTACTACATCTCTTCACTCTGCTGATTTACCTCATAAAGCATGAGTCGAACATCAGCCTGCTGGCCTAAGCATCTCCTCAAACTATCCATGATCTCAAGGCAAAAGGTTTCATTGGCGACAGAATTGTAACGGCTATGGACATCCACATGGACCTGAAAAGAAGAGAGGCCAGTTCATGTCTATCTTACTAGAGTAAGTAGTTTCTATTAAGGGGGTAAAATGAGCTGATGTACTTGGTCAAAGAACCTTACATTTAGCTTTCCCCATATGCCAAAACCCAGGACTGAGGCAGATATTATAATCATTATTAGGCCATGATAAGTTATCACTCTTATTCTAGTTTGGACTAAGAGAATTTTCAAGCACTTAAAAAAATTAACTCTTCCTTATTCCTTAAGATTTTCCTTGGCAATGTCACCTGCTTAGGAAGGCACACAGATTATTTCATGCTTCTAGAATTCAGTAGTCATAATAAACTTGATTTTACATAAAAGGTCTAAAAGACTTCCTTACATGTCTTCAATAGCTAGAAGAATTGAGCTATTTTTGGTTCCGTGAACTCCTGAGATGTTTAGGGGTAGGTAGTTATTTTCTTCAGATATGGACTTGACAAAGAATAACACTGCTTGTTTGAGTCATATAATAAATTCAGCCATTATAGACCAAGAACTCCTAATCCTCACTTCAGGCATCTTAGTGAGGAAGTTAATACTGACTGAGGTCAAATCCCAGTTCTACCCATTACTGGCCATATCACCTTGGGCAAGTTATTTAACCTCTCTCAGTCTCAGTTTTCTTACCCTTAAATTGGGGATAATAACAATACATAAATGATACCCAGTGTTCCTAATATTTAATCTATGCCATATGTTATAAACAAAAGTTTTGTATAGTTATACCAGAGCAATAAAGGATTCTTAATGAAACTAGTAAACAGATACGTCTCTTATTATAAATCGTATATTACTGAATTTAAATGACAAAGACAATTTTATTGCTGCAAAACCTAGATTATCACGTTACTGTAAAATGTTTTGTTTTCTCAGGTTACAGGTTTTAATAGATGTACAAAGTAAATAAACTATTAAAACTGGGGACAATAACAGTATTTAGCCTCAGAGAATTGCTGTGAAGATTAAATGAGAAAATAAATGTAAAGCACTTAGCATAGAGTCTAGCACAGTGCTGTCCAGTAGAAACACAATACAAATCACAAATGCAAGCCACATATATAATATTAAATTTTCTAGTAGTCAAATCAAAAAAGTAAAAAAACTGGTGAAATTAATTTTAATATTTTATTTAACCCAACACAGCCAAAATATTATCTCAACACATAATCAAAATTAAAAATTATTAACGAGATAGTTTACATTCTTTTATCTCACACAGAGTCTTCAAAATCCAGTGTGTGTTTTACACACAGAGCAACACTCAATTTGAACTAGCGACATTTCAATCAATATTCAGTTCAACAGCCACCTTGAGGCTAGGGACTACCATATTGAAAAGCACAGTTAACACACAGCAAATTTTCCATTAAAAAGTGTTGGCTGATATCATCATCATCATCAGACTCTCAGTTTCAGGATCATTTGTACAACCAGAAAAGGAGTAAAAGAAAAGAGTCTGCACATCATCAGCTCCTGCATCAGTGCACACACTATAAGCTGGTGTGAAAAAAAATCCTTACCTGGCTAATTCCAATAGACTGACTGCACTGAGAAGACGACAAGCTGCCTAAAACTTTAAAGTTCTTCAGGAGCAGCAAAAACCCAGCAACTGCAGATTTTCGGGCATCAAGCTGCCTAGCTCAGGAATAGACAGAGAAGAAGTTACCAAACAGTACTGATTTCACAGGAATAGGCTTCTGGGTCAGAAAAATTCAGTTACTTCTGTACAGGAAAGGAATATGTATAAACAATGAAGCACAGAGCAAAATAAATTGAATTTATATACTCAAAATAAGGCATTGGGGCTTCCCTGGTGGCGCAGTGGTTGAGAGTCTGCCTGCCGATGCAGGGGACACGGGTTCGTGCCCTGGTCTGGGAAGATCCCACATGCCATGGAGCGGCTGGGCCCGTGAGCCATGGGCGCTGAGCCTGCGCGTCCGGAGCCTGTGCTCCACAACGGGAGAGACCACAACAGTGAGAGGCCCGCGTACCGCAAAAAAAAAAAAAAAAAAAAAAAAAGGCATCGGCTGTTCACAGCAATTAGTAGTATAGGAATTCAGCTGAATTTTGCATTATCTACTTAACCTCTGGCACTATCTATACTTTCTTCTATCCTGCTGACAAGTCTATGAGGGAAATGAGAACAAGAGTGCTGAAAGGCTGTACAATGGGTTGATAACTCAAATGTAAGTACTAAATATAGCAAAGGAAATTGCTGATTTTCTCTGAGTTTAAAGGAGCACTTCCTTTCTTCATAGAGGAGTGCAGTGCTTGGTGCCTTATAAACCCTCCATCCAGAAAAATGATACACTCATCTCACTGAGGCTCAATGATTAATGCATGTTATAGATGCTACAATATACAACCTTGGCCTATCAGACATGCTTTTGGGTAAGGAGTAACAACAAACTGTCAATTCTAGAATAGGGATAAACAGCATATGGCTACTTACTAGTTGCTCCTCTGAATATCCATGAGTGTATTATAATATGGCCAATGTGGTATTAATTTGGTATCTTATCCTTAAAGTAACAAATGCTTCCCACATATTACCCATCTCATAGTATCTTTAGGAGATGGTATTATCATCTCTAAGTTTGGGTTAGGAATTTGCATGACTGCTGTGAATAGGTTGTACTAGAGATGACTGCAGAGAGGACTCTAAGTAACATTAGAAAGCATCACTTCCTCAGATCTCATGGGAGGCTACATACCTGGCAAACATAGCTTTCCGAAGGACAAGTATCAAGGAGTCTCTTATTGACAAGCTGACTTTTAGAAGGGGCTGAAAGAGGAAGAATCAGTAGGTAAAAACAGCAATTTGTTTATTAGCCTTAGCACATTTCTACTCAATACTGTTACCATTTGGCTTTTATAAGAAAGTTTGGCTCTGTTTTATAAACAAGTTGCATTGTTTATTACACTTAGTAATAAGGACAATTTTATATTTTGAAATGCTAAATTGAAACTAGTTGTGAATACCTTTAAACCTACTGTCCTCAATTAATAATTTCCTAAGAGCCTTTCAATTACTTCACTAACTTGAAACTGAATCAAAGGAGAGAGAATAGCACTATGAAGAGGGGGTAAACTTGGAAAATAGACTCTATTTTAATAGAAAGTTTTATGTTCTAGAATCAAGGAAAACAGTATTTCTTACATGTATATGTGTAAGAAATACATCAGACCTCCACTCGGCAGTTCAACCTCAGTTGTGGTGAGCTCTTTAGGAGTCAAGACTTACCTGCACTGCCTTCATCAGCCCTTGTACGGTTTGAAGGGGCAGAAAGGACAAATAGTCAAAAGTTTCTGTGACTTTAGAAGAACAACTTTGAAGAACTAAGGGTGAATACATGATGATATCTGAAAGCAGGTCTGAAAAACAGAATCTATAATCAGTTGCCTCAAATAACTAAAAACGTTTCAAATAAAAGGAACATAAAATGGAGAAAGAAATGGTAAAAAGTTTTTTGTTTCTTTCTCAAATAAGTCAAGTACACTGCAACATAGATTTCTACTGATTCTATGTATTAAGACTTTAAGGTCAATGTAACCAGGATACTTGTAAAATTTCTTCTGGTGATAGTGTAAGACTACAAAAATTAAACTGTCTAAAAGAAAGGAAGAAACCCATTATACTGCCTGAATAAGTAGTACACATTGTCTTCATATTTCCAAACTGAAATAAATCAATAAATATTTATGAATTTCTATTATATGCAAGCATAATAATATGGTCCCATAAGGAATATTCAAAAGCACAAAACCTGGTCTCTCTTCCTTCAAGAATGTTAATTTAGCTGGAAGTGAAGGAAAAAATATTTTAAAAGAATGAAAGAATAGAATGATACCAAAAATCTAATAATTCCAAACATTGTTTATTGTCTAGCAAATGGTAAAGAGAGAGTTTAAACAGGAGCGCAAAGGAAGAGATCATTATGAGATGGTGTGCTTTAGGAGAGCAAAGAGAAGAAGGAATTTAAGCTGGATTCTAAAAGATGGGTAACATTTAGATGCACAAAGAACTGGAAAGAACTATTATATTTAAAGGGAAAAGTACGAGTAAAAGTACAGGAAAGGCAAGTGTAAGACATATTCAGAGGATGGTGGGGAAATCTGTGGAGACAGGGTGAAGCATTCAGAAAAGTAAATAATGGAAGTTAATGCTGGAAAGGTAGGTTGGATCAAATTGTCAAGGACTTTTTTTGGCCGTGGCACGTGGCTTCTGGGATCTTAGTTCTGCGACCAGGGATCAAACCCAGGCCCATGGCAGTGAAAGCACTGAGTGCTAACCACTGGACTGCCAGGGAATTCCATCAAGGACTTTAAATACCAGGATAAAGAGCTGGTAATTTATGAAAGGAGGTATTAGTGAGTTTTGAATGACAGAGTGGTATTTTAGGAATACTGATCTGGCGGCAATTTGCAGGCAGAATCGCTGCAGAGAAAAAAGAAAGCAGGGAAACCAGTTAGGAAGCTGTGGTAGTAGTCTAAATGCAAGGTTATAAGACTGGGAATTAGGCAATGGGTGTATGTGTGTGGGGGAGGGTATAAAAAAGAAGAAAGAGGTAACAGTATGATGGAAAGAATGAAAGAACTTAGGTACCAAGTGTATTTGAGAAGATTAAAAGGAATTCTAGCCTCTGAGACTCAGAGCCGTGTTTCAGATAACAGAAACAGGGACAACGGAAAGGGGAATTTGTTTGAAGGCAACAGTATTGCATTTGAAATAAAAGGAAAAAAAATACTAAATGGAAATATCCAGCAGGAATGAAGTCATTGAAGCAGTGAACTAAGGAAAGAGGAGAGTCTTGACATAAAGATTTGGGAGCCATGCCCACAAAAGACCCCACCAAAATAACTGAAATCATGAGAAGTGGTACGATATCTGCAAGTAAGATAATATATAAAAAGAGGGACAGACACTGCCCACCAAGATGGAGTAAGAGTAACCAGATTTACCTTCCCACTTTAAACATCTACAAGAAAATAAGCCAAATTACATGAAACAACAATTTTCAGACAGCAGACAAGAAGCAGTACAGACAATGATCCCTGAGAGAAGGGAAATAAATGAGGAGAGGCTTATAATAATTGCCCCATCTTACTGCCTGGAGGGTTTCTAGGCAGTAGCACAGAGAGGGGAAACTCAGAATCCAGCGGTCTTCCTGAGTTACAGAGACAGAGTTGACAATTCAGGAAAGCTAAGGCAGCTAGAATTCATAGGGCAGAGTACCAGAAAGGAAAGAGCTGCATGGAAAGAGGGCCCTGGAGATGTGCAGGTAGCTCCCCTTGTATGTTAGCTGCATGCTAGTCAGTGCATCTGTATGAAAAAACAATCTAAGTCAGGGAAAAAATCACAGGCAAGCAGTAGGCAAATCCATTCTCAGAGGTCATAAAGGACAGGAAATAGTTTATATTCACAACATCCACAGTGGAGACACCTCATAATATAAAAGGAGCATTGCTTTAATTGTAGCACCAAGTTGGCCCTAGATTAAAGACTGTCTGGTCTTATATAACACAACATAAAAATAATCATAAAAAGGATTAAATGCTTTCCAAGAAACTTAAAGCTCAATAATATTCGAAGGAAAAAAAAATCCAGCAAATTAACAATGTGAAGTTCACAGTATCTGCCATCCAATCAAAATTATTCATCAGGCAAAGAAGCAGGAAAACACAACTCATGACGACGAGGAAATAAATCAATAAAAACAGATCAGAAATTACACAATGATAAGAGTTAGTAGACAAGGACATTAAAAGAACTAAAATAAATATATGTTCAAGAAGGTAAGGGAAGGGAATTCCCTGGTGGTCCAGTGGTTAGGACTTGGTGCTCTCACTGCCAGGGGCCCAGGTTTGATCCCTGGTTGGGGAACTAAGATCCTGCAAGAAGATGTGGCACAGCAAAAAAAAAATAGGTCAGGGAAGCATGTTTAAAAAAAAAGACAGGGAAGATACGGAAGACATAAATCAAACATCTAAAAATGAAAATTTTAATGGATAAGATCACTGCAGAAGATTTGGGAATCTGAATTTACAGCAATAAAAACTATCTAAAATGAAACACAAAGTAAAAAAGACTAAAGAGGGCTTCCCTGGTGGCGCAGCGGTTGAGAGTCCGCCTGACGATGCAGGGGACACGGGTTCGTGCCCCAGTCCAGGAAGATCCCACATGCCGCGGAGTGGCTGGGCCCGTGAGCCACGGCCGCTGAGCCTGCGCGTCCAGAGCCTGTGCTCTGCAACGGGAGAGGCCACACAATGAGAGGCCCGCGTACCGGGGAAAAAAAAAAAAAAAAAAAGAAAAAAAAAGAGAAGGGAGAAGAGGAAAAAGGGAACAAAAAACAGACAAAGTAGAAAACAAACAGCCGGATGTTAATCACATTAAATGTAGATGGCCTGCCCTGATTAAAAGTCAGAGACTGTCAAATTGGATAAAAAAAAGTAAAACACAATTGTATGTTGTCTATAATAAAACGCAAGTTAACTATATAAAGACATAAATAAGTTAAATCTAAAAAGATGGAAAAAATATACCATGTTAACACTGATAAAAAGAAAGCTGCAGAGATTATATTAATATCAAAGTAGACTTCAGAGTAAATAATATTGCCAGGAACAAAAAGGTCATTTCATAACAATTAATGGATCCATTAACAAAGAGGACATAACAATCCTTAATGTTTATGCCCTATAATAGAGTTTTAAAATTCCTGAAGCAAAAACTGATAGAACTGAAAGGCACAGACAGTCATTTCTATAAATGCAAAGTCAGAGATTTCAACGCCCCTCTCTTAATAGTTAACAGAATAAGTAGACAGAAAATCAGTAAGGACACAGGAGACTTGAATAATCTGAATTCAGTGATTTATAGAAAACTACCTAATAATAGAATACATATTATTTTCAATAGCATGGAGAACACTTATCAAAATGAACCATATTCTGAGAATAAAACAAGTCTCAATAAATTTTTTAAAATTCGCATCATACAAAGTATGTTTTATAACCACAAATTAGAAATCAATAACAGAAAACCTGGAAAATCTACAAATACTTGAAAACTAAACAACACACTTCTAAATAACCCACTGGTTAAAGAACAAATCACAAAAGAAATTAAAAGTATTTGGAACGCAATGAAAATAAAAAACAAAATTTATGGGATGCAGCTAATGCAACGTTTAGAAGGAAATTTATAGTTTAATGCTTTATTGAAAAAAAAGAGAAAGGTCTCAAATTAATGACATATGCTTTTAATCAAAAGAAGCACAGACTGACCCAAAGTAGCAGTAGAAACAAAACAAAAAAGAGCACATATCAATAAAACTGAAAACAGAGAAACAACAGAGAAACTCAATGAAACCAAAAGCTAGTTCTTGGAGAAAAATCAATAAAATTGATAAACCTCTTGCTAGACTAATCAGGAAAAAGAGAAAAGATGCAAATTATGGCTTTTAGGAGTCAGAAAGGGCAAATCAATATAGATCCTACAGACATTAAATGGAATACTCGGAACAACTTCATGACAATAAATTTGATAACTTAAGATGAAATGGTCAAATTCCTTGAAAGACACAAACTACCAAAGTTCACCCAGAAGATTCAGATAACCTGACTAGCCCTACTTCTATTAAAAGAATGGATTTTGTAGTTAAAACCCTTCACACAAACAAAAGGAAACTTCAATCATCAGGAAGGAAAAATTAGCAGCATCAATATCTAGGTAAATATAACAGACCAGAAGTTGGCACACTTTTTCTGTAAAGGGCCAGACAATAACTATTTTAGGCTTAATGGGTCATGTGAGATAGATATATATATCACGAGTTGGTATATGTATGTATGTGTGTGTGTGTGTGTATGTATATATATATATATATATATATATATACATCAACTCAACTCTGCTGGTAAAGTATAAAAGCAAGATAGACAACACATAAATGATTGAGCATGTCTGTATTCCAATAATACTATATTTTATGAACTCTAAAGTCTAAAATTTTCATGTATCATGATATATTCTTCTTTTGATGTTTTTCAATCACTTAAAAGAGCAAAATGAACCCAAAGCAAGCAAAAGGAAGGAAATAATGAAAAGCGGAATTTGGTGAAATTGAAAAAAGAAAAAAAAAAAGAGAAAATTCAAACTAAAATCTCATTCTTTCAAAGATCAGTAAAACTGGCAAGCTTCTAAGCCAGACTGGTAAAGAAAAAAAGAAAAAAGACATATCACTGATATCAAGAACGTCTAGATTTGGAGATGACGTGATTTCTATGTAGAAAATCCTAAGGAATTGCCAAAAAGCGACTAGAACTAATAAGTGGGTTTAGCATGGTTGCAGGATATAAGGTCAATATTAAAAAAGCAACTATTTCTACACAACAGCAATCAACAATCAGAAATTGAAAATTTTAAAAATACTATTTACAACAGTGTCAAAAAAATGAAATAGGGATCGACAAAAGATATGCAAGATCCACGCACTGAAAACTACAAAACATTGCTGAAAGAAATTGAAGAAGTAAAATAAATGGAGAGATACATTGTGTTCGTGGGTTAGAAGACTCAATATTGCTAAGATGCCAATTCTCTCCCCAATTAATCCATACATTTGAGGCAATCTCCATCAAAACTTGAGACCTTTTATAAAAACTGACAAACTGATTAGAATATTTATTTGGAAATGCAAAGGACCTAGAATAGTCAAAAGTTAAAAGACTTACACTATTGCTTTTAAGACACATTATGACGCTATAGCAATCAAGACATAACACACACATAGCTCACTGGAATAGAACAGATTCCTAAAATAGACCCACACATGTATGGTTAGTTGATTTCAATAAAGATGTCATGGTACCTCAATGAAGAAAAGATAATCTTTTCAAAAAATTGTGTTGGAACAACTGGATAGCCTTAAGCAAAAAGATGAACCTTGTTATGTCACATCCTATACAAAATTTAACAAAAATGGATCACAGATCTAAGTATAAGAGCTGAAACTATAAGGCTTCTAGTAGAAAATATAGGAGAAAATCTTAGTGACCTTGGGTTTGGCAAAGATTTTTTTAATACATGACATAAAAAGCAGGAACTATACAAAACTGATGAACTGGTAACTGATAAATTAAAAATGTTGGTTCTTCAAATGACACTGTTACAAATATTAAAAGTCAAACCACAGACCAGGAGAAAATATCTGCAAAACATATATCTGACAAAGGACTTGTATTTAGAATATATAAATAACTCTTACAACTCAGTAATAAAAAGGGAAACAACTCAATTTTTTTAAATGGACAAAAGACCTGAACAGACATTTAACCAAAGAAAATATAGAAATGACAAATAAGCATGGCAAATGTTCAATATATCATTAGGCATTGAGGAAATGCAAACAAAAACACAATTAGAATGAGTAAAATTAAAAAGACTGATCATACCAAGAGTTGGTCACAATGTGGAGCAACTAGAAACACTGCTTATAGGAATGTAAAATGGTACGACGACTGTGGAAAATAGTCTGGCAGTTTCTTAAACTATAAAGCCTACACCTACCATATGGTGTACCCATTCCACTATAACATGTTTCCATACAGAAATGAAAGCATACATCCTCAGAAAGACTTACACATTAATGTTCATAGCAGCTTTATTCGTGATAGCCCCAAACTAGAAACAACCTAAAAACCTGCATACAGGTGAATGGATAAATAAATTGTGGTTATATCCGTATTAGGGAATACTAACAATAAAAAGGAAATCAATTATTGATACGTGTGACAACTACAGAAAAATCTCAAAAGAATTATGCTGAGTGAAAGAAGTCAGACCAAAAAGAAAGGAAAAAAAAAAGGAGTACACACTGTAGGATTCCATTTACATAAAATTTTTTAAATTTATAGTGACAGAAAGCAGACCAGACTAGAGATAAGAGATGGGAAGGAAGAGAGGGATGCAGGAACAAATTACAAAGAGGCACCAGGAAACATTTGTGGGTGATAGATATGTTCATTTTGACTGTGGTGATACTTTCTGTTTCGCTGGTGTGTATGTATGTCAAAAGTTACCAAACTGTTATACTTTAAATATGTGGACATTGTTGTACCTCAATTATACTTCAATAAAGCTGTAAAGAAAGAAAAAAAGTAGAATGAAGTGTCAAGTACAGAGCTTTGGAGAACCCTGACATTTAAGGATAGAAGAAAGAAAAGGAATCACTAAAGAAGAAAAAAAAACTGATCATAGGCAGGATAAGATGCAAATTATTACAGTTATCAACTTCAGGGGAGTTGTAAACAGTGTAGAATGATAGAGAAATTAAGAAAGTTGGTGATTAAGAAAAGACCAGTGGATTTAGACATTAGGATATATGTATTAAAAGAGCAAAACATTCAGAGGTCACCAAAGAGACCAGTACTGAAGTCAGAATGTCAAGGGTTAGGGCTTCCCTGGTGGCGCAGTGGTTGAGAGTCCACCTGCCGATGCAGGGGACACGGGTTCGTGCCCCGGTCCGGGAAGATCCCACATGCCGTGGAGCGGCTGGGCCAATGAGCCATGGCCGCTGAGCTTGCGCATCCGGAGCCTGTGCTCCGCAACGGGAGAGACCACAGCAGTGAGAGGCCCGCGTACCGCCAAAAAAAAACACAAAAAAACAAAAAACGAATGTCAAGGGTTAAGAGAACGGGAAGTCATTGAGTGACAGCAGAAGGACAGCACTCACCTGAGAAGTATTCAAACAAAAAAGAGAGAAAGTTGATGCAAGACAGAAGTTCACTCATTAGTTATATGCTCTTTTCCTTCTTGACAACCATAGACAATATAAATGCATTTATGTTTTACTGGCATCATAATCAAAGATGTCATTAAAGATGTCAATCTACTGTATCATTACATTTTTTTCCAGAACCAAAAGCGTTATGACATTTAAATAAAAATGTTCCTGACAACTTTATCCACCCTTCCAAAGTTCAATACCTATGAAATGAGTGATGGGGGAGGATCCTCTGGTAACAACCCTGTTGAGGACCTGCTCCAGAATTTCTTGTCTGATCATCTCATGGATCTAAAAAGAACAGAAGAACCAATAAAATATTCCTTGGTGACCTTCAGCTTACAATTATATCAATGCATGTTAGGCAGATTAAAGAATAGTTTGAAAAAAAAAAAAAGAATAGTTTGAATATGGGCAAAACTGGACTGTTTATTTCAAAGACAAATATAATGTGAATCATCGGGAAAGAATCACTCAATTCTACCCTCATTCTGTGCTCAGACAATTCACTAGCAGGGCAAACTTTTATTAGCCTAAAAGAGAAATCATATGAAAGTACTGCTACATATAAGGTCCAGCATCAAACAGGAATAATTCTACCTAGGTATCTATTACATGCCAACGTCCATATTCCTGACAGTATGCACAACTTTTATTTTAAAATTTAAAAGCCCATGAAAATTTCTGAAAACCTAGAAAATCTTCATCAAGCCCTTCCTCAGTTTCTACAAGCAGAGCAACTGCCTAAAAAACAACCTGTTTTGAATTTTTACTTGAATTTTAGTTAAATTTCATACCTGAACTTGATAACTTTGGGATACAGACTAATTACTTTCAGACCCTGGACTAATAATTTGATTATTAGTAAATTCTATATTCTATAGATACCTTGGCAAAGCCAACATCTGTGTGAAATCAAGTGGAACCTTCTTAGTTTTAAAAAAGATTAATTTAAAAACAAAAACCATTTTCTTATTCTAAGAATGTTTTTAATCAGATTATGGTTAAGGAGAGTCATATGTATCTAATACACAACTCTCAAGGACTATTATATGACATTCACTTCATGGAACATCAGATTTACATTTAAATTGGCCTCCAAATAACATTTTCAGCAGATACGTTTGTTGTGTAGATACAGTGAACAACTGAATGTAAAGAAGATGTCTTAGAGAAATCACTGGCAAAGCAAATTTGTTTAGTCTCAGATATGATCTTTTTTGAACTTGAAATGAATTTTTGAAAGCTATTTCAGAAATTAAGATTGAGATGATAGCCATAATATGGTAATGAATTAAAAGATTGTAAATTCCCCAATTTGGTTCTTCAAAAACAATGAACCATTAAGAATGATTCTTCAAGCTTGATGTTCTACAGCAACCTAAAAGATTATTTTTTGTATAAGGGAATTTTAAAAACCCAGAAATGATTTACTGCTAGAGGAAGAAGAGGAAATCATGAGGAAGTTAACTTATATTCAAACTTCTAAAACATGGTCAGGAAGAACAGAAATTAGAATAAATGAAAATCTCATATAAATAAAGAGTGAGAAAGTACGTATTCCATCAAACTGGGTCTATAATGTTTCAATTACTATCCCAATCTCTGTTCTGGGAAACTGCTACATACTCAAATTGCCCTGTCCCCCAGACTCCCAAGTTAATGCCCTATTTATTAGGGAATGGTTGCTAAACTAGAGTCTCACCTTGAAAGTTTCCAACAGGATATTAGCTCCCAGCTTACATGCATGCTGGTTTGGCATTCTAGAAAGACCTGAGCTGGCTTCAATAGTTTTTCCATCAAGAATCTTCTTTGGCCCATAGGAATCCATTAAAATGAAGCCAAGTTCTACCAGGCCCTGAGTAACATGATCCCAACTGTGAACACTGCAAGAAAACAAAGTTTAGTTAAGAAGAAAAACTTAGTAAAATACCTTACCTCTATATTCTCTGCCGTGTTACGTATTTCCCAAACTTGACCTGGATAACCAACACTCCACATAAATTCTGAATTTCTTAATGAACAGTAATGGGAATGGTAGGCAAGCAATCTCTACCAACAGAACACCAAGAAAATCCAAAAACTACAGAACATTAAAAAACATATGAAGCAGAGCAGCACTCTGAGAGGATGACAACATGCTGGAGGATTAGGGCAATGCCACACCTAGAAGATTAGCCCTTGGTACACCCTACCACTATCCTCAAGTCACAGAGGCAGAATGTGTTAAAAGATACAGCACTCTCAGACAAACTAATGGGGAATATCAAAAACGATAATAAGGAGATAAGCAATAACCACCGAATACAAGAAAACAATATCACCACGAAAGAGAAGCACCAAACTCAATGAAGACAACTAATCGCTAAGGGAAAAGGTTAATGGAACAAAGAGAAGATTTTAAAAGTCTAATGAATATCCTCAGAGAAATAAGAAAGAGTATTATAGCATGAAACAAAAAATGAACTGTTATGAAAATAGAACCAATTAGAAATTTTGGAAATAAAAAACATGACGGATAGAGTGAAAAACTCAATAAATGGACCTAAGAATAAAATGGGCAGAGCTGAAGAAATAATTATTGAGAAGAGCGAGCTAAGGAATTTTTGTTGAACTTGACACAAAAAGACAAAAATATGAAAAACGTGAAAGAAAAATTAAGAGATACAGCACACAGATCAAGAAATTCCAACAGTTAATAAGAGAGAAAAAGGGGAGACAGTACTCAAAGAAAATAGAAGAAAATCATTACAGAGTTTAGGAAAGACATGACTCCTTACAGTGAGAGGGCACACCAATTACCAAACAGAAATGAATTAAAAAGGAACCTACCTAAACACAAATTGTGTTAAATTTCAGAAGATAAAGGATAAAAATAAAGTCTTAAAAGTTCCCATGAAGAAAAATAACAGATTATCTAAAATAATACAAGAATCAGATAACCATCAGACTTTTCATCAGCAATTCTAGATGCAAAAAGACAACGTGAAACTGATTATAAACTCAGAATTTTAAACCTCGTCCAACTATTTCTGTTCAAGTGGAAGAGCAAAACAAAGACATTTTCAGATATGAAAAGTTTACTATCCACAAACCATATCCGAAAGGATTACTGCAAAAAATATATACTTATGGCATATCTCCAAGTGAAAAGTATGAGGTTCAAAAGATAAGATGTAAACAAAGAAACCAGTAAAATTATGAAGTCTAAATAAGTATAGTCTGTTAATAATCTCAACAAGAATGAAGTGGAGAAATGTTTGCTGTGGGCTAAAGTTACCATCTTGGAGGGAGGAGACAGTTGTAGTCGGTCTGCTACAAAATGTTTATCTGTAACATGAAAGAGCTCATACATGATTGGTAAACAGGGGAGGTAAGTATAACCTGGAAGTTTTATTGGTTCATAGGTGATTTTTTTTCCTAGTACATTAATGTTCTGCACCTCTAAGTATCTGCAGGTAAACACAAAGTATGCCAATAGAGCTAAATATAGCAAACCATGGAGACAAACCACAGACAAAGCATGACACAGTAAAGACCGTTATAACAGCTAACATATATTCTGAAATACAACATTAAACATGAAAGTAACAACCAGGATGGTTACCAGTTTTTTCAATTTGATCTAAAATGGATTTGCCTAAAACTGCTAATAATTTAATTGTCTAAAACTGCTAATTCAATTCCATCCATCAGTCCCAAACTCCCAACAGTTAAAGTAAATAAAAATCAGTTTTCTACTCACCTAAAAAGCCAATGAAGACTCAGGCCAGTAGAGTAGTAATAGCATTAAAGGAAATAGCATGAAAGGAGCAAAGGTACCTACTTCAGTTTTGTATCCTTGCTATCAAGGTGGCCAAGAACTCAGCCCTTGGGATTCAAGGATCTTCTGATCTTAACACTAAATACCCTATGAACCTTATGGTTCATGAACTTACCTATTCTTTACCACTTCCAAGATCATGGTTGAAACACAACATCTATGAGGAACTAGATCCTGAAGAAATTTTGAGCCTTGGAGAAGCTGAAGATCCTTAAAGCTTTTTATAACCAAAGACTTTAAAAGGTCAAATACCTAATATAATGAAAGAAATAGGAAAATGAAGCAAAAAATGATAGCCCATACTATAGAATCTTAACCCTGTAACTGTTCCTACTTGCTGCCATACACTCATATCCCTATGACAACTGTTTCACTGATGAGTATGATACAAAAATTATGACTTTCAGTGGGAACTTAAAAGAGCTGAAGACAGGTCTTCCTTGAGAGAAAAAGGGCTAAAAATCAATATTACCCACAACCAGAGAAACACATATGAGAAAAAAGGGTAAAGGATTTTTTATATTTTCATTCTTTCAAATAACAGATTCTCATTAATTTCAAGTTGATCAGGGACAGTTTCTTAGAAAGCTACAACATAATACAATTGCAATGAATACCCAGCTAAACTTCCCATTCTTGCTACTTGGACTGTGTGATGTTTCCACTCTTATTCCCATCTCGCCACCTGGCTTACCACACAATAGGAAGTGGAGGTATAAACCAAGTATCTGAAGAAGTCTTCAAGCAGCCCAGAGAGAACAGTGTGGGCCTACATTCTTATAGGGGAATATGCTGCTGGCAGGGTGAGAGTGGAATTGTTTAGGAAAAGATAATTTAAAAAAAACAGACTATTGTACACTTTATCAACTACAGAAGGAACCAAAAAGTCATTCATAAATACCTGTTCCTCAAATCTTTGTATTCTTGTTACAGAGAGGAAGAGGGCAATGCTGAAAGGACATATATTACTACCGAAATCTCCTTGCTGTCCTGCCTAGAACAATAAATCAAAAAGGAGTCATAACTTACATCTGAAAAGAATAATATATCCTACTTAAAAACAAGTCCTTAGATGGATCAGAAACCTAAATATAAGAGCTAAAACTATAAAACTTTTAAAAGGAAACACAGTAGGAAATCTTCAAGACTTTGGATTAAAGATTTCTTAGATACAATAACAAAAACATAATTTATATAAGAAAAAACTGATAAATTGGATCTCATTAAAAATCAAAACTTTTGTGCTTCAAAAGACACCATTAAGAAAATGAAACAAGCCAGAGACTGAAAAAAATATTTGCTAATTACATACATGATAAAGGACTTGTACCTATGATATACAAAGCATTCTTAAAACTCTTTAAGTCACAATCAAAAAATGGGCAAAAGATCTGAATAGACATTTCATCAAAGATATCAGAACAACTAAATAAGCACATGAAAAGATGTTTGGTTATCATCAGTCACTAAGGAACTGCAAAGTAAAACCTCTATGAGATACTGTTTCACAGCTATTAGAATAGGTATATTAAAAAAAAAAAGACAGTAACAAATGTTGGCCAGGATGTGGATAAACAGGAGCCCTCATACAGTGCTGACGGATATGTAAAATGATGTAGCCACTCTGGAGAACAATTTGGTAGTTTCTTTAAATTATAAACATATGGGACTTCCCCAGTGGTCCAGTGATTAAGACTCCGTGCTTCCACTGCAGGGGGCGCAGGTTCGATCCCTGGTCAGGGAACTATGATCCCACATGCCACACGGCATGGCCAAGAAAAAAATTTTATATATATATATATATATATATAGAGAGAGAGAGAGAGAGAGAGAGAGAGAGAGAGAGAGAGAGACACATAAATGTATTACATAACCCAGAAATTCCACTTGTAGGTATCTACCCAAGAGAAATGAAAACATATGTCCACACAAAGACATGCATGTGAATGTTCACAACAGCATTATTCATAATAGCCAAAAAGTAAAAACTCAAATGTCCATCAACTGGTGAACAGCTAAACAATGGATATGTCTATACAACGGAATACTATTTAACAATAAAAAGGAATGAAATACTTGTAAGTGCTACAACATGGATAAACCTCGAAAATTATGCTAAATGAAAGAAGCCAAACACAGAAGATTACATATTGTATGATTCTATTTATATGAAATCAGGAAAGGTAAATCTATAGAAACAGGCATGAAGGATCTTACAAGGTGATGAAAATGTTCTAAAACTGAATTATGATGATGGTTGCACAATTAGGTAAACTTATGAAAAATCAATGAATTACACACTTAAAATGGGTGTATTTTTTTTTCTTTTTTTTTTTTGGCAGTGTTGGGTCTTTGTTGCTGTGCGTGGGCTTTCTCTAGTTGCAGTGAGTGGGGGCTACTCTTTGTTGCAGTGCGTGGGCTTCTCATCGTCCTGGCTTCTCTTGTTGTGCAGCACAGGCTCTAAGCGCACAGGCTTCAGTAGTTGTGGCACGTGGGCTCAGCAGTTGTGGCTTGTGGGCTCTACAGCTCAGGCTCAGTAGTTGTGGCGCACGGGCTTAGTTGCTCCACGGCATGTGGGATCTTCCTGGGCCAGGGCTTGAACCCATGTCCCTTGCATTGGCAGGCAGATTCTTAACCACTGTGCCACCAGGGAAGCCCCAAATGGGTGTATTTTATGTTATGTAAATTGCACCTCAATAAAGCTTAAAAAATAGATCTTTGAGCCCTGAAAGAAATGACAAGAAACAAAAGAAAAAAAGGAATACAGCTTCCCTGGTGGAGCAGTGGTTAACAATCCTCCTGCCAATGCAGGGGACACGGGTTTGATCCCTGGCCCAGGAAGATTCCACATGCTGCAGAGCAACTAAGCCCGTGCATTACAACTACTGAGTCTGTGTGCCACAAATACTGAAGCTCGCACGCCTAGAGCCTGTGCTCCGCAGCAAGAGAAGCCACAACAATGGGAAGCCCATGCACTGCTATGAAGAGTAGCCCTGGCTTGCTGACTAGAGAAAGCCTGTGCACAGCAATGAAGACCCAACACAGCCAAATATAAAAACAAATAAATTAATCAATTAAAAAAAAGAAAAAAAGGAATAAATATAAAATCAAAGATGAATAAAACAGAAAACCAACAAACAAATATAAAACAGTCGATAAAGCTGGTTCTTTGAAAAGATCAATAATATAGTTACTGTAAACCTAAATAAAAAGAAGAGTGAACAGATACAGAGAAGACAAAGGAGCTTCAAAGGCTAGTTCCCACATCATGGTCTTTAAATATCCTTTCCTACAAAAGGGACCCAAGGCTCCTTAGAGAAATCAGGATCGGGTAAGGAAAGTACAAGTGTGTCTTGGATAGCTTATGCCACAGAAGTGCTCAAAGACTAATGGGGCCATGTTAGAAGGACACATAAGCCTACTTCAAGGATCCAATTAGCCAAATATGGGTCACTTTGGGTACTGCATACGAGCAGATTGAATTTTAAAAGGTTCATTGGCTGCATAACAATATCCAAAAAAATGGGGGGTGGCTCTTTTCACAGAAGAAAACCAGCTAATAATGTAGAAGGAATGACAGAATTAAAATTTTCTAATCTTAATTCTACTATTTTGCAACTCCGAGTATAATTAGTGATTTAGGCCAAGAATCATCAGTAGACGGGAAAACAAAATCCACTGTGTGAAAGGTTGCTGAGGAAAAGAATTTTCGCATGCCTCGAATTATGATCCCATGGATTACTTTCTAATTACAAAGGGAAACATATACCTTTGCAAATGAAGAAACCTGATGGTCATTGTCCTGATCAAATGATTTGGCTAAGACTGCCTGATACTATGAGGCTTCTGACATAATGCAATAGAATAGTGGTTGGCAAACTACAGCCTCTGGGACAAATCTAGCCCATCACCTAATCTTGTACAGCCCATGAGCTAAGACTGATTTTCACTTTTTTAATTGTTGAGGGGAAAAAAAAATCAAAGGAAGAATAATATTCTGTGACACACGAAAATTAAATAAAATTCAAATTGCAGTGCCCATGTAGTTTCATTGGCACACAGCCACAGTCATTCATTTATGTGTTGTTTCTGGCTGCCTTCCTGCTACAACAGTAGGGCTGAGTAGCACTGACAGAGACCATATCACCTGCAAAGCCTAAAATAGTTAGTGTCTGTCCCTTTAGAGAAAGTTTGCTGACCCCAACAAGAGAAAGTATACAACATCACTTATGACATATTCTTGCCAAAAATGTTTAACTTGAATCTAATCATGAGGAAAAAGACAAATCTGACAATGAGAGACACAAGAAAACTGGGCTGGATGCTTCAAAAAACTCAATGAAAAGGTATTAATCCTTATTCTTAGGAGACATCTGTGGAAGTATTCAGGCATTGAAGGGTCATGATTTCTTCTTTTAAATGGTTCAGAAAAAAATCTATACTTGTGAGAAAATGAGATAAGGTAAATGTAGCAAAATACTTAAAAAGAGTTCAAAACATTTCTAATTTTTATCTTACTACTTCACAAATATTTAATGATGAATGACTTAGCTTCACAAAACCTCACAATATATTACTAGAAATAGGCAATTTCCCCAATTCACAAATACGGAAACAGAGGTCAAGACTGAAGCTCATAGAATAATGGAGTTAAGGTTAAATTTTGAGTTTCCTGCTGAACAGTCTTCACCTTTTTTTTTCTTTTTAAACACTAAAACACTTAAGGTATGGTTTTAAAACAGAACTTGCTTAAGAATGTAGTGATATCATATATCTTCCACTTTCAAAGTAAAAAAAAAGAGATCCTCTAGACCCAGGGTAGTTCTACAATATTTCTATGTATTTGTTTCCTGTCATTAACCAGCATAAAAGAGGCTTGAGTTCAAACATCCCTGTTTCATAAAGAGATCCTGGATCTCCTTAAGAGTGTGGGGCTACCTTTAGGAGTTTCAGTAGTTCTCTGCCTAGTTCACAGTCCAACTTGATGGCAAACACAATGTGTAGAATAATGGTGCCTTCCACGTGACGAAGTTCACCTGATGGTACAGTAACAAAATCCAACAGCCTAAAAGATTCAACAGAACGGTATGAGCTATAGTTTGGGAAAGAGACAACAGTGCATATGCTCATATGAACAAACAGAAAAACTCAAGCTGAACTAATATGATCACTGGAGGCAGGCACAAAGTACAAAATCTACTGTCTCATTCTCTGCTCCTTTTTTACAAAACTTCTTGAAAGAACTGTCTACAGTCATTATTTCCACTTCTTTACCTCTTCCCAGTTCAATTCAATTCAATTAGGCTTCTGTCCCCTCCCTAACCTCCCTTTCCAATGCTATTTGTAGCCCTTGCAAGAATAATCAAATGACCTGTACACTGTCAAAACCAATAACCAAATTTCATCTTAATTAAAGCCTCAGCAGATTTGACACAGTTGACCCCTTCTTTCTTGAAACACTTTCTTCTCTTAGCTTCTGGGGCATTGTCACTGGCCTCTTAATTATTTGTGCTGGCTCATCCTCCCTTTAAATGGTGAATGCCTCTGAGCTCAATCTTGGGTTTCTTTCTCTTCTCTTCACGATTTCCCTAGGTGACCCTATCCAGTCTGAAGGCTTTAGTCCTTTCCAATCTGTATTTCCTGTCCTGACCTCTAAAACCCCAGACTGCCTGCTCAACACCTCCATATGGGATACTAATATACATCTCAAACTTACATGGTCAAAACTGAGCTTATTTCCCCCTAAACTTGCTTTTTGTCAGTCTTTCCTAACTCAGTATACAAGACCACCTTCTAATCAATTGCTCAAGCCAAATAACTAAAAGTTATTCCAGATTAGAAGCAGTAGGCTGAAACAGGATTAAAAGCACGAACTCTGCAGCCAAACTGCTTGAATTCAAATCCCAGGTCCACCAATTTATGGCTACATAACCCTTGGAAATTCCTTAATTTCTCTGTGCCTTGGTTTCTATATGCATAAAACAGAGGCAAAAGAGAGTTGCTGTAAGGTTTAAAGTGCTTAGAACAGCACTTGGCACAGAGCAAGCACTCTGTTAAGTATTTGTTTCAAAAAAAAATCCTCTTTTTCAGTCACATCATGCTGTGTCCTGCCTTTGCACTAACTGTTCCACCAACTGAGAATGTGCTTTTTCCTGATCTATATATTGTGGCTCTTACCATTTAGGCTTCAGTTAAAATAACACCTTCTCAGAGAAGTTTTCCCTGACCACTCAACCTAAAGTAGCTATACTGTCACTGTCACATCATCCATTTGAAATATACGCATAACACTTTTCACTCTAATATTTTTGTTATTTCTTTTCTTTTCTCTTCTCGTTGAAATATCTCCATGAGAGCAGGAACCTTGTCTGACTGGTTCATCACTGTAGTCCTAGGGCCAAATAGTTTCTGGCACAAAGTAAACACTTAAATAGCTTTTAAGCTTGCAATTTACAGAATAATTATTGCTGTTTTCCTGGAAAGATTAAAATGAAAGAGTTGAAGAGACTGCATTATTCTTTTAATTTTATTACTGAGCAGCTAAGGGGACTAGGGAAATTCTGTGCTGAAGTGAAGGTATGGACTGAACAGTTAGATAACAATAAGATGAATTTGGAAAAATGATTTTATTTCTATACTGTGATACTCACTCATCACCACTCTGTTCCTCACTGTGCTGCGTATCTAGCTTGTTGAAGAAAGCTATGATTCCTTCCAAAACCTTCTTCCGGCTTCCCTGAAAAAAATACAAAATAAGTAAGGTCTCTCCATAAAGGGCAAGTTGAACTTAAAGTTCTTTTCAGCTTGAAGGATTTTCAAGTATGAATTTAAATAAATTATAACCTAGAGTCACACTAAGAATTTATAGAACACTTTCATGTTGAAATTGAGTTTGAAATACATCTTAATATCAGATTTTAAGGGGCCTATAGTCCACCCTTTCTGAAATCTTTATCCCTTTTACTACCACACACACACAAAATGTGGTACTACAAGAGATAATGTATGTTTACTTTGGTTGAGGGCCATGACCTTTTTACTAGATCAAATCATCATACATGAAATAAAAGCATCTATGCCCTAGTATATAAAACAAGAGTATGAATAAGCTGAATGGTACTAACTGGGCATTTCACCAGAGTTAAAAAAAAAGCAAATTTTTCATTTATACCTTTGAGGAGAGAACCAGAAGCTGATAGACCAAGGGTGGTATTTCTTGAAGATTCAATTTGGAGAACATCGTCAACACTTTTTCCACCACAATTTCCACCTCTTCTGCAGTCAGAGGGACATCCCTGTGGATCAAAGAGTCTAAAGATCAGAGCCTAATTTGGGAGATATTAGAATACTATAACTACCTCTTTTGATTTTTCTCTAATGCAGAACCTTAAAGGGGACCAATAACCTTACCTAAGCAAAGTTATCTTGGAAAAAAAATCATAAAGTTATACTTTAAATAAGAAATCAAAGCAAAAAAGAGTGGGGGTAAATTCTGTAACAGAAAACAGAGGTACCGATACTCTTATTTAGGGAACAGTGGTATTTGACCTTGCTACATTTCAGTTTCTAGTAGCTAAGTTCTCATAGCAGGATATAAAAAGAAAAGGGAATGATGATGCTTACTTGAACATGGAGGTGAGTTGGATTACATATTGATGATCCCATCTGATTAAAGAAATTGACAAAGGAAGTTTATGTCATTTAAACTTATTTACATATTACTTTGTAAAATTAGTAAGGAGGAAAAAATTAGGGCCATTTCAAGTTTGATTTGGTACCACTGGGAAACAAAATCAAAGAAATGACATTTAAAACAATGAAATAACAGCTTTTAACCTATCAGACTGGCAAAATCAAACTCTGATGATATTCAGTGCTGGTGAGATTTTGGGAAACAAGTACTTAACATACCGTTTTAGGGGATGTACACTGATATAATCCTTCTGGGAAGACAAGTTGGCAATACTACTTAGCAACTTTAAAAATGCACATAACCAAAGACCCACCCAACTTACTATTAGAAATATATTCCATGTACATGCTTATAAAAGGTCACCTAGACATATAAGGATGTTAATTCCAACACTTTTTATAATAGCAAAAAACCAAATAGCCAAATATTATTTATCGGCAAAAAACAAATAATCTAACAATTGGACACTAGCCAAATATTATAACAGAATACTATGGAACTATTAAAAAGAATGATGTAAAGTGGTATATGCTGACATGAACATGTGTTAAATGAAAAATCAAAGGTATATTACAATGTAATGAATAAACTCTTTTGGGTAATTAAAAACAAATAAATGGATAAATATACATGTGCTGATTCATGCCTAAAATTATTTCTGTAAGGGACTTCCCTGGTGGCGCAGAGGTTAGGAATCCGCCCGCCAATGCAGGGGACATGGGTTCGAGCCCTGGTCCGGGAAGATCCCACATGCTGTAGAGCAACTAAGCCCGTGCGCCACAACTCCTGAGCCTGTGCTCTAGAGCCTGCGAGCCACAACTACTGAAGCCTGCGTGCCTAGAGCCCTTGCTCCGCAACAAGAGAAGCCACTGCAATGAGAAGCCCGCACACCGCAACAAAGAGTAGCCCCTGCTCACCACAACTAGAGAAAGCCCACACACAGCAACAAAGACCCAATGTAGCCAAAAATAATTAATTAAAAAAATATATATATATTAAGGATTTCTTACTATAAATATACACACACAGATATATATATATAATATATATATAGTAAGAATTTTTCATCTTTGATGTATGTCTTTATATACTTCATTTTTAATGGCTATAAGTTACATGGAATGGCTCTACCTTAACTTATTGATACATAGCTTACATACCATAACTTACATATCTCCATTATTGTATGCTTAAGTTGGTCACAAATTTCTGTGTTGAAATGTTCATGTATGAAGATTTTCTTATATGTTGCAATTTCTCCTTAGGGTAGATTCTCATATTTCTGGTTTAAAGATACATCACTTATATATCTCACTCCCTCAAAAAAATATAAAAGATAGTGGTAGGGTGACTTTCCAGCCTTAAGGACCTTGGGACTCCAAATACTGCTATAGGGATAAACTGCTGTGTTAAGATGGAGAGTCAAGTAAATAGAAACTATATGTATAGTCTTAGAACAGAGAATACAGTAAATAATCTCTCTCAAAAATTCATCACAGACTAAATGGTTTTATAGTGGTAGACCATAAACCAAAATGGACTAAAAACTTGAGTGGTCTAAATTCCTAAAATAAATGATAATTCTTTTTTTGGTCACTTGTAGTCCTGAGAAGGTTCTACACATTAATAAGACTCACCTGCCAGAACAGAGGGTGTTAATCAACTGCTTCTTACATTCTTCCCCACTTAGTTCACCTAGAAATGCAAAATACACTGAGGAATAAATTTAATTCAGTGAAGAGAGTAAAAGCCACTAAGATTGGAAGAAAATTACCTTTTCCATAAGCTAGATTTTCCTTTTTGGTAGCAAGGGCGGTGAAAATGATGGGTAATAGCTCCAAAGATTTTCCATTCGTTAGGTTGCCCTGTTTGACAGCATCAACAAACTCACTGGCTAATTCAACCAATAATGCTCCTGGAAAATTGTGAACCTAGAAGTTGATGGGATTAAAAAAATGTTAAGCAGAAATCTAAATGTTTGATATCTCTTTCTAAGAAATACTCTTTTGCTGAATTAATAGAACTGGCATTGAAACCTAGAACTGGTCCTATAAGTGATTCAGGGAATCATTCTGCTCTGGTATAAACATAATTGTAAAGGATTTCATAGATCAGGATCTTCCACCAGTTCCCTGATGTTTTCAAATACGCCAACTCTTCAAAGAGATACATGTCCATGATACCAGAAATGTAACGTAAACATCTAAATGGTTTATGGCTCATCCATCAACTATTTTGTTTGATAACAGTAGTTCTTATTCATAAATAGGAGCTATGGTAGGTTTGGCACACTTAAGTTTTCCCTCCCTCAACAAATTACAAACCCCCCAAAATCCACCCAAAACCAAAAAAGTTTTTGTTTTCCATCTCACCTCCAGCATTAGTAATCCTATGATTTCAGATGCTACTTCTTTCTGCAAATCCCCCGATTCCAACAATTGGACACAACAACTGTATATCTTAAGTCTCCTAAGAGCTCCAGCTTCCTCAGAACAGGGGAAACCTTATTGTTTTAAACAGGTGGTACAGAAACAAAGAAAGAAAAAAGGCAGAATTCTTACAAGGTTGAAGGGTAAACAGGAAAAACAAACCGCTTTGTAGTTGAATATAGAAACAGAATTATCAAACTACTTATTACTATGGTGTTTAGAACAGCAATATTTAGGAGCTTTGAAAAAGTATTTAATTTAGACAGAAAACTGAAACATTACCTTTTCTACTTCCACCCATGTCATTAATTTTTTAAATAATTTTATAGTGCAGAAGAAGGAACACCTTCTAATATACTTTAGAGCTTTTCTGGGATCCAGTAACCCAAATTAAGTGCCTTTAACATACTTCACTTCAAAACATCATCACTGATTGATGTCAGCAGGAATGTAGAGTAATAAAGACCTTGGAAAATGCTCTCCTCCATAAAAGCAACTAGAACACTAACAAAAATAGTGAAAACCAACTTGTTCAGGATTCTGGAAATTAACCAGACTTGCAACAATCCAGGGAGAGTTTATTTAAGATAAACAGCTGAATCTAAGTGAGAATAGCAAGCTCTGTTGTGTTTCAACATGCCCTCATTCCACCTCCTAACCCCTGCCCCCCACCAGTCCAGTAGTCTTTAAAACCAACAGTTCACACTCATGGTACAAGCCATCAGTCTAGCAGCCTCTGGAGGGGACAGAATATGACTGGAGCTCCACCAAAGCCCAGTTCCCAGATAACTGTCATTATTTGACCTGTCTGGCTATTCCCTAGAAATTTTCACTCGCAAGACTTGTCTTTACTTGACCTGACTTAGAACTTGCCCAGTGCAATCTTTTACCAGGGGCATTTGTCTAAACCAGTTGCAAGTGATAACTTTTTCAGCTGCCTGGATAGCAATAACAGTTGGGCATGCAACAAGCTGACCAAAGAACTTAAAATATAAGCCTGGAGAAAGGTGCAGAGGGGACTCTGAAACATTCTGACATATTCCTAGGAACCTAGGAAGCCGTGAAAATACTTAGGGTTGCGCACATGGAAAGGGCTGTGTGTATGGCCAGGCAACACCCAAGAGGACCCTAATCTTTCACCTCTGGATGATCCTGAGGCTCTACACAAGCAGAAGGGCTAAGGAGGAGTTATAAGCTACCTGCCTGAGAACTGAAGGTGTGCACCTGACATGCACAGGGTCCCCCAGCAAAGGCTGGGAAACTCACTGGTTCCAGGCATTTTAAAGGAAATCTTTGCCAAATCATTAGCTGACCACAAAGCTAACCAAACAGACACTTCAGTGGCCACATAAAACAGTGCCCATACACAACAAACAATACATATTTCACAAAATTAGTTCAGAAGAACAACTATAAAAACAAAAGCAACACCACAACAGCAACAACAGATCTGGGGGAGGGGGATGGTATCTGATTTCCAGAATTCCCACAAAATATCATTTAAAATGTCCAGTTTTCAGGAACAAAAAAATAAAAAACATACAGGGAAACAAGAGCATGGTCCATACACAGGAAAAAAAGGAATCAATAGAAACCGTCCCTGAGAGTGCCCAGATATTAGATTTACTAGACAAAGACTGAAATCAGCTATTTTAAATATGTTCAAAGAACAAAAGGAAACCATGTCTAAAGAACTAAAGGAAAATATAAGAATGATGTTTCACCAAATAGAGAATATCAATAAAGAGACAGAAATTATAAAAAAGAGCCAAACAAAAATTCTGGAATTAAAAAGTACAATAATTGAACTGAAGAATCCACTAGAGGGGCTCAACAGGAGATCTGATCTGGCAGAAGAAAGAATCAGAGAATTTGAAGATAGAGCAATTGAGATTATCCAGTCTCAGGGACAGAAAGAAAAAGAAGAAAAATGATCAGAGCTTCAGAGACCTGCGGGATCCCGTCATGAATACCAACATAGACATACTGAAAGTCCCAGAAGGAAAGGAAAGAGAGAAAGGAGAAAAAAGAAGTAATGGCCAAAAACTTCCCAATTTTAATGAGAACACTAATCTACATTCAGTGAATTCCCTGGCAGTCCAGAGGTTAGGACTCTGGGCTTTCACTGCCGAGGGCCTAGGTTCAATCCCTGGTCGGGGAACTATCCCACAAGCTGCACAGTGCAGCCAAAAAAACAAAGCAAACAAACAAAACCCACATTCAAGAAGCTCAAAGAACTCCAAACAGGATAAACCCAAGAGATCCACATTTAGACATACCATAGCAAACTATCAAAATCAAAGATGCCTCATCATAAAAAAAACCATATGTGAAAAACCCACACTTAACATCATACCCAATAAGTGAAGATTGAAAACTTTTCCGTAAGATAGGAAAAATACAAGGATGCCCACTTTTCCCACTTCTATTCAACATAATACTGGAAGTTCTAGATAGAGCAATTATTGCATTTAGTGCCACTGAACTGTACAGTTAAATAAAAAAGTTAAAGACAAGAAGAGAATATTGAAAGCAACAAGAGAGAAGCAACTCATCTGGTAAAAGGAGTACTCAATACGATTAACAGCTGATTTCTCATTTTAAAAAATCATTGAAGGGCAGAAGGAAATGGGATAACATAGTCAAAGTACTGAAAACTCAACAGCCAGAAAAACTATCCCTCCAAAACTGTCAACCAAGAACTCTATAGCCAGAAAAACTACCCCTCCAAAATGGAGAAATTAAGACATTCCCAGATAAACAAAAGAGAATTTGCTGCCAGAAGACCTGCCCTAATGCTAAAGGGAGTCTTTCAGGCTGGAATGAAAGAACACCAGACAGAATTTGAATCCACATGAAACAGAGAACATCAGTAAAGGTAACTACATAGGAAAATATTAAAGACAGTATAAATGTACTTTGTAATTATTTTTTCTCCTGATTTATAAGACACCTGCATAAAACAACAATTATAAATCTGCACTGGTGGGAATAAATGTGTAAAGATGTAATTTATAGGACAATAATAGCACAAAGGAGGAAGGGGGAGAATGAAGCTATATGTAGAGCAAAGTTTTATAACTATTAAATCTAAGCTGGTATTAATCTGAACTAGATTGTTATAAATTAACTCATTATTGCCCAGGGGAATTTTTGCAGAAACTAATGCATGTGGCCGGTGACTTTTATTTTGGCTGGCCAAAAAATTAATTCTGTTATTTCACTAACACTTTGTGTGTTATTACATTCAATAGTTAGACCTGACACACCTGTAAATTCTAATTTTTGTAAAATGTTGTCTTCAAGCCACTCTTCTGTAGAAGCAAAGGAGCATTCTCCTGCACCATGAATTTCATTTTCACTTTCTGTATCAGAATCAATCACTAAGGTTTTTTGTCTCTTTGTTGGTCTAATACTCACATCGTCTGAATCAGAATTATATTCTGAAGAACTATCATCTTCTGAGACACTAGTATATATGCCACTTGGACAATCAGAGAAAGTATCTGCATAAAATTCACCAAAAAATTTTTCACTCAAAATTTCATGATGTGTCACTTTTGAAAATTTTACATTTATAATATACACAAGATTGAAGCAAAAACCAAACGGAGCAAAATGTGAATGATAATGACAATCATAAGTTGTCTCATGAACCCTTGATCAATTTCAAGCTCTAACAACTTCTCATGGTGATGTTAATTGTAGCACTCTCTAAAAATGTATTGATATGTCTCCGGTCAATAATGTGTTAAGATGTCAGTTCTAATCGCCAAGGCAAGCACTAAGAAAGTAACTGAAAAAAATAGTGAAAAAGATTACAAAGGAATTAAAATGGTACACTAGAAAACACCTACTTAACATATAACACACAAGGTATTAACAGAGGAACAAAAAGACACGACGTAAAGAAAACAAACAGCAAAACGGCAGATATCAATCCTACTTTTTTAGCAATTATGGTAAATGTAAAGGGATAAGATACTCCAATCAAAAGGCAAAGATTGGGACTTCTCTGGTGGAGCAGTGGTTAAGAAGCTGCTTGCCAGTGCAGGGGACATGGGTTCAATCCCTGGTCCGGGAAGATCCCACATGCCGCAGAGCAACTAAGCCCACGAGCCACAACTACTGAAGCCCGTGCGCCTAAGGCCCATGCTCCACAAGAGAAGCCACCACAATGAGAAACCCGTGCAAAACGAAGAGTAGCCCCTGCTCACTGCAACTAGAGAAAGCCTGCGCACAGCAACAAAGACCCAACGCAGCCAAAAATAAATAAAATAAATAGATTTATTTTAAAAAAGGGCAAAGATTGGCAGAACAGATTTTTAAAAATCCAATTATGTGCTGTCAATCAGAGACACAATTTAGATTCAAAGATACAAATTGTTTAGAAAAGATATACCATGAAAACCATAACCAAAGAGGGCTGAAGTAGCTCTAAAAATAACAGAAAAAAGTAGACTTTAGGACAAAAATTACTATTAAAGACAAAAAAGGGCATTTTATAATGATAAAAGAATCAAGACATAACAATTATAAACATATAAGCACCTAACAAAAGAGTTCCAAAATACACAAAGCAAAAACTAACAGAACTGAAGGGTGAAATAGACAATTCAACAATAGTTGGAGACTTCAACACGCCACTTCCAATAATCAACAGAACAACAATTAGAAGATCAACAAGGAAATAGACTTGAACACACCAGATCTAACAAACATCTATATAGAACACTACACACAACAACAGAAGACACATTCTTCACAAGTGCACATGGAGCATTCTCCAGGATAAACCACACATTAGGCCATAAAAAAATTCTCAATAAATTTAAAAGGATTATAATCATATCATTTATGTTCTGTGACCACAGTGGAATGAAACTAGAAATCAATAACAGAAGGAATCTGGAAAATTCACAAATATGTGGAAATTAAGATAATCTTAAATACCAATGGGTCAAAGAAGAAAGCACAGAGAAATTAGAAAAATACCTTGAGATGAATGAAAACAAAAACACAATATTCCAAAAGCTATTGGATACAGCTAAAGTAGTGCTTAGAACGAAATCTATAGTTGTAAATACCTATATTAAAAAATAAGATCTCAAATCAATAACCCAATCTTCCACCATAAGAAATTATAAAAAGAGGAAACTAAACTCAAAGCAAGTGAAAAGAATATAAAAGTAAAATCAGACATAAATAAAAGAGAATAGAAGAATAGAGAAAAATCAAGAAAACCAAAGCTTATTCTTTGAAAAGATGAACAAAATTGAAAAATCTTCAGACTGACCAAGAAAAAAAGGGAGAAGAATCAAATTACTAAAATCAGGAATGAAAGAGGGGCATTACTACCAATCTTACAGAAATAAAAAGAATAAGGTAATACAATGAATAACTGTATACCAATTAATTACAAAACTTATATGAAATGGATAAATTGTTATAAAGACACAAAGTATCAAAGCTGACTAAAAAAGACAATAGAAAACCACAACAGACCTATAAATAAAGAGACTGAATTAGCAATCAAAACTCTTCTACAAAGAAAAGCCCAAAACCAGATGGCTTCCTTGGTGAATTCACGAAACATATAAAGAATTAACTGCAACCCTTCACAAACTCTTCGAAAAAAAAGAAGAGGAGGAAACATTTCCCAATTCATTCTACAAGGCCACTATTATCTTCATACCTAAACCAGACAAAGACATCCTAAGAAAACTATGAACAGTACCCCTTGTGACTACAGATGCAAAAATCCTCAACAAAATACTAGCAAGCTGAACCCAGCAACATTTTAAAAAGGATTATACTCTATAACCAAATTGGATTTAACCCAAGAATACAAGAGTGGTTCAATGTATGAAAATCAATATAATATACCATAGAAATAGAGTAAAGGATAAAAACCACATGATCACCTCAGTAGACACAGAAAAAGCATTTGAAAATTCCAATACCTTTTCATGATAAAAAACACTCAACAAACTAAGAATAGAAGGGAACTTCCTTAACTTGATAAAGGGCATCCATGAAAAACCCACAGCTAACATCACACTCAATAATATAAAACTGAAAGATTTCCCTGAGATCAGGAACAAGAGAAGGATGTTTACTCTCACCAATTCTATTCTACTGAAGGTTCCAACTGGGGTAATTAGGTAAGAAAATAAGAAAAGGCATCTAGATTGAAATAGAAATAAAGTATCTATTCACAGTTGACATAATCTTGTTTATAAGGAATCCACAAAGAAGAAACTACTAGCGCTAATAAACAAGTACAGGAAGGTAGCAAGATATGAGATCAATATACAAAAGTCTATTGCATTTCTATACACTAGCAATGAACACTGAGAACATTAAATTAAGAAAACAATCCCATTTACAATCACACCAAAAAGAATAAAATACTCAGGAATAAATTAATAAAGTAGTGTAAGACTTGTACTCTGAAAAGTACAAAATACTGTTGAAAGAAATGAAAGAGGACCTAAGCAAATGGAAAGATATTCCATGTTCATTAATGGAAGACATATTAAGATAGCAATACTTTTCAAATTCATATATAGAGTCAACAAAATCACTACCAAAACCCCAGCTTCCATTCTTGCAGAAATTGACAAGCTAATCTTGTCATATGGAAACTCAAGGAACCCAGAATATCCAAACTAATCCTAAAAAAAGAAAAAAAGTTAGAGGACTCACACTTCCTAATTTTAAAGCTTACTACAAAGCTATTCTGATCAGGACAGTGTGGTACTGACATAAGGAGAGACACCTAGATCAACGGAATACAACTGGGAGTCCAAAAAGAAACCATCACATTTATGGGCAATTGATTTTCAATAAGGGTGCTATTGAAAATGGGGAAAGATGAACCTGGACTCCTACCTCACACCATATACAAAAATTAACTAAAAATGGATCTAAATTTAAAAGCTAAAGCTACAAAACTTTGAAAAGAAAACACAGGTATAAATCTTTGTGACTTTGGATTAAGCAATGACTTCTTAGATATAAAACTAAAAGCGCAAGCTACAAAAAAATTAAGTATTAGGCATTAAAATTTTGTGCATCAATGGATACCATCAAAAAAGTGCAAAGACAACCAGAATGGGAGAAAAATTTTGTGAATCATATATCTAATAAGGGACTTGTATCCAGAATATTTAAAGTAATATTAGAACTCAGTAATAAAAAGACAACCCAATTTTTAAAAGGTCAAAGGATTTGAATAGACATTTCTCCAAAGAAGATATACAAATGGCCAGTAAGCACAAGAAAAGATACGCAACATCATTAGCCATCAGGGAAATGAAAATCAAACCCACAGTGAGATACCACTTCACACTCACGAGAATGGCTAGAATGAAAAAGGCAATAACAAGTGTTGACAGAGGATGTGGGAAATGGGCATCCTTATTTCAGTACCGGTGGGAATGTAAAATGATGTAGCAGCTTTGGAAAACAGTTTGGCAGTCCCCAAACAGTTAAACATGGAGTTACCGTATGATCCAGCAATTCTACTCTTATTTACTAAAGAGAAATGAAAATATGTCTACACAAAAACTTGTAGCAGTATTCATAATTGCTCAAAAGTGTAGACAACCTAATTGTCCACCAACTCATGAATGGACAAGTATGATATATTCATAAAATGGAATATTATTCACCAATAAAAAGGAATGAAATACTGATACAGGCTACAACATGGATGAATCTTAGTAACCTTATGGTAAGTGAAAGCCAGTCACAAAGGACCACATATTGTATGATTCCACTTATATGAAATATCCAGAATAGGCAAACCTATAGACAGAAAGTAGATGAGTGGTTTCTTAGGGCTGGCGCGGAACAGAAGTTTAGGGAAGCAACAGCTAAGGGATGCAAGGTTTCTTTTAGGGGTAATAAAAATTCTTGAAATTGTGGTGATAGGTGTGCAACTCTGTGAATATACTAAAAGCCACTGAAATGCATTATTTTAAGTGGTGAACTGTACAATGTCAATTATATCTCAACAAAAAATGTACACTTTAAAAGGGTGAATTTTTTAGTATGTGGATTATATCTCAATTTTCTAAAATGTCATCATTAGCTAACTACTGGTTTACACCATTGATTTAACAGGATTAAAATGGTTATGAGGTAGTGTCCATATATACTTGGTAATTCATGATACTTTTAAACTAGGATTTCCAAATCTATGTTTTTATATAAGGTAAAAATAAGGTTATTTACAGAAGTGGGAGCCATGATAATCTGTTCCAGGTATGTCTACCCAAGAAAGAAATTACTCTTATTTCTTCCATTTATTCTTATTACTGTCACTTAGCATGTATAGACAGCTGCTTTTGATCTTTCATTATTTCCTTTTCTCTGATATTTCTACAAAACAGTCATTTAGCAAGTTTCCAATTTTTAACCAATTAAAAAATTTTTTACCTCGTAGAGAAATGGAAATAAAAACAAAAATAAACAAATGGGACCTAATGAAACTTAAAAGCTTTTGCACAGCAAAGGAAACCATAAAAAAGACCAAAAGACAACCCTCAGAATGGGAGAAAATATTTGCAAATGAAGCAACTGACAAAGGATTAATCTCCAAAATTTACAAGCAGCTCACGCAGCTCAGTAACAAAAAGACACAACCCAATCCAAAAATGGGCAGAAGACCTAAACAGACATTTCTCCAAAGAAGATATACAGATTGCCAACAAACACATGAAAGAATGCTCAACATCATTAATGATTAGAGAAATGCAAATCAAAACTACAATGAGGTATCACCTCACACTGGTCAGAATGGCCATCATCAAAAAATCTACAAACATGGGGCTTCCCTGGTGGCGCAGTGGTTGAGAGTCCGCCTGCTGATGCAGGGGATGCGGGTTTGTGCCCCGGTCCGGGAGGATCCCACATGCCGCGGAGCGGCTGCGCCTGTGAGCCACGGCCACTGAGCCTGCGGGTCCGGAGCCTGTTGCTCCGCAATGAGAGAGGCCACAACAGTGAGAGGCCCACGTACCACAAAATAAAACAAAACAAAAACAAACAAACAAACAAACAAAATCTACAAACAATAAATGCTGGAGAGGGTGTGGAGAAAAGGGAACACTCTTGCACTGCTGGTGGGAATGTGAATTAGTACAGCCACTATGGAGAACAGTATGGAGGTTCCTTAAAAAACTACAAATAGAACTACCATATGACCCAGCAATCCCACTACTGGGCATATACCCTGAGAAAACCATAATTCAGAAAGAGTCATGTACCAAAATGTTCACTGCAGCTCTATTTACAATAGCCAGGAGATGGAAGCAACCTAAATGTCCATCATTGGATGAATGGGTAACGATGTGGCGCATATATACAATGGAATATTACTCAGCCATAAAAAGAAACGAAATTTGAGTTATTTGTAGTGAGGTAGATGGACCTAGAGTCTGTCATACAGAGTGAAGTAAGTCAGAAAGAGAAAGACAAATACCATATGCTAACACATATATATGGAATCTAAGAAAAAAAAAGTCACGAAGAATCTAGGGGTAAGACAGGAATAAAGACACAGACCTACTAGAGAATGGACTTGAGGATATGGGGAGGGGGAAGGGTAAGCTGTGACAAAGTGAGAGAGTGGCATGGACATATATACACTACCAAACGTAAAACAGATAGCTAGTGGGAAGCAGCCGCATAGCACAGGGAGATCAGCTCGGTGCTTTGTGGCCACCTAGAGGGGTGGAATAGGGAGGGTGGGAGGGAGGGAGATGCAAGAGGGAAGAGATATGGGAACATATGTATAACTGATTCACTTTGTTAGAAAGCAGAAACTAACACACCATTGTAAAGTAATTATACTCCAATAAAGATGTTAAAAAAAATTTTTTTTTCATGCATAGGAAGATGTGTTTTTGAACCCTTGCAAGGAGAGACACAATTTACTCGAGGGGGTAAGAAAAATAAACCAAGTTAAAATTACCTGCTAAGAGTGTGAAGCGACTTTTAATTTTTGCTTGTAGAATTTTATTCTACTACAATTTATAAAACAACTATGAGTCACAACCAGCAACAATGTAGAACTGGCCCTTGTTCAAGATATGGAATAAAAATATGCCCCACTGGGAATGAAGAATCTCTACGTAAGTCACCTAAGATACTCCATTTCATTAAAACTCAGAGCACCCTAGCCTCTTTTGTTAAGCACAGATTAACTATTAAACATTGCTGCTCTCTTCACAATTTTTTTTTTTGGCTACACCGCAGGGCCTGCGGAACTTCCCCGACCAGGGATAGAACCCGTGCCGCCTGCAGTGGAAGCACGGAGTCTTAACCGCTGGACCACCAGGGAAGTCCTCTTCTCCACAACTTTAAAAGCACAAATAAATCAAAGCGGATTTTATGACGTGCATCCTTTACAGGCTCCAAAACCAGCAATCCAATCTCAGGTAGCCACTTCAACCCCCTATAGCAAAATTATTTATGTCCACAAGACAGGAGACTGCTGCTTTAGTTGATTCTGTAAAATCCCCAAAACAGAAAAGTCTCAGTGGGGCATCAAACAGTAAGAAAAGTAGCAATATGCACCCAAAGTAAACAAATATACCAATGAATCCAGAGAGAGAGAAGTGGCATTATTATTACCTTTGAAGATGGCTCTCAGGAGTGCTCCAGCAGCTTTTCCTTTCACTGCCTGATTCTGAAGGAGATTAGCCAGCTGCAAAGAAAAGAAAAAGCTACAAGTCCCTGGCAACAATTTCCCTACCTGAATGACCTAAACTCCCAGTATGAAAAACACACATCTGTCAAGTTCATATCCTTCAGAGACTCCAGGTATCACAAATAACGTATTTATTTACATATAGCAGGGTAGATCTTAACATGATGCTGGGCTGTCAAGACTGAAATTTATTCATACATTCATTCTACAAACGTTTATTAAGTATTTAATCAGCACTAGGTATCAAGCTATGTTCTTGGGAATATACATTCATTCAGCAAATACTCTTTGAACATGTTCTTCTTCCTAGGCATTAGGGATACAAGGATGAACATGATAATCTGACTCAGTTTACAGTAGAGCAGGAGGGAAAAGGACGACAAGAAAAAAAATCAGAAAAAAAATCTGTAACAGAAACAAAAGACTGAGACAATAATTGAGGAAAGGGAAGCAACTTCAGCTAGGGTAGTCAGGGAGAAAGCTTCTCTGAGGTAGGTGACATTTCTATAGAGACTTGGAGGATGAGAAAGAGCTAGTTATGCAAAGGGAGGAAAGAAGAACACTTCAGATAAAGGTATTGTTATGTGCAAAGGCCCTGAGGGAGCAAAGAGTTTGGCATATTGGATGGCCTGAAAAAAAAAAAAAGACCAATTTGACTGAAGAGTAGTAAGAAAAGAGTGGCACAAGATGAATTTGGAGAGATGGGCAAGAACCAGATAATAAGAACCTTGTAGGCCATGATAGGAAGCTTAGATTTTCTCTAAGTGCAACAGAAGTAACTAACGAGAAAAGAGGAGAGTGATATATAGATGTTTTTTTTTAAAAAAAATCAGTCTTATTCCTTTTGTAGAAAATAGGTTGTGGGAGGGTTTAAGAGTGAAATAGGGACATCTGTTAGGAGATTGTTATCAGTGATCAAATGAGAGATGATAGTGGCCTACAGCAAGGTAATGGCAGGGGAGATGTCCTGAGTTGAACTGTGTCCCCCTCCAAAATTCATGTTTAAGCTCTAACCCCCAGCATCTCAGAATGTGATCTTATTTGGAAATAGGGTCATTGTAGGTGTAAACAGTTAAGCTTGAGGTCATATGGGTAGGCCCTAATCCAGTATGACTAATGTCCTTAGAAAAAGGGGAAATTTGGACAGAAACACATACACAGCGAGAATGCCATGTAAAAGTGAAGGCAGAGGCCATGGGTGACACAAGGCAAGGAATGCTAAAGATTGTCAGCAAACCACCAGAAGCTAGGCAAGACGCACGGAACAGATGATCACAGCCCTCAGCAGGAACCAACAATGCCAACACCGTCATCCTGGACTTCTAGTTCCTAGAACTTTAAAAATAACTGTCTATTGTTTAAGGTACTCAGTTTGTAGTACTTTGTAAGACGAAGAAAAGTACAGATGGCCTCGAACTTATAACAGTTCAACTTACAATTTTTCAACTTTACAATGGGGCAAAAGTGGTAGGCATTCAGTAGATACTGTATTTCGAATTTTTATCTTTTCCTGGGCTAGCAATCAGCTGCAGGATCACAAGGATAAACAACTGATACACTATTCTGTACCCAGGCAACCATTCTGTTTTTCACTTTCAGTACAGTATTCAATAAATTACATGAGATATTCAACACTTTATTGTAAAATGGGCTTTGTGTTAGATGATTTTGCCCAACTGTAGGCTAATGTAAGCATTCTTGGCACGTTTAAGGTAAGGCTAGGCTAAGCTAGGATGTTTGGTAGGTTAGGTGTATTAAATGCATTTCCAACTTAGAATATATTCAACTTAAAATGGGTTTATTGGGATGTAACCCCATCAAAATTTGGGGAAGATCCGTAGACTGAAGATATATTTGAGAGCTTAATCAGTAGGACTTCGCTATGGTCTGAATGTTTATGTCCCCCCAAAATTCACACGTTAGAATCCTAATACCCAATGTTATGGTATTTGGAGGTGGGGCCTTTGGGAGGTGATTAGGTATGAGGGTGAAACTCCCATGAATGGGATTAGTGCTCTTGTAAGAGATCCCACAGAGCCCCCAGGCTGCTTCTACCATATGAGGGTATAATGCGAAGTCTGCAACCCAGAAGAGGGCCCTCACTCGACCACACTGGCACCATCATCTAGGATTTCCAGTCTCCAGAACTATGAGAAATAAATGTTTGTTGTTATAAGTCACCCAGTCTACCGTATTTTGTTACAGCAGCCTGAATGGACTAAGACAGACTTCCTCATGCTTTAGACGTGAAATGGGTGTGGTGATGAAGGAAAAGAAGAAATCAAGGAGGACTCAAATTTCTGGCTTAAGCAACTAACTGGGTAGATGGTGGCACCATTTACAGATATGGTGAAAATTTCGGATTAAGCAAGCATCTAAATCATCCAGAGGGCTTGTTAAAACAGAGAACTCCACGTGCAGTTTTTGATTCAGCAGATCAGATGTGGCGCTCAGAACTGTTACTCTTAAGATATCCAAGTGGAGATGTCAAATCGATAACTGAATATGCCAAAGCGGAGCTCAGTGAGAACATGTAAGATCATCCAGGGAGAAAATGTAAAGAAAAAAGAGACACCAACAGAGAGGGATAGGTGGAAACTCTATTATTTTTACAACTTTTCTGTAAGTCTAAAATCAACTCAAAACAAAGAGTTAAAAAATTCTTCCTGGATTTAGCATCCACTGATGCTTCCTGCCTGATCCAATCTTTATCATGATGGTTGCCAAATGATGATTTTCTAACTCTGTGGTAAGCAAGAGCCCTCATCATTTATTATCAATACAGACTCACAAATTTCTATATTTTTCAGTGGTTTATAATTCATAACTGAACTTGACTATTTCAATGTTCAAATTTGACCAACGGAAGCCCCTTCAAGCTGTCTTTATCAGGTTTGGGGTATCAATGTTATACTTTATAAAAAGCACTTGGAAGTTTTCCTTATATATGCACATTTTTCCTTATGTATTATATATACTCTAAAACAATTTATGTGGCATCGGGACTATCTCTTACCTCTGATCTCTAAAGATTTGGTAGACGTTTCCTATGAAACTTCTGGACCTGGTATTTTTGTGTCAAGTAATTGCTTGATAACTCTGTTTTTCTTTTATAGAAATTGATCTGGTTAAGCTTTCCATCTCAAATTGGGTCAATTTAATTAAACTGTATGTTCCTAAGAAATTATCCATTGCATCTACATTTTCAAATTTATTTGTAGTAGATATATAGAGTAGTCTCTTAGTAATTTTTGAGATTTTTCTCTATATGAATAGTTATTTCCCCCATGTCATTTCTTATTTAGTATATCTGTGCTTACTCCATTGTTTTCTTGATTAGTTAATAGTTTTGTCTATTTTTCAAAGAACCAGGATTTTTATGTATTAATTTGATCTACTGTTCTCCACTTTATTACCTTCTACTTTTATTCTAGCAGTCCCTTTTAGATTCCTCTATTCTCTCTAAATCTTTGAATGTAAATTTTCCCACTGCTGGATATGTCAGTCTTCCTTGTCATGGACTTGCTTTATGTGTTTTATAATTTTTTACTCTTAAGCACATCTTCTATGGACATTTTTATCAAATGGACTGAATGCATATATTGCTGGAATGCTTATCAAATTTATAGAGGATATAAAATGATGATTAATACAATGGTCAACTCAGGATACAAGAAGAAGATCTTGATGGAGTGAAATCAAATTAATCTAAAAAGATAAGTAACAGATTTAAAATAAAAATTTTAATGTGGGTTCTAAGAACTAACTATTGAAGTTCGGAGATGAAGGAAATTTAGCCTATATGCAAAAATGACTTGGGGTTTTTAGTTGCTTGTAAGAGCAATGAGACAATAATATAATATTGCTGCCAAAAAGTTGACTCTGCATTAATGGAAGAATTAGGGAAATATTAGTGCCCCTCTACTCTAGTGGTAGAACACATGTGGAGCCCTGTGTTCAATTTGAGGTACAAAACTTTTAAAGGTAATGTTAACAAAACAGAAATATTCAGAGGACTGTGTTCATGTTAGCGAAGAAACTTAAAATAGAAAGAGCTGAAGGACCTTTTCTAATATTTATTCAGCGTCTACTGGATGCCTATCGAGGGTCTATTAGATGTTAGATGCATACAGTATCTCATTTCATCCTCACAAAAACCAAGATAGGAATTCTTTTTGTGATAAGCATGAATCAGAGAAGTAATTCATAGCATCTATCATGGGTTTTGTTCTAATTCTTATTTTTTACTTATTTTATAGTGTAATGTTAAAGCCTCCTCAAATTCCTTTTGGAAGCAGGTAAGATAAAAATTCTAAGTAAATAAATAGAAAGCAGGTTTCAACCAAATTGTAACTTGTCTATAGGATGATTCAACTCTCAACTCATGCAAAGGCTGTCTTAAAAAGTGCCACAAAAAGCAATTTCTGGATAATTTCAAAGAAAAAAAAAATCAGAGCACATCCCTGTATCAATTCCCAGTTAGCATAAGGTAACAAAGATTAAGATGCACCTAGCTTCAATGACCACAAAAACTAGCACATAAAAAGTTCCTTAAAAACATAACACTCGGGGCTTCCCTGGTGGCGCAGTGGTTAAGAATCTGCCTGCCAATGCAGGGGACATGGGTTTGATCCCTGGTCCAGGAAGATCCCACATGCTGTGGAGCAACTAAGTCCATGCGCCACAACTACTGAGCCTGTGCTCTAGAGCCTGTGAGCCACAGCTACCGAGCCCGCGCGCCTAAAGCCCGTGCTCCGCAACAAGAGAAGCCACTGCAACGAGAAGCCCGTGCACCGCAACAAAGAGTAGCCCCCCAGGGCTTCCCTGGTGGCGCAGTGGTTGAGAGTCCGCCTGCCGACGCGGGGGACACAGGTTCGTGCCCCGGTCCGGGAAGATCCCACGTGCCACAGAGCAGCTAGGCCCGTGAGCCATGGCCGCTGGGCCTGTGCGTCCGGAGCCTGTGCTCCGCAACGGGAGAGGCCACAACAGTGAGAGGCCCGCGTACCGCAAAACAAAACAAAACAAAACAAAAAAGAATAGCCCCTGCTCACCGCAGCTAGAGAAAGCCCACACGCAGCAATGAAGACCCAATGCAGCCAAAAATAAATAGATATAACATTAAAGAAATTTAAAAAACAATAATAATACTCAAAGTCTTAATTTGTCTATACATATATACTAATGTTTAAGGTTAATTTTAAGGAGGGATTATTTTCCATGTAGGGATCTGAATAAGCTGAGATCATTTATAATGGAATAAGGAGAAGTATATCAGGAGAGAAAGATTAGAAAGCCTAACATAGAAGGTAATTATTGTCCCATTTTATAATCATATACTTATAGTGAAGACCCAATGTAAATTGGTTGTTTTTCACTTTTCCTAATAATTTCAAAATATCTTACTACTTATGAACTTCTTTAGGGAAAAATATAAATGAAGCATCAACAGGCAAATCTAATGTCTCACATCAATAACTACAGTCTGGATATTGCTTTCAAATAGGATTGTTCTAAGAACTAAAAAGTGTACTAATTTGCTTATACGGTTGCATAAATGTCATTTAAATATTATACAGTTGTAGGGATTTCCCTGGTGGTCCAGCAGTTAAGACTTCACGCTTCCATTTCAGGGGACATCGGTTTGATTCCTGGTCAGGGAACTAAGATCCCGCATGCTGCACGTTGCAGCAATCAATCAATAAACAAACAAACAAATACAGTTGTATAAATGTACACAAATGCCCTTAAATTGTGCATATCTCTTCCTCTCTCCCATTTCTTTGTATCTATGAGTTGTTACCAAATAAATCCTTGATCCTAAGGAGAGTGGGGGATAGATGAAGTGGCAGAATTAATTTTTCTAACATGTCCCTTGAATTTGTTATCATGCTTGACATTTGCTTTTGGCAGAACATCCTTCCTAATACTCACATCATCTTCTTTCAGGGTTTGAAGAAATTTTTGCAGTCTGTCTGCTGTTTTTTCTGCTGCTAGAGATAAAATTTTCTGGTCCATTGTTGCACATATCAAGAAACTGGAAAGGGAAAATGTCAGAGCTGGATCAAACTTCCAGAAGGAAACAAGTTTGATTTTTTTCCCCTTCTCTACCTGTTAACTGAGTATTTCATACATATTATAGACTACGTACACAGTGGGTACTCAACAGGCTAAGGATTACCAACTAGTATGAGTAGGTGATTCTTATCCAAACCAAAATAATCTTGAGAATTCCCTGGAATTTCCTTATTAGAAAGTTGTAGTCTAATCAAGTGGTTTCCTAATTCCAAGCCACATTTTTATTATTTTTTTTAAGCATCTACCCAGTATGCTGCCCAGAACAAAGCTATCATTTAACAGTATAGCAAATATATAATAAATTATTATTGACACATACACAAGAATATTATAACATATAATAAAGTAACACTTGATAAATGAATAAATCAACAGCACTGTAAATACATTTATACCAATTAAATGGTGTAAAAACAAATGAGACGTTAACAAGGCTAAGAAATAAATGTGTGCTCAAACATCAAGAAGCCTTCCCAGCAGAGGAAAGCTTAAACTGGAACTTAAAGATTAAATTTAGACAGTCAAGATAACCACATGGTATACATTATTGGGAAGGAGAGTATCATGAACAAAGGCATTCATAAGAGAATCTGAAAAATTTATTTGGGGAAAATGAGTAGTAGAGGGTTCAAGAAGGGGAGTACTGAGTAGGAAAGCTACAAAGAAAGGGTGGGACTAAACTGCACAAGCTCTTAAAAGCCAGGTTAAAGAATTCAGATTTTATTCTGTAAATAATAGATGGCAACAAAAATTTCTGTAGTAAAAGATAATCTGACAAGATTGAAACAGTGTTTGAAGAAACTGAATCTGGCATCAATGTGCAGATTAAAGCAGGGAGGGACTAAGGAGGAAGAACAGAGGCTAAGAGGCTACTGGGGGCTATTTTAGTGGTAGTGACAAAGGCCTGTCTTAGGGTGGTGACTCTGGGGAGTAGAAAGGAAAGGGTGAAATGGAAGCACATTAGACAGACAGGAGTTAGTGTGTAGCTATGGGAGTATTATGGGAAGGGGGAAATGCACACTGATGGAAAGAAGACCTGCCCCTCCTCCTGCATTTCTTCGTTTCCAATCTCCATAAATTGTACCATCATCCACTCAGCTGCTGAAACCAAAAATCTGGACAACATTCTTAACCACTTCACCTTCATCCTCCACATCCACTACCAAGTCCTGATGATGTTACCCCCCTAAAACATCTCTCAAGTCTACTTCTCTCTGAGATCCACTACCTCCACATTACTCCAAAGCCACCATCATCTCTCACCTGAACTACTGCATAGTTTCCTAACTTGTCCCCCACACAGCAGCTGAAATAATGTTTTTGAAACACAAACCAGATTATGTGACTTATCCTCCCTCAATCTCCATCCTTAACTTAAAACTCGTCAGTGGCTTTCCATTACTCTCATATCAGTCCAAAATCCTGAATTCAGGATAAAAAGGTCTGGTCCATGCTAACTCCCCTTCCTCACTCTATTCTCCAGGCACACTGAATTGTTTTCAGTCCTTCAAACCCCCAAGTTCCTCTCGCCACAGACCCTTACACATGATTTTCTGTCTGGAACTTACACAAATACCCCTCCTTTCATCTGCTGCTTGCCAATCTTTTATTGTTAATTCCTACAAATTCTTCAGATCTCAGCTCAATCCACACTTCCTTAGAAGCTCAGTCTAGATTAAACACTCCCCTATTACATTCTTTCAAGGCAACTGTAATCTCTCTCACCATCACCACACTTTTAACATTACATTTGTAATTATTAGCTTAAGAACTACACCTCCCACTCCACTTCAAACTCCAGGAGTGCAGGGGAACCTGTCTGGTTTTGTTTAACACTGAACCTCCAGTACTTAGCACAGTATCTAGCTCATAAAAGGTGCCCAATAAATATCTGCTGAACAAATGAATGACTGAATCCCTACAATGGGCAAGACCCTGGGCCCAGCACTTTACACTCATTAATTTGATCCTCACACCAACCTTATGAGGTCTGTGTTATTACTCCCAATTTAGATAAAGATCTTTTGGGATTCAGAGAGATTAAGGAATTTCCCCAAATCCCCAAAGTTAGAAGGCTAGTAAGGGTAGAAGCAGAACTGAAATCCGAGTCTGTCCAGCTCCGGACCCCAAATCCCATGCTTTTACCTGCTACCCTCTGTTAGGGGCTGGGTGGCAGTAGAGGATGCAAACAAGGTATACCGACTAAAAGAGACGTCCAGCCCTAAGGGGAAGATGCTGAACTCTCTTTCTGTTTCAGCAGGTACATTTGCTAAATTCTTCCTAAAACCAGAGATGAGTAACAGATAGGTGGCTGCAGATTCTTTGTCAAGAGGCCCTGAGGTTAGTGACTCACCACAGAAGTGAAACGCCGCGGGTCTTGCGCCGGGACTCCTCAGAGAGCAAGATGTAAACACAAATAGGGAAACTATAAAATGAGACAGCTGGTGATGTGCGCTGTGACCGAGCTAAAAAGGCGAAACAGGTTTAGAGAAATTTCTCAGACGTAGGAGCTAAGCGCTGATGGAGAGGAAGAATTTAACAGGAGGGCCGAGAGTGTAGCACGTCCGGGGAGCAGGGACGGCCCACCAACGCGGAGGGAGACGGCAGGGCACATCGCCCCTTCCAAGCCAAGGAAAACGCCAGAACGTCACAATGGAAGTGGGGTCCTCCTGTCCTCCCAGACCCGCTACCTCCCCGGGGCTGAGTCCCACCGCCCCTGCAACGCGCGAAGCCCCTCCAGACGGTCACCTCAGCCTCACCTCCTCCAAAAGCTTCCAAAAAGTCCGCTCAACCCAACGCCGCCAAACTTCCGTTACCAGGCGCAGCGGCTCCCGCCTCCCGCGGCTCACTTCCGCCGCCCGGGAGCACGCGCATGGGGCGTACCATTAAGGCAGAAGGGAGGGGGAAACTCCTGGGACGATCCCACTCACTGTGGGGGGGGCAGCCTTAGAACTCCAATTCGGGACCGCAGAGTGAGCCAGGGCAGTGTGGCCTGGGTGTGGCCACCACGGTGCCTTGACCAGTTAAGGCCTTCTTGTGTACTCTTGGGGAAAGGGTCAGTGAGAAAGGGGATGAATCTAGTGATAGCTGTAGAGGTCTTTGCATTGGAAGTGCCTGGAAGGCTCAGGAAGGTGTTCTACTCCTTGTGCCAGTGGAGGTGTAACTCCTGTAAAGGAAAAAAGGGTTGCCTGCCATTCCATTTCTATAGGGATCAAGGCTGTAGCAACTGCAGTCGTTGGCCTCAGTGTGCCTGAGGGGAGCTCAGGGTGGAGAAAAACAGGAAACATTTTGTGCTTTGGATGTAAGGATCCTTGGATAGTTAAGATGCATATCTAAGGAAAAGTTTCAATGAACCCAGATTCTTGCATCTTCCCATACATAGGAAAGCACTTAAGTCATTAACTTGAAATATCTGTTTTTTGTGATCAGTAATCTTGATCTTTGATTACATGGATCTCCCCCCCACAAAAAAAACCCCGAAAACTCATATATATCCTGGCTCCTCCCTTAACTCTTCAGAGCAGGTCCTCAAAGCTATCTCAGAGGCTGTCTCCTGGGCTATAGTCCTCAGTAAGGTACCTGGATAAAACTTAACTCACAACTTTTAGGTTATGCACTTTTCTTTCAGTCGACAGCCCTAAAATGTAAGCCTCATGTGGCCAGGGGGCTTATTGCATACAAAATCTCAGCATTTAGCACAAAGCCTGGCAAAGCAGTAAATGCTCAGTAAATATTTCTTAAATGAACAACTGATAGTAGAGCAAAGAGAAATGGAGGAGAGGTTCGAGAACCTGTATTACGTTGAACGGGCAGCTTGTGCAAAGGGCCTGAGAGCAACAAGCAATCCAGCGTCTGGCTGGTTCGGGAGGTGCAGGTGCTTCGGGTGGGGGTGGGAAAGCAGGGGCTTGTTAATCTTTTTCACATCAGGAGCAAGTGGGGAACAGCTGAAGTGGAAGGGCGTGATTGTATTCACTTTGTAGAACAATATTTCTGACAGGTGAGTGCTGCAGAGGTTATTTAAAAGAGATGGTGGGGATTTCCCTGGTGGTGCAATGGTTAAGAATCCGCCTGACAATGCAGGGGACACGGGTTCGATCCCTGGTGCAGGAAGATCCCACATGCTGCGGGGCAACTCAACTCATGCACCACAGCTACTGAGCCTGCACTCTAGAGCCTGCAATCCACAACTACTGAAGCCCGTGTGCCCTAGAGCCCCGTGCCACAACTATTGAGCCCGTGTGCTGCAACTACTGAAGCCCATGCACCTAGAGCCTGTGCTCCACAATAAGAGAAGCCCCCACAACAAAAAGTAGCCCCCGCTCGCTGCAACTAGAGAAAGCCCATGCACAGCAATGAAGACCCAATGCAGCCAAAAAAAAAAAAAAAAAAAAAAAAGATGATGGAGGTGAGGAAAGTTGAAGGCAAGACCCCTTAGGAGGCTTTAAGTTGTCCTGGACATAGGTGGTGGTGGCCCAACCTTGGGGAGAGGTGGGAGGGGTTTGAGGAATATTCAGGTTTGAGTGACTGGGTGCACCCTGGTGATACTGCCAGTTGACTGACACACAGGGAAGGATGAAAGTTTGAGTTGATGATGAAGCCTTCAGATTTGGACTTGCCAAATGTGAGACCATGGGATGGCATGTGAAGGAATGCTAAGATCAGGGGGCATTCAGTCTGGAGCCTGTCTCCCAGTTCCCAGGGGTAGGATGGATCTATTTGGCCAGTTCTGGAAGAAACATAGCGGCTGGAAGAGAATGATGCCTCTCAGGTGCCTAGGTCTGCTACTTGTTTATGACGCTTCTTTTTTTAAAATAAATTTATTTATTTATTTATTTATTTATTTATTTTGGGTTGTGCTGGGTCTTCGTTGCTGCACACAGGCCCCTCCAGCTGCAGCAAGTGGAGGCCACTCCTCGCTGCAGCGTGCAGGCCTCTCACTGCGGTGGCCTACCCCGTTGCAGAGCACAGATTCTAGGATTGCGGGCCTCAGCAGCTGTGGCATGCAGGCTCAGTAGTTGTGGCTCACAGGCTCTAGAGCACAGTCTCAGTAGTTGCAGCACACGGGCCCAGCTGCTCCACGGCATGAGGGATCCTCCCAGACCAGGGCTCGAACCCGCGTTCCCTGCACTGGCAGGCAGACTCCCAACCACTGTGCCACCAGGGAAGCCTATGACACTACTTAAGTACTTTTTACTTCTACCACGTTTCTGGCCCAATATTAAGCTGTGATATTTGGCTAAAACACAGCAGCGGGGTTGGAAGATTATTCCTGAGAGGAATCCTTTAGCTTGCCAAGGAATCAGATGACTTTACCTCATCTTCTCCCCACAAAACCACCCTTCCAGGCTGCTTCTGGGACTGAGCCAGGCAGCCATGAATTTGTGTAGCTCAAAAGGGCTCATTTGCCTTTTTGAACTTCCATTTTTGCATCCCAGGTGCACTTATTGCATTGCCTGTGTGAGCATCTACCCACTGGCGTTGACAATTGCGGCAGGGGGTCTTGCCTCCCCTTGTTGCATGAATGTATCATCTGTATTTTCCATTAGTGCTAATGGGTGTTACATATGCAAAGGAAGAGAACAGACTTAGATTCATAACAATGTTTTTCACACTGGTGCAAGCTTCCTTACTAAGCAGCAAATCTTACCAATCTGCTTCAACTGACTAGACTCCATACACTGGTCAGCTAGTGATACACTGATTCTAGAAAACACAGCCAGTTAAAAACAGGTTTACGACACTGGAATCAAATGTTCTTCAGACCTTGTCAGTAGCTCATGTTTGGATAATAATATTATAGCTACTGGTATTTGCAGGAGTCCAGAGAAAAGTACAAATGGAGGCCCCCTATCATTCCCCACTCCATCCTGCAGTGTGAGGGGCTTCATATGCCTGCATGTGGACACCCAGCCTGAAAATCCACACCATGTCTCTCCTCTAAAGCTGCCCTTGGCTACCCTTGACTATGCTGTGCACACTAGCAGGTCCACTCTGGGGAGGGTGGACTTAGGAAGGAGCCTGTATAGGCCGAGGAACTGAGCTTGGGGATGTTTGGGAAGGTACCCCAAGCATGGTCTAAAGGAGGGCACATGGGCTTCAGTGCGTTCACACTCCAAGTTTCTTGGACTCCTTATCATCTAGGAAGGGAGCTATTGAGGCACCCACCCAGTTCAAGCACTCCAGTTGCCTGGGTTTAAGGGCGGCATTGCTTGAGAGAATAATCAAGGTAGCATGTATAAGGAGCCTAGTGTTTAGGAGCACTTAATCGTGTAGTTCTGGTGATCCGTGTTGATGTTACTATTGCAAAAAGATTACAAGTCACTGAAGTTTCAGATGTTTAGTATTTTTTACCAATAAAGTATCTTTTGAATTAAAAAAAATAGTTTCAGCTCCCTCCGGCAATCCCACTTCAGAGTGTGTATACAAAAGAATTGAAATCAGGATCTTAATCAGATATCTGTACACCCATATTCAGGGAAGCATTATTCATAATAGTGAAAAGGTGGAGACAACCCAAACATCCATGGGCAGACGAACGGATAAACAGAATGTGGTGTATCCATACAGTGGAATACTATTCAGCCTTAAAAAGGAATGAAATCCCTTCACGTGCTACAACATAGATGATACCGAAGGACATTATGTTAAGTGAAATAAGCCAGTCACAAAAAGACAAATACTGTATGATTCCACTCACATGAGGTATCTAAAGGATTCAAACTCCAAGAAACAAAAAGTAGAATGGTGGTTGCCAGGGGCTGAGGAGAAGGTGAATTGGGGAGCTCTTGTTTAACAGGTATAGAGTTTCAGTTTTGTAAGATGAAAAAGTTCTGGATATCTGTTTCTCAACGATGTGAATGTACTTAACGCTACTGAAGTGTATACTTAGAAATGATTAAGATTAAAAAAAAGATCCTACTACGTGGGCAGGTCACAGGATTGTTAAGAAGAACCATCTGACTCCATCCTGAAGAAATTCCGACTTAGTAGGGTTTAAGGTAGAGGTTTAACAGCTCACCATTTGTAATCCCAGGGTCTGGAAAAGTGGCACACAGTGGGTGCTTCAGATATTTGTTAAATGGGTGCAAAATTATGAACACATCCTTAGAAAAATAGATTTTTAAATTATTTCAATGAAATGTTAAATTTCAAAATGAAAATTTTGACTTAAAACTACATTACTGCTTTTGAAACTTCCTGTGAATCGGCAGTCATTTGAAGATTAAAAGTTCAAAACAACAAAAACAACAACAACAAACAAACAAAAAGTTTAGTTCCATTACCCTGCTCCGTCTCTTGTTTCTCAGAGGCCTGCCTGGAAGACAGAAAGAGGACTTGGGAAAGGAGAAGCAGGGTGGAAAGTAATCCTTAAAAACTGGCCCCTTGGGGACTTCACTGGTGGCGCTGTGGTTAAGAATCCACCTGCCAATGCAGGGGACATGGGTTCGATCCCTTGTCAGCAAAGATCCCACATGCCGCAGAGCAACTAAGCCCTTGTGCCACAACTACTGAGCCTGCAGACCACAACTACTGAGCCCGTATGCCACAACTACTGAGCCCATGCACCACAACTACTGAAGCCTGTGCACCTAGAGCCCATGCTCTGCAATGAGAAGCCACCTCAATGTGAAGCACACGCTCTGCAATGAAGAGTAGTTCCCGCTCACCACAACTAGAGAAAGCCCATGCGCAGCAATGAAGACCCAAAGCAGCCAAAAAAACCCCCAAAAAACTGGTCCCTTAAAACTGGTGATATTTGATTCAGGTTTATGGACTATTCAATTGTATTATAACAATGTTCATTTCCTCATTTGGATATTCATACTGTGGTTAATTAAGAGAATGTTTTGTTTTTAGGAAATACATCCTGAAGTATTTAGGAGAAGAGGGGCATCATGTCTGCAACTTACACTAAAATGGTTTAGAAAAAAAATATGGTATGTATATATTGACAGAGAATTGTAAAGCAAATGTGATAAAATGTTAACTTCTAGGTGAAGGGCATATGGGAAGTTTTTGTACTATTTTTGTGACCTGTAATTCTGAAATTATGACAAAATAAAAAAGTTTTTTGAAAAAATCAGGCCAGTTGTGAACCTAGTGATCTGCTCTGGCTTGTAAATAATCAGCAAACTTTGAGCAGCCATCTCTGCCCCTTTGATGACGACAGGTAGATGCCTCTTCTTCATCTTCCACTTCACGTGACCCTCTTCTGCTGTCACCCTAGATGGCTGCAAAACTGAGGTGGATCCTCCATCCTACATGAGGCCTCTTGGTGCTTCTCTTCCCATCTCCCTGACTTCCTCATCTATGTCACCTCAGCCACTTACTCTCCTGGACACAGCCTGAGCAGAATCACTACTCAGACAGCAGCTTCCTCTTAGTCCAGTTTCAATGCTCAATTATTCCCACTTAACTATTCTCTAATTTTTGCTGTCCCTCACTCCTCCTTCATCTTGAATTCAACTTGCCCCCTTGTCTGTCCTTCCATCCCACCCATCTGGCAAATCCTAACCCTGTATGAGGCCAGCCATATTCTTTGTTGTGGCTATATCTGGATTGCTTGGGTTGTGCTGGAGGCTTCACGTGACTGTGTTCATGGGGACCCTAAAAGTCATTGTAGAAAACTCTAAAGATAGAGTTACCATATTATCCAGCAATCCCATTCCTGGGCATACATCTGAACAAAACTATACTTCAAAAAGGTACATGGGGGGTGCCTTCAAGATGGTGGAGGAGTAAGATGTGGAGATCACCTTCCTCCCTACAAATATATCAAAACTACATCAACATGTGGAACAACTCCCACAGAATACCTACTGAACGCTGGCAAAAGACCTCAGACTTCCTAAAAGACGCCCTCAGGCGACCTACACGCAGAGGCGGGGCCAAATCCAAAGCTGAACCCCAGGAGCTGTGCGAACAAAGAAGAGGAAGGGAAATTTCTCCATGGAGCCTCAGGAGCAGCAGATTAAATCTCTACAATCAACTTGATGTACCTGCATCTGTAGAATACCTGAATAGACCAATCATCCCAAAATTGAGGTGGTGGACTTTGGGAGCAACTGTAGACTTGGGGTTTTCTTTCTGCATTTAATTTATTTCTGGTTTTATATTTATCTTAGTTTAATATTTAGAGTTATTATCATTGGTAGATTTGTTTATTGATTTGGTTACTCTCTTTTTAAATTTTATATACATATATATTTCCTTTTTCTCTTTTTGTGAGTGTGTATGTGTATACTTCTTTGTGTGATTTTGTCTGTATAGCTTTGCTTTTGCCATTTGTCCTAAGGTTCTGACTGTCCATTTTTGTTTGTTTGTTTTTTGTATAGTTTTTAGCGCTTGTTATCACTGGTGGATTTGTTTTTGGTTTGGTTGGTCTCTTCTTTCTTTCTCTCTTTTTTTATTACTTTTTATTTTTAATAATTTTTTTCTATTTTAATAACTTTATTTTATTTATTTATTTTTCTTTCTTTCTTTCTTTCTTTCTTTCTTTTTCTCCCTTTTCGTCTGAGCCATGTGGCTGACAGGGTCTTGGTGCTCTGGCTGGGTGTCAGGCCTGAGCCTCTGAGATGGGAGAACCAATGTTCAGGACATTGGTCCACCAGAGACCTCCCAGCCCCACATAATATCAAATGGCGAAAGCTCTTTCAGGGATCTCCATCTCAATGCTAAGATCCAGCTCCACTCAACGACCAGCAAGCTACAGTGCTGGACACCCTATGCCAAACAACTAGCAAGACAGGAACACAAACCCACCCATTAGCAGAGAGGCTGCTTAAAATCATAATAAGTTCACAGACACGCCAAAACACACCACTGGCCATGGTCCTGCCCAACAGAAAGACAAGATCAAGCCTCATGCACCAGAACACAGGCACCAGGTCCCTCCACCAGGAAGCTTACAAAACCCACTGAACCAACCTTACTCACTGGGGACAGACACCAAAAGCAACAAGACCTACGAACATGCAGCCTGCGAAATGGAGACCCCAAACACAATAAGTTAAGCAAAATGAGAAGACAAATACACAGCAGATGAAGGAGCAAGGTAAAAACCCACCAGACCAAACAAATGAAGAGGAAATAGGCAGTCTACCTGAGAAAGAATTCAGAGTAATGATAGTAAAGATGACCCAAAATCTTGGAAATAGAATGGAGAAAATACAAGAAACGTTTAACAAGGACCTAGAAAAACTAAAGAGCAAACAAACAATGATGAACAACACAATAAATGAAGTTAAAAATTCTCTAGAAGGAATCAATAGCAGAATGACTGAGGCAGAAGAATAGATAAGTGACTTGGAAGATAAAATAGTGGAAATAACTACCACAGAGCAGAAAAAGAAAAAAGAATGAAAAGAATTGAGGACAGTCTCAGAGACCTCTGGGACAACATTAAACGCACCAACATTCGAATTATAGGGGTCCCAGAAGAAGAAGAGAAAAAAAAAAGGGGGGCTGAGAAAATATTTGAAGAGACTATAGTTGAAAACTTCCCTAATATGGGTAAGGAAATAGTCAATCAAGTCCAGGAAGTGCAGAGAGTCCCATACAGGATAAATCCAAGGAGAAACACACCAAGACACATATTAATCAAACTATCAAAAATTAAATACAAAGAAAAAATATTAAAAGCAGCAAGAGAAAAGCAACAAATAGCATACAAGGGAATCCCCACAAGGTTAACAGCTGATCTTTCAGCAGAAACTCTGCAAGCCAGAAGGGAGTGGAGGGCATATTTAAAGTGATGAAAGGGAAAAACCTACAACCAAGATTACTCTACCCAGCGAGGATCTCATTCAGATTCGACAGAGAAATTAAAACCTTTACAGAGAAGCAAAAGCTAAGAGAATTCAGCACCACCAAACCCAGCTCTACAACAAATGCTAAAGGAATAATAATAATAAATAAATAATAATAAATGCTAGGCAGGAAACACAAGAGAAGGAAAAGGCTTACAATAACAAACCCAAAACAATTAAGAAAATGGTCATAGGAACATACATATTGATAACTACCTTAAATGTAAATGGATTAAATGCTCCAACCAAAAGACATAGACTGGCTGAATGGATACAAAAACAAGACCCATACATATACTGTCTACAAGAGACCCACTTCAGACCTAGCGAGACATACAGACTGAAAATGAGGGGATGGAAAAAGATATTCCATGCAAATAGAAATAGCTGGAGTAGCAATTCTCATATCAGACAAAATAGACTTAAAAAAAAAAAGACTATTACAAGAGACAAAGAAGGACACTACATAATGATCAAGGGATCAATCCAAGAAGAAGATATAATAATTGTAAATATATATGCACCCAACATAGGAGCACCTCAATACATAAGGCAAATGGCTAACAGCCATAAAAGGGGAAATTGACAGTAACACAATAATAGTAGGGGACTTTAATACCCCATTTTCACCAATGGACAGATCATCCAAAATGAAAATAAATAAGGAAACACAAGCTTTAAATGATACATTAAACAAGATGGACTTAATTGATATTTATGGGACATTCCATCCAAAAACAGCAGATTACACTTCTCAAATGCTCATGGACCATTCTCCAGGATAGATCATATCTTGGGTCACAAATCAAGCCTTGGTAAATTTAAGAAGTATGAAATTGTATCAAGTGTCTTTTCCGACCACAACACTATGAGAATAATATCAATTACAGGAAAAAATCTGTAAAAAATAGAAACACATGGAGGCTAAACAATACACTACTAAATAACCAAGAGATCAATGAAGAAATCAAAGAGGAAATCAAAAAATACCTGGAAACAAATGACAACAAAAACATGACGACCCAAAACCTATGGGACGCAGCAAAAGCAGTTCTAAGAGGGAAGTTTACAGCAATACAATCCTGCCTCAGGAAACAAGAAACATCTCAAATAAAAAACCTAACCTTACACCAAAAGCAATTAGAGAAAGAAGAACAAAAAAACCCCAAAGTTAGCAGAAGGAAAGAAATCATAAAGATCAGATCAGAAATAAATGAAGGAAATGATAGCAAAAATCAATAAAACTAAAAGCTGGTTCTTTGAAAAGATAAACAAAATTGATAAACCGTTAGCCAGACTCATCAAGAAAAAAAGGGAGAAGACTCAAATCAAGAGCATTAGAAATGAAAAGGGAGAAGTAACAAATGGCACTGCAGAAATATAAAGGATCATGAGAGATTACTACAAGCAACTATATGCCAATAAAATGGACAGCTTGGAAGAAATGGACAAATTCTTAAAAAAGCACAACCTTCTGAGACTGAACCAGGAAGAAATAGAAAATATAAACAGACCAATCACAAGCACTGAAATTGAAACTGTGGTTTAAAATCTTCCAACAAACAAAAGCCCAGGATGAGATGGTTTCACAGGCAAATTCTATCAAACATTTAGAGAAGACCTAACACCTATCCTTCTCAAACTCTTCCAAAACATAGCAGAGAGAGGAACACTCCCAAACTCATTCTACGAGGCTACCATCACCCTGATACCAAAACCAGACAAAGATGCCACAAAAAAAGAAAACTACAGGCCAATGTCACTGATGAACATAGATGCAAAAATCCTCAACAAAATACTAGCAAACCGAATCCAACAGCACACTAAAAGGATCATACAACATGATCAAATGAGGTTTATCCTAGGAATGCAAGGATTCTTCAATATACACAAATCAATCAATGTGATACACCATATTAACAAATTGAAGGAGAAAAACCATATGATCATCTCAATAGATGCAGAAAAGCTTTTGACAAAATTCAACACCTGTTTATGACAAAAACTCTCTAGAAAGTAGGCACAGAGGGAATTTACCTCAACATAATAAAGGCCATATATGACAAACCCACAGCTAACATCATTCTCAATGGTGAAAAACTGAAACCATTTCCACTAAGGTCAGGAACAATACAAGGTTGCTCACTCTCACCACTATTATTCAACATAGTTTTGGAAGTTTTAGCCACAGCAATCAGAGAAGAAAAAGAAATAAAAGGAATCCAAATTGGAAAATAAGAGGTAAAACTGTCACTGTTTGCAGATGACATGATACTATACACAGAGAATCCTAAAGATGCTACCAGAAAACTACTAGAGCTAATCAATGAATTTGGTAAAGTAGCAGGATACAAAATAATGCACAGAAATCTCTTGCATTCCTATAGACTAATGATGAAAAATCTGAAAGAGAAATTAAGGAAACAATCCCATTTACCATTGCAACAAAAAGAATAAAATATCTAGGAATAAACCTACCTAAGGAGACAAAAGACCTGTATGCAGAAAACTATAAGACACTGATGAAAGAAATTAAAGATGATACAAATAGATGGAGAGATATACCATGTTCTTGGATTGGAAAAATCAACATATGAAAATGACTATACTACCCAAAGTAATCTACAGATTCAATGCAATCCCTATCAAACTACCAATGGCATTTTTTCACAGAAGTAGAACAAAAAATTTCACAATTTGTATGGAAACACAAAAGACCCTGAAAAGCCAAAGCAATCTTGAGAAAGAAAAACAGAGCTGGAGGAATCAGGCTCCCTGACCTCAGACTATACTACAAAGCTACAGTAATCAAGACAGTATGGTACTAGCACAAAAACAGAAATATAGATCAATGAAACAGGATAGAAAGCCCAGAGATAAACTCACACATATATGGTCACCTTATCTTTGATAAAGGAGGCAAGAATATACAATGGAGAAAAGACAGCCTCTTCAATAAGTGGTGCTGGGAAAACTGGACAGCTACATGTATAAGAATGAAATTAGAACACTTCCTAACACCATACACAAAAATAAACTCAAAATGGATTAAAGACCTAAATGTAAGGCCATACACTATAAAACTCTTAGAGGAAAATATAGGCAGAACACTCCATGACATAAATCACAGCAAGATCCTTTTTGAGCCACCTCCTAGAGAAATGGAAATAAAAACAAAAATAAACAAATGGGACCTAATGAAATTTAAAAGCTTCTGCACAGCACAGGAAACCATAAACAAGACAAAAAGGCAACACTCAGAATGGGAGAAAATATTTGCAAATGAAGCAACTGACAAAGGATTAATCTCCAAAATATACAAACAGCTCCTGCAACTCAATATCAAAAAAACAAACAACCCAATCCAAAAATGGGCAGAAGACCTAAATAGACATTTCTCCAAAGAAGATATACAGATAGCCAACAAACACATGAAAGGATGTTCAACATCACTAATCATTAGAGAAATGCAAATCAAAACTACAATGAGGTATCACCTCACACTGGTCAGAATGGCCATCATCAAAAAATCTACAAACAATAAATGCTGGAGAGGGTGTGGAGAAAATGGAACCCTCTTGCACTGTTGGGGGGAATGTAAATTGATACAGCCACTATGGAGAACAGTATGGAAGTTCCTCAAAAAACTACAAATAGAACTAGCATATGACCCAGCAATCCCACTACTGGGCATATACCCTGAGAAAACCATAATTCAAAAAGAGTCATGTACCACAATGTTCATTGCAGCTCTATTTACAATAGCCAGGACATAGAAGCAACCTAATTGTCCATTGACAGAGGAATGGATAAAGAAGATGTGGCACATATATACAATGAAATATTACTCAGCCATAAAAAGAAACGAAATTGAGTTATTTGTAGTGAGGTGGATGGACCTAGAGACTGTCATACAGAGTGAAGTAAGTCAGAAAGAGAAAAACAAGTACCGTATGCTAACACATATATATGGAATCTAAAAAAAAAAAGGTTCTGAAGAACCTAGGGGCAGGACAGGAATAAAGATGCAGACATAGAGAACGGACTTGAGGACATGGGGAGGTGGAAGGTTAAGCTGGGACGAAGTGAGAGAGTGGCATGGACATATATACACTACCAAATGTAAAATAGATAGCTAGTGGGAAGCAGCCACTGTGTCCTCCCCTAGCACAGGGAGGTCAGCTCTGTGCTTTTTGTCCCCCTAGAGGGATGGGATAGGGAGGGTGGGAGGGAGACACAGAGGGAGGAGATATGGGGATGTATGTATATGTATAGCTGATTCACTTTGTTATACAGCAGAAACTAACACACCATTGTAAAGCAGTTATACTCCAATAAAGATGCTAAAAAAAAAAAAAGATACATGCACCCCAATGTTCACTGCAGCACTATTTACAATAGCCAAGACATGGAAGCAACCTAAATGTCCATCGACAGATGAATGGATAAAGAAAATATGGTATATATATATATATATATATATATATATATATATATATATACACACACACACACACACACACACACACACACACAGTGGAATATTACCCAGGCATTAAAAAAAGAATGAAATAATGTCATTTGCAGCAACGTGGATGGACCTAGAGATTATCATAGTAAGTGAAGTAAGCCAGACAGAGAAAGACAAATATCATATGATACCACTCATATGTGGCATCTAAAAAAAAAAAAAAAGACACAAATGAACTTATTTACAAAACAGAAATAGATCCATAGACATAGAAAACAAACTTATGCTTACCAAAGGGGAAAGATGCAGGAGGGATAAATTAGGAGTTTGGAATTAACATATACTCACTGTTATATATAAAATAGATAACCAACAGGGACCTACTGTATAGCACAGGGACCTATACTCAGTATTTTGTAATAACCTATAAGGGAAAAGAATCTGAAAAATAATACATATATATATATTATATATAATATATAGATATATATAACTGAATCCCTGTGCTATACACCTGAAACTAATACAACATAGTAAATCTACTATACTTCAGTTTGAAAAGAAGAAGTCATTGTAACCAATCTCAAGCCTTCAACACAGCCAATCTTCCCTAGTAAGTTTAACCTTTTTTTTCTTCATGAGAATTATTTCAAACTTTCTTATATCCTCCTTTCCTCACAGCAGGTGAGCTTAACTTTACACCAAGCCTTTAAACTCACTGTCATCCGCACAAATTCTTCTCTTTAGCTTTCTGTAGCAATGGGAGAGTGTTTGACCAACCCAGCCAAGGCTGGTACTTCTGCTGGAGCAATGACTCCCTCTCTGTTCCATCTTCTCACCAAGAACCTTACTTACTATCACTTACCCCTCTCTGGCCTTAGTCTTTAACCTCTCCCTTTCTACGGCTTCCTTCCTATAAATACTGCCATAAAAATATACCATAGACTGGATGGTTTAAACAAGAGACACTTATTTTCTCACAGTTCTGGAGGCTGGAAGCACAAGATGTTGTAGTTTTCTTATGACAGGGCCGAAAGTAAGCTCATCACACGATATGAATTGTGCCGAAACACAGCAGTAGAGGGCTGCCGCTCGCTCAGGCAAAACAGCGCCATCTGTCCTGCTGTGGTAGCTTTTATTTAGGCATTATCTATGTTTACATCTTAAGACTTGTTTTCTTAACATTCCAGAAATGCCAAAGCAGCAACATATGCTTTTATTGATTATACAAGCAACAATGGGCTTTCTTGAAGACATGCTGTGCTTCATCCTTGAGCTCACAAGCAACACAAGCACATCTCCGTGTTCCCATCATTCTGATTATACTAAAGTAGCACAAGGACATTTCCTTGTGTTCCCATCATTCTGATTATACTGAGATCATTTCATGGATCAGCGCCCAAAGTATCCAGGACTGCCAGCACTTCTGGCTTACTCGCTAGCCCTTGGTCTGCCGAGGGGTTCTGGCTTATTCGCCAGCCCTCAGTCTGCTGAGGGGTTCATGGGTCACATCTCCTCAGTTATTCCACTACATTTCACTACACAAGATCAGGTGACTAGCATGGTCAAGACCCTCTTCCAAGCTTGCAGATTGCCAGATTTCTCATTGTGTGCTCATGAGGGCTTTCTCCATGTGTTCATGTGGAGAGAGAGAGAGCTCTGGTGTCTCTTCCTCTTCTAATAATGGCACTAATTCCATCATGAGGACCCCACCCTCATGACCTTATCTAATCTAGTCACCTTCCAGAAGACCCACCTCCTAATACCAACACATTGGTGGTTAGGGCTTCAACATAAGAATCTGGTGGGAGACACAAACATTCAGTCCATAGCAAACACTTACATCTTTTCCTTAGTGGTGGGGAGCTAAAGCCAACTTCCCATCTGAAAGCACCAACTGTTTTTTCCTCATATTGTTAAACCTACTTAGTTAGAAAATATTCTTTCAACAAGCATACAGATTGATTTTATTGTTCTACTCCTCATTACTTTAATCTCTGACACCTCTCACTCCCCCACTGCCACAGGGCAGACTCTTTTTCATGGAATGAGCATGGCTCCTGGAGGAACTGGAGCTTTTTAGAGCACAAGGTGGCTGCCAGCCCTGTGGGTCAGCCCATGCTAGTCGGGGCACTCAATACCATTGGGTAATTTTAAGGAAGGTGCAGAATGTTCCTCGACTTGGGTTTTCCCATCTCTCAAAGGAGGGGTTGAGGCCCAGGCACCCCTTGGGGTCCTCCCTGCCCCAGGAGTATTAGTACTGGCCAAGAGGGAATGGCAATGACCAGACTCTTGCCCCCTGAAGCTGCTCCCAGGAAGGTGAGGTGATGTCACCTTCCCCAGCAGCCAGGGGGCAGGTGTGACTTCTCTGGGCAGTCACACCTGTGTCGCTCTCGCTTCTGGAGAAGGGGGCAGCCTTGTGCATTGAATAATGACAGGGCTTTAGAGAGACCAGGACTTGACTCTTTACCAGCTGTGTGGCTTTGGGCAGGTCTCCTTACCTCTCTGACTCTGAGTTCCCTATTCTGTGGAAACGGGGAATTTACTCTCTACTTCACATCTGAAAGGACTGGATGAGATAACTCTGGTAAGGCTCTTGCCACTGTACAGAATGGGGGGGCACAGCAAATGCAAGCCCCCTCCCTCCCTCCCTCCAGCCTGGCAGAGAGAGCCAGGGAGCCCACAGAGTCTGCCAATGTGGCCAGCACAGGTGTCTGGGCCAATGAGGGCAGCATCTCTGCTCACACACTGGTACTATTGTTCCAGCCAGAGAGACTGGACATGAACGTGACTCTTGGGAGGGGGAAGGGCAGGGCAGAGGCAGAGAAAAGCTGTGAGCAGAGGAATGTCATAGAAAGCTCTGCTCTTTAAACAGGGCCTCGCGGCCTGCCAGCATCCTGAAAATCTCTGGGAACAGTAGCTCACTTCCGTCGGGGCTATGCCATCAACTCGAAAGTGTTCTTGGTGCACAGGAGCGTTCTTTTTTGTGCTAGAGTCCATCGCCCAGCTTGACAAAGCCTCTTCTGTGGCCTCCATAGTTCCTTCCTGTGGGGAGCCTGAGCCCTCACCTCCACCTCCATTATCTCCCATGAGCCTCACACTCTGTGAAATACCTGGGAAAAAAAATCCAACAACCCACTTACATCAGTTTGCTAAAGCTGCTGTAACAAGGTACGACAGACTGAGTGGCTTAAACAACAGAAATTCATTTTCTCACAATTCTGAAGGCTAGAAGTCCAAGGTAAAGGTGTCCGCAGGGCTGCTTTCTTCTGAGACCCCTCTCCTTGGCTTGTAGACGGTGCCTTCTTCCTGTGTCTTCACATCGTCTTCCCTCTGTAACTGTCTGTGTCCAAATTCCCTCTTCATATAAGGATACCAGTCATATTGGATTAGGGCCCACCCTGATGACCTCATTTTACCTTAATTACCTCTTGAAGACCCTATCTCCAAATACAGTCACATTCTGGGACTTGCCTGGCGGTCCAGTGGTTAAGACTCCATGCTTCCACTGCAGGGGGCTCAGGTTCGATCCCTGATCAGGGAAATAAGATCCCCATTTGCCACGCGGTGAGGCCAAAAAAAAAAAAAACGAAAACAAAAGCAAACAACAACAAACAACAAAATACAGTCCCATTCTGAGATGCTGGGAGATAGGACTTCCTCTAATTATTCCCACTTCTCAGAGGAGGAAACTGAGTCACTGAGTGGTGAAGTCACGTCTCACAGCTAGAAGGTGACGGAGTTAGGATATAAAAGTGGGCAGTCTGGTGCCCAAGCAGGCTCCTATCACTGCACGCCACAGCCTAAAAGTGGGTCAGCCTGTCTTGTCCTTTCCACACTCAATCTTAACCAGCTACATTTCCCAGCTGGCCTCACTCACTGCCCGACCACGCCAGGCCCTGCTGGGCTTGGGGAAAGGGTGACAGGCCAGGATTCTCCACAGCTGCCATTTCATCTACAATCACATTTAAAATTTCCCTCCATCTTGAGCATGTCTTACCCAGGGGTGTGCTTTCTCAGACCTCCCTGCGATGAGAGAGAAGACGGGGAGAAGCATATGGGGCTGGCTCAGATCCCATCCCCACAGCCCGGCTTCCACATGGCTGAGCAGGAACTCTGGAGCAGACGCACACAAAGGAGGGCTTTGAGGTGGCTCCAGCCAGGCCCAGGCTGATCCCCTCTCCCCCCCTGGTGCGTCACTTGCCCCAATCTGGGCCTCCCTGTGAGCCTGATTTAACGGGAAACTGTGGGCCGTGAGAAGTTCCTTGTGACACGCTAATTCCAACCTGCTGACTGGACCACGCCCCCAGAGGAGGCAACCTCCAGGCCCTGGAGGACACAGGCACCAGGTGTCCCAAGGAGGAGCCGCTGACTTGGCAGGTAAGTCAGTTGCAGGGGCCTGGCTGGGCCAGGAAGTCCAGGACTAAGGTGAGGAGTCAGCGGTGGGGAGACCACATCTCAGGCTGCTCAAAAACCGAAACCAGCTAGCCATTTTTCAGGTTGAGCCAGACCAACCTGATGGCAGACTTAGCAAATAACAATATAGGACACCCAGTTAAATGTGAATTTCAGATGAACAACAAATACTTTTTTAGTATAAGTATGTCCCAAATTTGTATGGCACATACTTAAACACTTCAAAAAAACTTTTGCTCATCTGAAACTCACATGTAATTGGGCATTCTGCATTTTAACTGGCAACCCTAGACGGCAGGGAACAGCCTCGACACGGAGTGAGGGGTGGGTATATTTTCTTGTATACAGCTCATAAGTCAATATTTTAAAAATCAGAGTTAGTAGATTGGGCATATTTTAAAAAGAGTTGCTGTACTGACTTTAACCCTCCATTTCTAAGATCTAGGATCTTGTCCTGATGAGCTGCCTAACTGGCTGGGGGTGTCTAGCCACTGTCTCTCCTGTCTGAGCCCCTTGCTCAGGGAGTTCTATCAGCCTCTCCCTTTCTGTTCCAGCAAAATCCAAGGGAGAGCACAGTCATATTTTAGTCTATCTTGTATATATGCCTGCATATTTGGAAGTCTACCTGCTAGAAAGCTGACTTAGATTTTATTCCTGTTGGTGGATGACAGCCCCCAGAACCTCCCTGCCCTGCCCTGCTGGGTCTGTGGAGTGGGAGAGGCAGGAAATGGGAGATCCTCAGATATTCCCTGGCATCCTCTAAGTCTCTCTGTGCAAGTTGGGGTAATGATTAGTATGATGCTAAGAAAGGGAAGGGGAACTATGTTTTAGAGCAAAACACTGTGCTAGGTACCCTACAGAAATTATAGGATCTTCATTACAACTCTATTTGGTAGGTGTGGTTATTATCCCCAATTTGCAGATGAGGAAACTGAGGCTCAGAAAGGTTAAATAACCTACCGCCCTAGCTCATATGGGTGGTAAATGACAAAGCCTGATTCAAACCTGGTTCTCTCTGACCCTAAAGGGTTTTCTGTGACACCAGCTCTCCTAGGGAGTTTGCCTGGAGATGTCTTGGCTCTAGGTGTCAAGGCAAGTCTAGGTCTCAGGCAGACATAGGTTCAAGTCCCACCTCTGCTACTAACCAACAGTGAACAGATGACAGAACTGACCAACGGAAACCTGGTCAGAGGCAGGAGCAGGGTGGTGACGGGTCTGGGGACATTTAGGTAGGAGAGGGGAAAATCTGGAAATAGAAGAGTTGTCTCCAAAAATACTCAGTGGGTTGTCATGTGCACAATGAAATTGGTTATGGTGGTCAGGCACTGCTTCTGTGTTCATTATTTAATTAAATCCTCATAAACTTCCATCTCCCTTTTACAGGGGACAGCCAAGATACAGGTTAAATCACAAAGCTTGCAAATGGAAGAGAGAATTCGAACCCAGGTCTAACTTTTGCCACAACAGGCTGCCTCTTGATGCTGATGGAAAGTTCACAGCTTGGTCTTAAGTCCCGATCCCTGGCTATTGAGGGCTGTGTGACCTTGGACAAGTCACTTATTCTCCTGGGCCTGTTTCCTCCTATGTAGAATGGGAATAATAATGCTGGCTCCCAGACAATGGATTTGAAAATAGCGCACCACAAGGCACAGAACACGCACCCAGTTATGGTTATGTAACTAGCCACCACCCCTCTGGAGAGTTAATTCACTGGAACGGGGCCATCCACTAGGCTGGGAAGTTTCTGAGGTGCCCCTTTGGGCTGGAAAAGGAGGGTCACAAATGGGAGGATGGATTGCCTTATCCTGCAGTGATCATGTAACTGAGAATGGAGGCTGATCCTAGTTTTTCCTAGTTTTTCCCTGGCTGGGCCAACTCATCTTAAGAACTGAGGTTTGAGGTATTTTTGTGTGTGTTCCTTCTCAAAGGGGGGTTTCCCAAAGTGTAGCCCAAGAACCACCTTCTTCGGAGCCACCGGGGGTGCTGTTTTAAAGTATAGATGCCCGGGCCCCAGTTCAGACCTCCTGAGTCAGAATCACAGGTGCAGGGCCCAGGCATCGGCATTTCTAACAAATGCCTCATGTGATTCTGATGCACTCAAAAGTTTGAGATCCACTGTTCTGAGACAATAACAGAACAGTTTCTCCATACCACTGCAGCCCTGACTTCCTCTCCTAGGAAGGAGGTTGCCTGGAGAGGCCAGGACAGAAGAAGTGGGGTCCTTCATTTTCCGAGCACTCCGAGTCTTCCAGAGGCAGCATGTCAGAGGGGGTGAGTACCCCTGTGCCCTGGGGCTCCCCTCCATCCACCTTCCCTCCTTCCCTTTCTCCCTTCCTGTTTCTCTGTCATCTGGTCTGTGCAGGGTTATGGGCATTCACCCCTACAACCTCTCTGCGGTCCCTGACCCCACCCAAAGGGAGGAAGCTCAACGGTGACCTTGGGCAAAAGCACTAGTTTAGGGTCTGAGCAGACCCATTTGACTGGCTTGCTCAGGTTGCTGGGGGTCTCTTCCTGTCTTTTCCTGACCTCTCTGCCCAGGCGGGCACATTCCGCATGGTCCCTGAAGAGGAACAAGAGCTCCGTGCCCAACTGGAGCGGCTTACAACCAAAGACCACGGACCTGTCTTTGGCCAGTGCAGCCAGCTGCCCCGCCACACCTTGCAGAAGGTGAGGTGGCCCCGGGGTGTGCAGAGGGACAGGGTAGAGAGGCAACAAGGGGGAATGTTGATAGCATCCTCTCTCCTGTAGAAAGGGTCCAGCACCAGCTTTCCAGGTCATTCTGGACCTAAAGGACTGGCTTGTTCTAGGGGCTATTCTGAAGGTCAGGGCCATGGCAGCAGTTGGGGTGACCAGATGTCCAGGCCAGCCTATTCCAAGACTATGGCACCAACAGTGTTCCCTGAAACCAATGCCGAGACCTAGGGCTTCTGGACCAGGGATCATCCTAGACTCAGATATGAGGAACATTGGTTTGCAATGGTCTTGGAGAACAGGGATCCACCTGCTGCCCCCATTGGATAGGAAAAGGCCTGAGTTCTAATACCAGACCGACTTCCAACTTGCTGTGTGACCTTGAGCAAACTTCTTTCCCTCTTTGGGTCTTGCTTTCTGTACCTGTGAAAGAAAGTTGTTGAACCAGTTCAGAGTTTATCAGACTGTGCTCTGTGGAGGGTGGCAGAGCTGTGTTGGGGTTGAGCTGGACCTGGGCTCCTGGCTTCCATCTCTGCTCCCTGGGCGTCTCAAGGGAAAGGTGCTCTGAGCTCCCCCAGACCTGCCTTTCCCCCTCATGCCATCCAAGGAAAGAGCTGCCCCTGGCATGCTGAGGAGTTCTCCAGGCTCAGCCAAGGGGAGGAATAGGAGGCAGAGGACAGGCTGCCATCTGCCTGGTATCTTTGATTTTGGAAAGATCAGAAATGAGCCTGGGAGGCAGCAGAGTGAAGCGATTAAAAGTCCAACCTGAGTAAGAGTTTCAGCTTCACCCCTTTTTATCTGGGTGACCTTGGTCAAGAATACCTTGACTCTTTCAGCCTCAGTCTGCTCACCCTGAGAAATGGGGATAAGATGACAACCTTCCTGTGACGGATTGTGGCAAAGATTTAAAAACATAATGTATCTAAAGGACTTAGCAGTGTGCTAAGTCAGGGCTCCAGTAGGCTGTTGTGATTAGAAACGTTTAGCTCTCTGGCTGTCTCCTCAAACAAACCCAGGATGAAAGTTTGACTTAATTTTCTCCAAATGTAATTGGCAGTCTGAGGTGCTGCCAGTGCAGAAGCTGCCCCTGCGGGCAGAGCAGCCATGTCCCCAGCTGCCGTGCCCTCTGCCCCTCAGCCGGTCTGGCACCTGGAGGAGCCTCCCGCACCCGCGCCTACCTGACTTCGTGCCTGCACCCCATCCCTGTTCCAGGCCAAGGACGAGCTGAATGAGAGGGAGGAGACCCGGGAGGAGGCGGTGCGGGAGCTGCAGGAGCTGGTGCAGGGGGAGGCAGCCTCGGGGCAGGAGCTGGCCGTGGCCGTGGCGGAGAGGGTGCAGGGAAAGGACAGCGCCTTCTTCCTGCGCTTCATCCGCGCGCGCAAATTCCACGTGGGCCGAGCCTACGAGCTGCTCAGAGGTGAGGCCTGCGCCGGATGGGTGGCCCTGGGAAGGCTACGGGGGGTGGGGAGTGAGGGGGGAAGGGGGGAAGGTCACGAGGAGGGCGTTGACCCTCACCCGGGCACTGAGACCGACTCCTTCACTTCCCTCCCATTCCCTGTGCCATACAAGTCACTCTCTCTGAGCCTCCTTTTCCTTTCCTGTAAAATGGGTGTGTGAACTACATAGCCTTCAAGATCCCTTTCAGCTCTGACAAGGAATGGATGAGTCTGGCAGGACCAGATTCCTAGAGGTCTGGCCCCGCCTCTCCACTCTCCTGAGTCTCAGTGAGCAAAACTGAGTCACCCAAATTGGGGTAGTTTCCTCTCTCACCCCTGCTCTCCCCTTCCCCACCCGCCCAGCCTAGGTTTTGGCTCTGGAGCACTGCAGGGAAGGTGGGTATGAGCTTGACTCCCCTCAGGTACCCAAACCTCACGCATAGTAGAATTGAAGATGGTGCCAGCCCTGGGGGTGAGTCCCAAGGACAGAACCAACCTGGCCGTGCCCACGGGATGAAGACCAGTGTCTTAAGGAAATCAAGTCCCTGGTGCTGGTGGAGGGAAGGGGTGTCTGAGCAGGCCCTATGCAGGCTGATGATTCTCCTTACTTCTTCCTTCCTTCCGCAAATGGTAATTCTCTGCTTTGCTTTGCCAACCGCTGTTTGAGGCCAAAGGATGTGGCAGAGAACAAAGCAGACAAGAACTGCCGGCCCTCGTGGGTCTTATAGTCTAATGGTGGAAATAATAAACCAGACAAATAAAATAAAAATATACAGAGAAAAATAAAGAAGGTGGATATAAAGGACTGAGGGGTTGAAGTTTCAGGTAAAGAGGCTAGGAAGGCTCCAGTGCAAAGAGAACTCTTAAAGAAAAACTCGAAGGAAATGAGATGCCTGGGGAAAGAGCAGTATAGCAGAGGGTACAGCAAAGACGAAGGCTAGGTGGTGGGAACGGGCCTGGAGTGTTGGAGGAGCAGCGAGGAGGTCAGTGGCTTTCCCTTGGCAAATGCCTCCCCAAACCTCCTCTGGGCCTGGTCCCTCCGGGGTTTGGTGGAAGAGACAATCGCAGATAGGCGGGGACCTGTTCAGGATGGGTCAGGGTGGGGTTAGTGGGTGGTGGGAGTGCCGCTGGAGTCAGAGAGGGCCTCTGTGTCCTGCTTTGCGTTTTATCTGGGGGTCATTTCCCCACCCCGCCACTCAGCTAACCCTGTGCCCAACTGAGAAACCTGTGCCTCTACCGTTGGGAAAGAGAAAAATACCAAATAGTAATTGTCCTTAGATTTAGGATTCCATCTTGTGTTTTTACAGTTTACTCATGGCGTCTGTACCTGGAATCTTGTTTGATTACCACAGCAATTTGGTGAGATAGGCCAATATTATCGTCCTATTTTTTGGAGAGGTAATATGGGGCACAGAAAGGTTGAGTATCCTGCTGGGTTACACATAGCATGTAGGTGGAGGAGCCAGGCAGGAGCCTGGGTCTCTGGATGCCCACCATGTGCCACCCCAGGATGGGCTGGCTCCCTGAGGGGCCTCTTCTGCTCCCCCTCTGCCAGGCTATGTGAACTTCCGGCTGCAGTACCCAGAGCTCTTTGACAGCCTGTCCCTGGAGGCTGTCCGCTGCACTGTCGAGGCTGGCTACCCTGGTGTCCTCTCCAGTCGGGACAAGTATGGCCGAGTGGTCATGCTCTTCAATATTGAGAACTGGGACTCTGAAGAAATCACCTTTGATGAGGTCAGTGGGGATTCGCCTGGCTCCCTCCCATCTCCTGGGCTGGGCTCCCTCCTCCAAACCTGGCCTCTATTGGACCCTCATTCCTGGCTCCCCAGGAGGCGAGGTTTGTGGGGGAATGGCCAGTAGCTCATGGCACCAGACCCTTTCCCGGCAGGAGGAGAAATCCTAGGATGTGCCATGGCAGCTGGAAAACCCAGCAGCTTTGAAGGCAGGGCCCACTGGCCAGTACATTGCCAGCCCCTGGTACCCCTGCCAAGTGGGAGTGACAGCTGTGGGCCACGAGCTGGGATCAGCCCTGCCAAATGCTGAAAGCTGAGAGCAACACCGACCACATATATATATATATATATATATATATATATATATATATATATATATATATATATGTGATTTCACTTGTCAGGCCCTTAAGAGAGCTGTCCTAGCGGGGGAACTAGGGTTTATCTTGGGAGAACTTTGGCATGTGTCACCAGGCCTTAAAAAAAAAGTACAAACTCATTTTAGAAAATGCTGCCTAGTAGTCGCAACACCATTTATTTAGAAGTCCATCGTTTTCCCCAGTGGCTTGAGATGCCATCTTTATCATATTCTGCATCTTCATATGTGTTTGGATCTATTTCTGGACTTTCTATTCTGTGCCATCGGTCTGTCTTTTCATGCTTCAACATCACACTGTTTTAATTATAGAGATGGTATAGAATGTTTAATATCTGTTGGGATTAGTTCTGTCCTTAATGCTCCTGTTTTTCAGGGCTTTTCTAGCTATTCTTGCATGTTTACCTTTCCTTATGAACTTTAGAATTAATTTATTAAGCTCTAGGAGAAATGTCAGGAGACTTTTATTGGTATAACATTAATGTAACTAACAAACTTGGGGAGAATCAGCATCTTTATGAATGCAACATCCATGGCCAGTGGTACTATCCACAAAAAAGGGATGCCTTCCCTTTTACATTTTGAGCTTCCAGGAGTGTTTTAAAGTTTTCAAACCGTATGCATGTTTGTCAATAAGTTTGTCGTAAGTATTTATTTTACTGTTGCTATAGGTGGGACTTTCTCTGCCATTATATCTCCTACTTGATTATTTTTTGTATCTATGAAGATTATTGGTTTTGTATGTTAATTTCGTATCCTGGTATTTTTACTGAATTCTTCTGTTATTTATGTTACTCATATAAATGACTCTCTCAGATTTTCTAAGAATACTATCATATTATCTGTAAATGGGGGACATTTTTTCTTTTCCTCTTCTAGTTCTTATACCCTTGATTAAAAAAAAAAACAACAACAACTTGGATGCACTGGCCACTACTTCCAACACAGAGTTGAAGAGTGGTAGGGAAAGTGAACATGCTTATCTTGTTCCTGATCGTATTAGGGATGCCTGTAGTGTTTGCTACTGAATAAGATACTGGCTTTAGGACTGAGGCATACATACGTATGGTAAGGAAGAGACTTACAAATATTTTTTCTTGTTACATAAGTGATATCTACTCATTTTAGAAAATACCAAAAAAAATCACAAATTTAAAATCATCCACAATTCTACCACCCAGAGATTTCTACCACTGACATCCTTCCAGCCTATTTTTTCTAGAAACCTAGAAACATATGTGAACGCATATGCACACAGACATACATATTTTTTCTTATAAAAATGGGATTGTATGCTACAATAATACACCATGACTGGATATCTTTCTGTATCATTAGTCTTATATATCACCGTTCTAGAATACTCCATGGCATGAATACACCATAATTTCACCAGTCCCTTATTGCTGGACATTTAGGTTGTTCCACTATCATAGGGGTACAAGGATAAACACTCTGGCATCTAACCGTGGATATGACATTGAAGATTATTTTCTTGGCATACATTCACAGAGGTGGACTGTCCCAGCTCAAAGCCCGTGACAAATTACCTCTGGGAAGGGGTATACCAGTTAGCTCTCCCGTTAGGACCTTGAGTCTTAACTGTCTTTGTGGGTTGGATCTTACAGCCCGTTCACGTTGTGCCCAAGATCTTGCAGGCATACTGTTTCATCCTGGAGAAGCTACTGGAGAATGAGGAAACTCAAATTAATGGCTTTTGCATCATTGAGAACTTCAAGGGCTTTACCATGCAGCAGGCTGCTGGACTTCGGGCTTCAGATCTCAGGAAGATGGTGGACATGCTCCAGGTGAGGCCACAGAACCCTGTCCTGCAGGAGCCTCTCACGGGTGGGAAGGCTGGGAGGCTGGGCCGGGTTTCCCGGTTTAATGATGTTAGCAGGGACCTGAGAAGACAGCCGCCTAGTGCCCAAAAGAGCAATGACAATCACAGCCCCAGCCACAAACACTTTGTGGTGATCAACAGTTTGCCACGTGTTCACATTCATTAATTTATTAACTTCTTAAAAGCATTCTCTCCCTGCTTCCCTGCTTCGCTTTACAAACCTGGAAATCTAGGCTCAGAGATTTGAGTGACTTCTCAAGGTCACACAGCTATCAAGTGGCAGAGGCGGGACTTGAATCTACACCTTCTGACCTAGAATCCCATTCTCTGTCCACATATGTCATGCTGCCTCCCTCTAGATGTGAATTTCTCCTGAGAAAGAGATATCATTAATGCTCCTGACAACTCACTCCTATATACTCATGTGTCAGAAGCCCTTTCTTAGACCTAATCTAATCTTAAATCTGCTTTGCCTTGGAAAGGAGAGATGGGAGGTGGGAGTCATGGGAGGGGACAAAGGACAATGAGGCATGACAATAGTGTACCTCTGGTCTATAATAGTTTGCAGTCTGCTCAGAAGGCAAGTGGATTTGAAAAACCTTGGTCACCTAAAAACCAAGCAAGGCTACCAATTCATTTCCTTATTCCACCTAATTACAAGGTTTTGTGCATCTGCAGGACGAGTGTTGGGTTGCGTGGCCTCTGGGGCATCCTTCCTTCAGTTTGGAGCTGCAGTGAAGCCAGGGCTCCCCAGCTGCTGGCCTGGGGATGGAACCTTCAGTGGGCTATCCTCTGGGGCAACCGAGTGATGACAACTCTGTCCTCTTGTCATGGGGAGAGGCAGTGGGAGAGTGAGTGGGAACCTCTGAGGTCATGGGGCATGTGGTGGGGTGCTGTCTGTCCCTGCAGGATTCCTTCCCAGCCCGCTTCAAAGCCATCCACTTCATCCACCAGCCGTGGTACTTCACCACAACCTACAACGTGGTCAAGCCCTTCTTGAAGAGCAAATTGCTCCAGAGGGTGAGTGCGTGGCCACGCAGGGAAGGTGCCCGGTGATTGTCTGGTGTGTGAGTGAGTGAAGGGGGTTGTAGCAGGAAAGGGTTCAGGAGACAAGAGGGATGAAGGTGGAGGAGGAGGGCACCCCGCCTGAGCCCTCCTCAGGCTCTGTACCAGGGTTCCGAACCAAGTGGATCCCACAGACAGCACAACAAGGAGGACTTTTGAGCAGGCCATCACCAGGCAGAGATGGCATGTGTGCCTTTGTCCTGTCCCTCTTCTCCTCCCAGCCCTCATCCTAAGGGAACCCCCTTGCTCAGCTCTATCTCCTCTGCTTCCCTGCAGGTCTTCGTCCACGGAGAAGACCTCTCCAGCTTCTACCAGGAGTTCAACGAGGACACCCTGCCCTCTGACTTTGGGGGCACACTGCCCAAGTATGACGGCAAAGTCGTTGCTGAACAGCTCTTTGGTCCCCGGGCCCAAGCTGAGAACACAGCCTTCTGAGAACATCCCCTGCCATCTGATCTGTAGTTAGTGTCCCTGGGCCTCTCCTCAGCTGCCCTGGACCCAGAAGGCTGGGAAAAGGGCTGCCTGGGATGACTGTGGTTCCTCTGAACCTTCCTAAGCTTGGGTGAGCTCAGGTGTCACCCTCCTCCCAAGCTGGGGGGCAATAAAAAAGCAGGGGAATTCCCTTGAGCAAGAAGAAGTGAGGGCAGTTATATTCCTACTGCCTCTGAAGCTTTAGGACGGAGACTTGTGTGGGGTTGAGTGTCAAAGACTCTAATCAAGCTTCTCAGTGATTTTCTTTGTAATAGTTTTACTATTTAGGGTCTGTGAAAATAGGCAAGGAGGCTGGTTTAAAAGTCTCTCCCACCCCTAAAAATATAAAAAAGAAGATAAGAGAGGGGGAATATAAGTGAAAATGATCTGGCAAGTATAGTGATCTTGGTGGCTGGTAGGCAGGTGAAACGCTTTCCACGGGTAATTCCAGGGTGGAAGCAGCCTTGAAGTAGCTCCATTTTGGGGTGGTCTGGTCCCCCTCAGTCAGGTGCAGTCTGATGTATGCAGTGGTGGTCAGGAGCTTGGACTTCCTTCAAGGGTGGCAGTTGTGTCCCCCTCCTGTCTGTGGGGTCTCTCCACCAAAGCTCTCTCCTCCAGACCCCTTGCCTCAACGGATGGTTTTACTTAGATTTACAGATGGTATCCTCTCTGAGCACTCTCCCAGTCCTCAAGTTATACAGTGAAAGCTCTTCTTTGTCTTCAGTCTCAGACACCTTATAGAAATGAACTTCTACTTTCAAGCTCTGCATATTTAGACAAATATAAATGCTTTCCTTTCTGTGCAGTTGGCTTTCCTCAAGTGTCTGGTGACTTTTGAGTGTGTGCTGGGCATGCTGCTCTGTCTTGGGGAAGGCCTGGCTTCTTCTGGGCATGGGGCTCATAGGCACTGACAGATTCTTTTCCCAAGATCCTACACTGACTTTCCCAGTGGAGGCAGACACTTGTTCCTGTTGTCTGGCTCATGGTGGTGGGTGAGGGTCACCTGGCCTGGCTGCCTCCACGAGGTACCCTGATAATCATCCCAAGACTTCTCTGCTCTTGCCTCCTTCTGGGCATGAAGCACCCTTGGTGCTGTACCCACCTTTTGGGGCAGGACCTTCAGCTGTTTCCTGGGCTGTGGGTTCAATCCAATGCAGTCTGCTTTCACGCCTTTAGGAATTTCTCTGAACCACTGAATTCTCTTTCTCGTTTTCCAGTGTGGCTATGTACATGTACATATATATGTGACTGTACATATATATGCATTTACTTCTTATATCTTTTCTTTCAGTTCTAGGGTTTGCAGTGTATGCTCATCACCCAAGTAATTTCCTTCTCTATGATGTTCACAGTCAACAATCTATGTTCATAAATGATATACATACGACTTCAGAGCTGGAGGAGGAATCATAGCAAATTATTGTGGGTGGCTGACCAGTGAGGATTACTCCCAAACCCTTCTTTAAACCCTTTGAAACTTTTCCAAATCAAACCTTACATGGAACTCTAGTATTAAGCCTAAAAAGAGTGGAGGTGATATGGTTGAAGGGGGCTCAGCAGCCTCACCCCGAGAGATCTCCTAGAACATCTGGAGCTAAGAAGGTATTTCAAGTGTGAGGGCACAAACATGCCGCTGAGGGGGCAAGTGATAAGAGAATGGGGACTTGCGTTTGCCAAGATAGAGGGCATTGGTGAGTCAACAGTACAGGTGTTGGTGGAGTGGGAGCAGGGATGAGGCTGAGTTTAAAAAATTAAAGGAACGAGCATTTTTTAAACTTTCAAGATACACTTATAATTGTTTTGTAAAAGAGTTGTGTCCCAAATTTGAGGGAAACAGTGGCTGATTCCTCTTGGATGACTCCCATCTTTCCCCTGGCCCCTAATTGCCAGGAGCCCTCCTAGTCCCACCCTCTGATTTGTGGGAGCTCTAATTTATAAATGAGATCAGGATATGGAAAAAACTGCAGGCAGAGGCTCTTGGGGCAGCTTTGTCTTACTCAAATCCAAACGGATGCTGGTGTCCCTCCTAAAGTCAGCAGGGCTAGGGCCTTAGCTTAGGGAGGGTTTGACGTAAAAGCCCAGGGGCTTTCTGAGGAAGAAGCTAGAGGGTTGGGACCCAGCGAGTCGGTTCTGACCGTGGGCTGCCACCACCCCCTGCTGGCCGTGCCGTGGTACTGCCCCTCCATGCCCAGGGACAGACTAGCCAGGGGCAGGCCGAGCCAGACCTTGCCAGGAAGGTGGTGCTGCCACCTTTGGGAACAGGTGCCTGAAGACCACGAATGTTAATGTTAAAATCTGATGTGCTCAGTCTCACAGAATCTGAGCTGCCTACATATGCTGTATTCCTACAAGTGGCCACAACCCCCGCATTAATGAGAGAGGAAGAGGGACAGTAAAATACTCTTGAAAGCCAGCAAATATGGGAAGGAGGACCACTTGCTGCTCAGAACACCTTCCTTTCTGGAGACGTCTGGGATGAGGCAGGGGTTCTGCATGTGAAAGTAATCTGAGCATAGCAAAGGTTGGGAAGTCACAGTGATGCGTCATGTGGCCCTTTGGGGAAATACTATCTGTTAGCAGATGGAAGCATTTGTTAAGGTGTGGATGGAGGTCTCAGTAGGGAAATGGGCCATCAGCCGCAGAGAGCCTTTGAGCAAGACTGGTCACTGCTTAGAGCCTTGAGTTTATGTAAGGGACGCTGTAGGAGGCCAATGCTCCCTGGTATCCTGGCAAAGTCTTCCTGGAAGAGGGATGCCCAGGTCTTAAGTCAACCAGGAAAAGAGCTGAAGAGTCACCTTCAGGGTGAACTGGACCACCTTTCATCCCACTTTCAATGGTGGGCGTGGCTCTGGTGTTGAGGAAGCTTAGCAGTGCAGGGTCTGGAAGCTCACCGGATACCAGAGAGACTTACTACTCAAAGTGTGGTCCCAGGAGGGGACTGCTCAACATAACACTTTGAAAAACATTATTTTATTTGATTCTCTCAATATCTAGAGACAGGCATTCTTATTAAAATTATTCTCATCTTAGGGGTTAAAAAAAAAAAAAGAAAAAGGAAAACCCAGAGTCCAATACTGATCAGGGTCACAGAGCTAGGAAGTGGCCTGGATGGGACCCTAACCCAGCAACTCTGGCTCCAAATCCCTTGGCTCTGTTACTACCAATGCTTTGTCTCAAATGTTTATTTCTGGGGATAGAGGAAATGTAGGTAGAGGTGGGGAAGAGGAACCATGGAATTAGAGCTTCATTTATTCCAGGTCAATTTCACCAACATCATCAGATAAAGGAGGAAATAACTTTAAGGGGAAACCAAACGGTCTTCAGTAGAGATGCTGGGGTAATTCCAAATGGGGTAGACAGCACGAATCAAATATAAGTCCTGGGTGCACATAGCCACAGACAGAGAGAGAGAGGTTTAACTTTTCTCTGGGGAGAGATTGAGCAGTTCAAGGCTAAACCACTGGTAAGGTCATCCCAACCACTCAGCTACATGTGACCCCCTCTAAGGGGGGATACACCAAGACAGAAATGAGGAGGGAGGCTGTCATACAGCTGGAGGGCCATCCAGTTAGGTGTTTGGTCCTTAACATGGGAAAGTACTCCCTATAGAGCTAGAGCTGAGAGGCCTGTTATTGGAAGGTATAAGAAAAAAGACATCAGCACCCTTGGGTCAGCGAGTGATTGTAGATAAATGTCACCGACAGCAAATCTATAGGGTAGAATCAGGAGAGGCACAGCTGTGTGCTGACCACATTGGCAAGCTGTTGGCATCGATCTGCCTAACACCCTGGACCTGAAATCTCTTTCATGTGGTACTTTTCATACGCAGTATTCTCTGCAAGTTGGTTTTCTTGGATCAAAGTAGTCTGGCTATTTTGTGGGTGATAGGAAGTGGGGCGGTGGGGTTGGTGCTGGGGGAGAAGCTTGCTTACCAGCAAGGGATACACTTTGGAATTCGATATTGGGCATTTTTAGGCCTCACTAATGCATGTCCTCCAAAACCAACACTCCCCACCCCACTTAGCTTGTCAAAGGTTTTGCATGGCCAAGGAGGGAAGAAAACTCTGAGTGCAAGGTCCCTGGGGTGGGGGAAGCACGGACTGGCACAACTGTCCTGCCTGGGCCAGGGCTTGGCCCTTGGAGACCCTTAGCTTGGATTCTGACAGATGCAAAGGAGAAGAAAACACCACCATTACTCAACCAACCCAGTATAACCTTAATTTAGGTCACGTTCACCCAGTCTTTTCAAAGAACACTATTAGAAAAGGAAGGGACTCATGCGTGGCAACCACCATTTACATCTCACCTTACATTCTGTCTACACGGTTCACTTTATAGAGCAAGTATTTAAAATGCTGATATCTCACTCTTCCCAGGCCTTGGCTTTCTTCCTGGAGAGGATGGGCTTGTAAAGACACCTGTGGGCTGCTCATTTCCTTGGTATTTGCAAGGCTGGGTTAAAATCAGTTGTGATGAGAACTTGGTGTTTTGCCCATTTCTTTCAAGCTCATGCTTCGGTGAAGACACAGGAAGAATCCTTTTAGATAGAAAATCTCCACTACAAAGGACGCACAGCCACGCCACATTTTTAGCCTTTTATTTTTTTAAGTAAAGAAATTCCATTGAATCAAAGATAACAAAATTACAGTTTTTGTTTGTAATGATCTTTGTTTACCACCACACAGAATCAAAACAGAACCAAAAGTAATATGAGAACATAAAATGATCAAGGACACCACTGTTTAGTATAATTTCTTAATAAAGGTAAATATCCTCATATTTAGAAAAAATTGCATTGCTAGTTGCAAATCTTAAACACCTCAGTGCTGGAGGATCCTGTATTCTGCCTCCCCCACCCCCAATCCACCAGCACGGAGGCTTTCAGAACACAAACTCAAAAATACATTATTTTCAGGGCAGCATTTGAAGTTTCAGAAAGTCCAAAAAAAAAAATCAAACAAAACAAACAAAAATTAGGAATGTGAAAGTGATGGTTCTCAAAAATCAGTCTGGAAGCAGATCTGCCAACAGAAGAATGGGGTTCATGGAAGTCTAACCAGGAAAGGGGGAGATGCAAACTGGCTCCCCCCTCCACGCCCCCAGCCCCTGGTGTCACTAAGGCAGCTGCAGTGGCAGAAGCCAAAAGCTCAGGTACAGTGAAGGTCTTCCTGAGGCAGTGGGAGAGACCCAGATCACCTGAAACTGGTGTGGAGAGGTGACAGGATTCTACATGGACTTGTGCTTTAGGAAAACTAAAGAGGCCAAAACAAAAACCAAACCAAACCTAACTCCCACACCCAGGAACTCGGTCCACCCACTGGGAGGGAGTGGCTGGCGCTGGGACTGAGGGCTCAGCAATTATTCTACGTGACTGTTGGCTGCTCCATGTGGGTGGTCTGGAAGGAGAATGCCTATTGAGATGAAGGGTATTTCTGCAGGTGCTATACGTGGACTGTCCCCAGCTTACGGCGATAGATTTCTTGGCTAATGGGGACCAGAACGGGGAGACGGCAGGTTATAGGTTTTATTACTAACTGACAGGAGTCGAGTTAAAGGACTTAATTCACTGGTTGGAAATTAACTTCAGCTTATTCATTAGAGATAGGTGAATGTTTTACCCACAATACATGCTAGGAAAAACGGTTCAGAAAACGTGGTGTGTGTAGGGGGCTGACTCCTTCAAAAGGGGCAGCTGTCTACCGTCTGGGGTCTGAGAATGGCTGCTTCCAAGGGCCACTTCGGGGGGATGCCTGGGCTACAGCGTCCGAGGCGGTTGCAGCAGTGACACAGGCAAGAGGAAGCAGCTGTAGCTTTGGATAGCATCCCAGTTCTCACTGCGAGTACGGGCCCGTTCCCCTTCAAATAGAATTTGGCAAAAGCAATCCTAGTTTATGAAGAGGGGGCACTTCCCTCTGCTTTGATAACAGGGGGGAGAAGAAAACCTTTCTCCCAATTGCTTGGCCTCTAAATGCCAAAGGCAGGCCACTTTTCATGGTTTTTTGAAGCATCCAAAGTGAATTTGAACAACAGAGTGAGGCCAAGAAGGAAGAAAGGCGTCAGAGATGAGGTGTTTGGTCAGTTCTGGATTGCTCTTATTGTCAAGGGGTGGGGGCACCTAATGTAATAAGGCGCGTACAGGCCACATGGAGACATTTTCTGGTTTTGCTGTAGCTTTGCTTCAGACTTCTACAGCAGAATAATTTGAATTCCAAAGCCACAATAGTGTTGTACCACCAGGGGATATTCTAGAGGCAAGTTAAGGCTTTCTGGGCAACGAGAACATTCCAGATGATATTGTGAGCGGATGCTGCAGTGAAATGCTTCTTAATAACTCTCCTGTCCTGCCTTAGACGACAAAGACCTGAGTTTTCAACTCAACGTGATGTTTCAGTGATCTTCACTTTAGCACTAAGTCAGAAGCAATGCCACGGGAAAAGAAAAGCCTCTCACAGCTCAGACATCTGCTTGCCCGGCAAACACAAACAAGAACACATGTATTGTTTCCCCGGAGCTGGCAAAACGGATCTCAAGCCACACAGTGACAAAGAGAGCTCTCATTCAGATGCCAGGCATATAAGCTCAGCTACCCAGAAAGTTCAGCTTTAATGAAGACTGTAGTTTTAGAATGAAAGTCTGAGCAGGAAGGGTTTCTGCCCTGGAAACTCTCAAAGCTTGCCCGAGTCACACAGAAGGATGGGGATATTCACCTCGTTCCAACGGTCAGCACCTGTCCCAGTCATAAGACCACCCTCAGTACAGAAAGAATATTGAGATGACAATGGAGGCTCTGAAGAGAAGCCAGTCAGGGACATAGGGCTTTGGGCAAAATCAAGGGTCTTCACCAGCAAAGGCTGAATGCAGTAGCTCCCTCTCTCCAAGTCCCCTCAAGATCAGCCCGAAGTCTTATCTGTTTCCACTTGCAAGGGCTGTAAGAAGGCCAGCGGGAATGTTCTGGCAAATGATATGTAAGTAGATTAAGTAGACTTAGAGATGGTCTAAGATGAGGTAATTGGAGCTCGGAGAGGTGAAGTGATTGCCCACAATCTAACGTGAATTAGAGACAGGACAAGAATCCAAGTCTCCCAAACCCTGGTTCCCTAACACCACGTCAAGAAAGGCACGCTCCCCTTGCAGGTATATTCCCACTCTCATGTATAAAACGCTGCGGGGAGGTTCAAAGAATATAGTGACAACAAATAACTTTCTGCCTCCCTTCTGCTCTGGAATCACTGGTGCAAACTCACGGGCGGGAAGGTAAGAGGTTTTCCTCAAGTCTGCTAAACTCCCTATTAACATAAATGCATCAAGGAGACTTGAGACCATTTTTTCAAGTCAGATAATCCTGACTTGACTGGGATCTTCATCACTGTCTTCAAACTGTTTAGAGGCAGGGAGAACAACCCGGAGAACTGTTAAAAACCTGCTTGGTTTTTAACATGTTCTTCCTGCGATAGAACTGTCTAGGTTTCCGCAAGTTATATCCTTAACCTGACTTTATTGTATTTTTAACCTGATTTTAAAATATAATATTCAAATACTCTTTGAAAATTCTGCCTTGTTTTAGCCCAAGAGGACCTCAGTAGCAAGAAGAGCCCTCACATTATCATCAGGAACGAAGGAAAAGCAAGGAAAGCTGGAGGAAGGAAAAAGCTGACCTACATATAAAATGCTGCTCCCTTGTTTATTAGGCGAGCTCGCATCTCTGTAAATTCAATGCCTCTGTGCTCTCATTCAGGGACAAACAAGAATTTTCCTGTAAGATAGCCACAGTTACACTCTTATTTCCATGCCTGAGAGCCTGGAGCTTGAACAGAGGCCTTCAGTTGATTTCATGTGAGCCAAAATGGAATGTAAGTGCCATTCAGAGGCACACACTAAAAAGATTTCAGCTGGGAGGCGGTCTCCACAGTCCCGTGGGGTAAATTCCGGTTATGTGGCAACAAAGGCTGTGCCCCGAGCCCTGCCTCTCCTCCGTGGGCCACCAGAACTGCCGTGCACACCAGGCTCCGAGGACTTCTGCCCCCATCCCTGCCAAGTGTGTGACAACAGGACTGTTTTCTCCTCCTGAATGGAGCTGGTACCTGGCCACTGCTTTGTCGGAATAGATCAAGAGATGTGACCTAAGGCAAATGAAAAGGAGCCTCTTGCTTCCTGGGATGGTGATTCAACCCCATTAAGTTATTGCTTCGTTCATCTAATTTCACAAAAAAAGGTCTTGAGACATGAAGGTTGTAGCAGGATATATGACCATGAACCTTCTAGATTATATCTGTGGTTGTTGGTTGGAGGGAAAAGTAACAGAGGGGAGAGACTAGCTTCGAAATTGAGGGGTAGATGATAAAGTGCCAATTTGTACTAAAAGAACATGAAAAAGAAAAGCACTTGAAAAGTAACAACTTGGGGGGAAAGTCACAATGATGAATTTGGTGTGTGTGAGAAATTGTACCGAAGCAAAGTCGAGACCATAGAAGTCTCAGTCTCTTCAGATACGGCTGTTTTTGATGTTATTATTTAGGATGACCTGGTGATTGTCAGAAAACAACTTCTTCAGGTTACAGACATTACTGTCACATGACTTGGACCGATGCCCAAACTACATTCACCTGCGGCCATGAGGGTCTGCATCCAGGCCCTCAGGTGGCTCCCTTTACCCCTTAAACATCCACATAGAGACCCACTATTTACATTCCTGTCTGTCCTATAGCAAAGGAGAGGAAGCCGGGAAATTTTTTTTATTTATTTAAAGTATCTATAGGTCATTTCACTTGTAATTCTGTTTAGTTCCAGATAGCAACTGCTGATTTTTCAAAGTGCAGGGTTTTTAGATATTCAAGTACCACAGGATTGGAGGAAAGGAGTACTTGAAATGTAGAGTGACTTTTCATTTGAGAAGATAACACTCTGGAAAGATCTGTCCAACATGCTACAAATATGAGCTATTACATTACAAAATCTGGTTTCAAAATCACACCCTCTTCAGTTGGAAAGATATTTCTCCAAACTCAGATCCAACTTTTGAATTGTTTGGTATCAAAAGCCAGAGTTAGAGAGACCTGGGTTAAAAAAATAAAATTATAACTGAGTGTTTAAAAAAAAAACCACCAAAAAAAACCCCTCTTTATATGAAATGAGGGACATAAAAAAAAAAGAAGGAAAGGCAAATGACGTCTACATGCTTAGAATAGCTCTCAGGCTCCCCTGGAGAGGTGTTCTCTCAAACCTCAGTAAACTGAGTTTGTCATTGAACTTCAGAACTGGTAGTGATATCGGCAATCTACCTGGCCCAAGTCCCCCATTTTACAGGTGAAGAAACAAAAGTTCAAAGGGACTTTTCCAGGGTCATATAGCCAGTGAGAGGCAGAGTCAGGCATGGCCTGAAGTCTTCACCCCCAGCCCAAGCCCTTTCTGAGACATCACATAGCGATCGCACCAGGGCAGCCGTACACGACAGGCCTTGCAGCTTTGGAGGCTCCTGGGATCTAAGAGATACCACCTCTGACTACGAATTTCAACAACACAAACTACCGAGATGTTTCTAATTTAAAGGCTCTGCACAACCGTGCTTCTCAAATTTGCCTGGTGAGGAGAATCACCTGGGGCACTTGTCAAAAATTAGAATCCCCAGGACCCTTCCCAGACCCACTGAAACAGCTTCTCCAAGGGGAGGGACCCGGGAGGCTGAATTTGTAACAAGCGTCCCAGGTAACTCTCATCAGCAGCAACCTGTGGGAAAACTGTCTTAGAGGACAGTGAGGGAGAAACTTGGTTTGTGAGTCAAGGGAATTTTCTTTGCCACGTAGGAGGCTACAGTCTTGGCCTGGGAGGCCCAGGGTCCCCGGCTCCCAAGCTGAGCTGCATCTACAGCATTGGCTCTTTTTAGGGTCTACGTCAGGACACATACACCACCACAAAATAACATACATCCTTCACTGCTCTTGGGGAAAAGCCTTCTGATTGGCAAAGCAAAACTGCTGTTCAGACACATTTTTAATAGGGAAACTAGATGTAATTGGCTTGAAAGCAATCAGATGCTGACACCGGACAGGAGGGTGAAAACCCCGTTGCTTGTCACCATGGCTAACAATGCAGTGGAGAAAACCAGTAACTAAGCACAAAAATAGCCTGGAGCTCCCAGGGACGGCCACCTACTTCAAGTCAGGTGTGTCTAGTGGGTGGTCTCCGTTGATGGTGTGAGGTCAGATCCAGGTCACTGAGGGAGATGGGAGACCTGAAACAGCCGGTGACCAGGGCAGCTGGTGCGCACCAGAGTCCGGGGGCTGCCTCACTCCAGGTCGGCCTCCACCTGTTCCGTGTCAGAGCACTGCGACTTGTTGCGTTCCCACTGGCAAATGGCATTGGCGTACTCCACCACCAGCTTATCCATCCATGTCAGGGGCTCGGGGAACAGCACGGACCCCTCAAAGAAGCCCAGGTGGCCCCCGTGCAGGGGCAGCACAAACATGACGTTCTCCCGTTTCTCTGTAGGAGAAAGGCAGCTGAGTGAGTCACTGTTCTCTGACCAGCTCCAGGGCAGGAGGTGCAAAAGTGAGCTGACCAGGGCGGCCCAGGCTTTCTCCACAGGCGAAGGTGTCACCTAAGTGGACATCTGATTTCTACTCCCTCTGCCTCATTCACCAAAGCGGGAGGGAGATTTGGTGGGGCAGGCAACATGGTGGGATCTAGCAAGTTTTGGAATAGCAGCTTGGCTTTGGAGCAGAATGGGTACCGCCTTAGGAGATCCTTAAAACTCTAAGTGGTTCTCAAACTTGGCTGCATATTAGAATCACCTGGGTTTTTTTTATGATCCCTATGTTGCATCCAGACCAATGAGATTCTGATTTGAGGGGAGGGGTGGGGTGGAGTTGGGGGGTGGTAGGTGAGAGAGGGAGGACCCAGGTGCTGGTGTTGCTAAAACTCCCCAGCTGACTTGATTGTACAGCCAAGTACCTCCCAACTTCGTGTATCCAAATCACCTGGGAGACTGCCTTAAAATGCAGATTCAGCTTTAATAGGCCTGGGGAAGGAGCTGAGATCCTGCATTTCCTTTTTTAAAAAGATATTTATTTATTTATTTGGCTGCACTGGATCTTAGTTGCGGCATGTGGGATCTTTAGTTGTGGCATGCAGGCTCTCAGTTGCAGTGTGCAGGATCTAGTTCCCCGACCAGGGATGGAACCTGGGCCCCCTGCATTGGGAGCGCAGAGTCTTAACCACTTCGCCACCAGGGAAGTCCCCAGATTCTGTGTTTCTGACAAGCTCCTGGGCGATGCCGATGCTACTGGTGGGGACCAGCCTTTGAGGAGGGACTCATAACACTTAACACTCTTATTTACTAGAGAACCAGATGAATTCAATGGAGTCAATGATTTTTCATTACAGAACTTTATTTTTCAAGGCTAAAACATAAAGCTGCGTTAAAAGACGGCCAAGCTCTCAATGGCACGTGCTAAACGGCCATTTGAGAATTGTTAACCTGGAGCTTGACTTTATGAGTCCACGTTTAAGTTAGTCCCGCATGGGCTGGTAAAGCCATTACCGAAGATATGTGCAAAATGGGCAGCCAGGTACAGTCAGGTACCACAGGGAGCATCTCTCTTCCCAGGGGGATAAGTGACAACGGGTCCCTTGCTGGCTGCTCCAGGCCTCTGAGGCGCTTCCTGGCACTCACATTTCTGGCTCTGCAAGGGCTCTTTTCTTGTCTGACCCCCTTTATTCTTCCCTTTCGGCTGCTATTTTCTAAGTTTCTGTGTGACAGCATTACTGCTATGGATGTTACTTTAGATATGCAGAAGGAAACCAGCATGGCTGCTTCCTCTCACTGCAGCCCACGTGGCTGCTTTTGTGTAGGGAGCCTGTGGTCTGATAGACGGTTGACACATAGCTTTTTATCACATAATGCACCTGCGACACACGCATTCACTCTGAGCGGAGAACGGAGCTCTGTCTGGGCGTGGGTCCTTTATCTGCTTGCTATGTTATCTACTCTTTAACTTGGGGTCATGAGAGAATCAGAAGTACCCCTTTTCCCCCTGGTTAACATATGGTATTTACAAGAGGAAATGCAATTACAGAGGACTGGGAAGGGAGATTAGGTACAATGCAAAGTAACTTTAGATTGTGACCCAAGTGTTTCCTTCCGTTACCCTCTTTCTAGTTTCTCCCGTAGCTCCTACCTAGCATGCTGTGAGGCCGTGCAAGCCTGGGGCAAGATAACATTCTCATGAACAACCTTCTTTGCTTTTTCAGTTGCTTATATTTTTATCCTCAAAGCAGATGGGGAGGCTGTCTGTCACAAGAGGTAGCAAAACTGGCTTTTTTGTTTTGCTTTTCAGGTCAAATTTTAAGTCTAAATATCTCTTTAAGTCAAACTCTCAGACTTAATGGACCCAAATCCCTGAGGCCATAATTTCACAGAACACCAGGGGACTCCCCGAACCTCTTGGCTATGGATATAAATGATGATCCTGTCTCTTGCACCAGGAGAGAACATGAAAAGGCTCTACCCAGGCTCCATCACAGCCCCAGAACTATCAGGCTAGAATAAATAAGAACACTGCCAAGAGATACCCTGATCGCCAGGATATGACAGCATGATGAAGGTGACATACTGTGGCAATTTGCTGAGCGGTTGAGGGAGCAGCAGCAAGAAACACTGACCTGAAAGAGATTTTGGAATGGTTAGAAGACTTTCATGCACCAAGGGGTCATCGGCTGCATTCACCAACATGAGAGGTACATAAATCTGAAACAAGAAAATAAAGCAGAATTAAATGATCAGTTCTCTTTTTTTAGACCCCGTTGATCCAAGGCTCAAATACACTACCGGATATGTCTTTGAAGCAAAGGGAAGAGGGTCAGTGCTCAGTTTCCTGAACATGTGGACTCAGGACACCTCGTATTTCCTGGTGGTGGCAGGAATGATAACTGCTGCTGTGATCACAGCCCTGGCAGGCATGTGCAGGAGCCAAGCTCGGTGTCCTAGGTGACCCACGTGCTCTGATGGAGCACGGGTAAAGACTCTACAATACTCACTGGCAAAATATTTCTGATCGTCCGCACAGTGTCTCATATTAGCCATACCTTTCCGAAAAATGACTTTACAGAGTTATGTACATATTCATTCAATTTATATGGTGGGGAGGAAAAAAGGAGTGTGCTCCACTCCAGAAAAAGGAGGCTTTCTAGAAGAATCTGAAGGTTGAAAACAGGTGCAGGCTGGTGGATATCGGGAAGCTCTTGGCAGCTTTGCATTCAACATCCATTTATCAAAACAGCCAGTAAGCGTTCTTTTTCATTTTAGCAGAGGTGGTGCTGATGGGGGTGCTCAGACATTACTGAACAGCCATGCCCAGGAACATAATGACTGGTTGCCTCACCCGGAGGCCTCTGACACTGGCTCTGGACAGCTTCACGTTTCTGTAATGGCTTAAATGAAAACATGAAAAGCCTGGATGATGACGCTAAAGTAGGAGGGGTGGCCGATATGACACGAAGGCAGAACTGCCATTCACAATGGTATGCTTAAGCTGGGGGAGTGGTGGACCAAACAACAGGTGGACATTGATAGGGATAAATGGGAAGTCCTGTGTTTGAGTAGAAAGGGCTATTGTTCAAAGACAGAAGGGGAGAGACTGATTTGGTGGTGGTTCAGGTAAAAAACATGGGGGTTATGATTGGCCACAAGCTTAATTTAATACAAAGTTTATTGTAGCTGCTCACACCTGCATTAATATAAACCAGTCTACTTCGACAAAACACATGCTCCTCTATCATTCTGATACAGAAATGCATCTATTTCACTCTGTGCTTGCCAGATCATGGCAGGAATTTTGAGTTCAGTCCTAGGCACCATACCAACAAAATACACGATGACCAAAACAGGGTCTAGGATTATAAGAAATCTACATGGACTCCCTGGGAGGAACCATGGTATAGGAACCAGGCAGGATTATACAGTCAAAGGAAGACTAAGAAAAAAATGGGTGTGGTAGCGATTTTAAGGGCTTTCACCACACTAAGGGGCAGCTCTGGGATATTATATGGAGGTCACAGAGGAGCAGAGTTTGGTTCAATAATAAACCCAAGTCAACAACTAGAGCAGTTGGAGCCAGATGCTGGGTGAGCTTCCACCAGGGAAGCTTAGGAGGGATGCTTGTTATATCACGGGTGGAGCTGGGTGGGGTGATACTAATTCTGAGATGCTGTTTCCTGAGTTGACGTGGTCACTCACCCTGTGCAGGTACCTCATGCAGCTTTCTTCCTCGTAATATTCCTTCAGGGAGTTATAGCCATGAAACTTCCTGGGACACACACACACACACACAAAGGAAAAAGACAAAACAACACTTGAAATAAGATTAGAATGCTGAATTGATTTTATTACTGTGCCAGTTCCCACACTAGCTCATCATATCAGTAGAATATACATAGGCACCAGAGTTAGGGGTTAAGAGCACCCAGCTTTGGCATCTGGCTTCAAATCCTGGCTCTGTCACTTACTGACTATGGACCTTAGGCAAAGGGTTTAACCTCTCTGAGCTTCTCTTCTGTAAAATGGAGCTAGCGACAGGAGCTTCTTTAACGGCACTGTGAGATTTATGACATTAAAGTGACATTTTATTAGCACAGTGACTGGCCCAGAGTAATTACTCAGTAAGTGTTATCTGTAGTAATTATTAGCGGATGTTACATCTTTTTGAGGCAGCATAAAACCAGATGTCACTGTAGACACTAAGAAACTGCAATTCGAAGACATTTACTAGAACTTTGTTTTCAACAGAATTCTTCCGGGCAGAGTGATCTGGACCACTGTGAACTGGAATGAAATATGTACTGGATAATAGAAATGAGACAGGGATTCAAAGTTACCGACTCTGTCCTCCATGGAGCAGTAGTCAGAGACACACTGACATTGACAAACCCTTCGGTGCTTCAGCAGGCAGGTCCTGCAGCTTTGCCCTGCCCTGTGCTCTGAGAGGCCGGCACGATTCAGCCTGGAGCTCTGACACCAGGAGACAGAGTCAACCCCAGGTCAGAGGATCTCTGGAAACCTCATTTCATTCTGACACAGATTAAGGCCTCTGGTTTGTGAATAGTAGGAGTTTTTTGTCCTGACTGGGGTCTTCAGGGTATCTCGGCTCCCCTGTAGCTGTAGATCTCTTGCACTCCCAGGCTCCTTAGACATCTCTGCCGGCGAAGGACCCTCAGGTTGGACTATTTGGGCCAAACTTGACAGGGAGGAGGCCGAGTGCAGAAATCATCTCTAGGACATTTGTCTCCGTGAAATCAGCCCCTCTGAGGTCTCAGTGGGCCAGGAAGGCACTCTCGTCCTCCAGTATTACTGGTGGCGGGTTGATGAGGAGGCTGCCCAAACTGGTTATGATCATGAAAACTGCTACTATCTAGCACTATTAAAAAAGGAAGAGGGCTTCCCTGGTGGCGCAGTGGTTGAGGGTCCGCCTGCCGATGCAGAGAACGCGGGTTCGTGCCCCGGTCTGGGAAGATCCCACATGCCGCGGAGCGGCTGGGCCCGTGAGCCATGGCCGCTGAGCCTGCGCGTCCGGAGCCTGTGCTCCGCAACGGGAGAGGCCACAACAGTGAGAGGCCCGCATAACGCAAAAAAAAAAAAGGAAGAGTTTTAGGAAGAGTTGAAGAACACTCTCTTTTGGGCTTAAAAAGATTTAGAAGATGAATGAAATTTAAGTAACTTTGTTTTCTTTTTCTCATTAGTGTAGTGTCTGCACCACAGTAAAGTTGCACACCCCATCGTAAGTGAGGCTGGGTATAATTCATTCTCACCTTCTGAACGTGCCAGCAATTTCCCAATTTCCATTTCCTTTGAGTAACTGTTCATGGGCATATTTCAAAGTTAACTGGTGTAAGAAGGCTACTAAAATCCCATAAGGAAGGTAAATACAGATCTCATACTCTTAGGTCAATATGTGCCTATCTATTGGATGAACACTAGCTTGCTTTAGGCCACACCTGAAGGTATCAAGTGATCTCTAAATAAAAAGGATGACTTTTTCAAGAGAACGATGAGGTCAGAGATTAACTTTACCTCTTCCAGCTAATGCTAACCTCAGTCAGAAACTACCGGTGCCAGGAAAGAGGACACTGTCAGTGTGGTGACCTCAGGTGCCTGGAGAGGCCTGGAGGGGCGGCAGGGAAAGGGCAACCGAGTGAAGTGGGCGGGCTTTGCATATTACACTCAGAGGAGAGTCTTTACGCCCCTAAAGGAAGAGGCTCTGTCCATTTTTCTTGTAACACACAGCTCTCTCGGTCTATTTTTGGTTTTTCTACTTTTGATAGAGACATAGGCAGGTACAAGAAATATTTTCCTTCTCCTTTTACTCCAATGCCACATGCAGTTTATGTGACATCTGATCCCTGACCGGTGTTGAGGACTGTGGACAACTAGGGCACGCATACCCCAGCTCCCCAGTTCAAGCTCAGTTGGCCATGCAGGAATGTAGAACGAGTGGTCAGAGCCTCTTCCTATTTTTTTTTTTTTTTTTTTTACATTTTTTGGCCATGCCATGCCATGTGGCATGTGGGATTCTAGTTTCCCGACCAGGGATCTAACCCGCACCCCCTGCATTTGAAGTGCTGAGTCCTAACCACTGGACTGCCAGGGAAGTCCTCTTCCTATTTTTTTAAGAGACATTAGAAATTTGGATTTCTCTGTGAAATCTTCAGTTTTTAAACAGTAGACATTAAAAAAAAAAAAACAACCAAAACCCTTAACACTAAAGTGGGCAGAGGAAACCCCTAGCGCTGGGCAGCAACGGCCTGCTACCTCCCGCCTAGCACCCTGCCCCAGAGCATGGGCACACCTCATCACATTGTCGTCGATCTGCATCAGGGATGTGGCTGTGTAGAGGCGGCTCAAGTCTGTGTCCTCCAGGCTCTGAGGTTTCTTAACATGGTCTCCAAAAAGAGCTTGCCTACAATGAGACAAGAAGCAAACAGAGAATGAAAAGCAGATGATAAACCAAATCATCACACTGTACAATGAAATACCTTACAATTTTGTCAATCATACCTCAGTAAAGCTGAAAAAAATTTTTTTTTAAAGCACATGATAAACAACCACAGCCGAGCCTACTTTCTTGCCCAGAGGCAAGCCAGGAGAGGGTCTCCGACATAGCGTCTGCGCGTAACTTAGAAATAAATCCCTTCAGGCTTCAGAATGTCCCAGAGGACACCCTTGCACAGTTGGCTTTTGAATAACCGAAGAAGGATCAACAGCAAGACCTTATTTTCCTTGCCGCTGTCTAAGGGGCAGCTAGACAAACTGAAGATTGTGTTTGAGCCTAGGTGACTATTACAAAACTGGCCCTGCAGAGCGGTCTCAGGATGGGCTCTGTGGCCTGTGGTGGGCTGTCAGCCAAACAGTGGGGGGCCTTAGTCTAAAGTTGTGGAGGCCCCATCTTTACACTGGTGTTGACACCGCCCCCTTTAGCAGAACCCCTTTCTCTTTATGAGCCCTTTGTGTCACTTAACAAGGAAGATAACGGTTAACCCATTCAGCATTTGGACAAATCAACAGCCCTCCAATATGTTTGCTAAAAAGCTAACGTATACTCAGAAGAGTAATTATTTCCAGTAAGAAAATGATCCTTCTGGAGAGGATGACAACAAAGGCAGAGATCAAAATGTGCACATTTAGACGTCCATTCCCAGCAAGGGCTCTCACTCACACAGCTGAAGGAAGACTGAGTTTGCTTTGAGGTTTGGCCCTACAGTGGGAAAAATTCATTACGGAAACTAAATGCTCTGGTATCCATTCACAACCTCTTCCAAAGAAGAGGAACAGATTTCTTAAAAATTTTTTTTTTCAAAAGAGTATTAGGAAGATTATATACTTAAAGGATAGAATTCACAATTTAAAGTGTGTCCCAATAAAACTAGAACAAAATTTTAAAAAAGAAAAGACAATGCTGATAGAGAAAAAAAATTATAATAAAGTATCCCTAAAATTTCTAGGTGTTTGGCTTTCTGTGGTAAATTTTAAAAATGTAAATACCCTGAGAGCACATCCAGAGGACTCTGCCAGTTTGTTAAGAATTACAAGATGGACCCTTTGGACTAATTTATTAATGGCAAGACTGGGCCCTGTAGCAAAACAAATGTTCCCTGGGAGGAAGGAGTTCACTTTCCATTGCAGAGGTATGGGAAGACAGACAGAGGACTTGGAATTGGTGTCTGATGGCCTGGTTTCACCCCTGCTGGAACCTCAGCAAATCCCTGGATCCATCCAAACCTCAGCTGAGCCATACCCGAATCAGGGCCCAGCACACAACTGATGCTCACACACCATGATCTGAGCAGAAAGTCAGCCAGCCCGGGGGACATAAGTCTCCCTGTGCCCTCCACTCACCCAACACCAGGGCCTGGGGATGTGCCTGACAGCCTGAGGGGCCTGCAAGCGCCAGCCTTGCCCAGGCGCCATGTGAACCCCACCTACAGGAAGCCCAATCTAGGGTGCTTGGCTGGCCAGGTGGGCAGTACATTTTATTTTAATCACTGAAAAAAAATAGGATAAGAAACTGATCATTCAGTCAGGTTGCTTTTCCTAGGATGGCATCAAAACCCCCCTAAAATTGTACTTTTTGAGTGCCCAATATGTACCAGGCTCTGGGGGAATCAAAACACGCCCGAGCCCTCCAGTGCTTTCCAGTTTAGTTCATGATGCGGGACTCACACTGCGGAGGCAGCAGAAAAACGACTTGTCAGGGGAGGAGCTAGCTTCACAGAGGCAGATACCCGAGACGGACCTAAAAGGATGGGCTGGGTTTGGACAAGCAGAGATGAGGGGAAGGGGGTCCTCAACAAGGGCATAAGTGGTGTGGGAGAGGCCAGAGGGCACGTGGGCCTCTGAGCGGCCTGGTCCAGCTGGAGAGGGAGGGAGGCATGGGGGAGGAGGGAGAGCCAACATCGCTAACAATAATCACAACGATGAAATCATCACTAATATTTCTTGAGCGCTACTGAAGACCAGGTGCTGCTCTAAGCACTTGTCAGGGGCTAACCCACCAAAGGATTCTGAGCAGGAGACAGGCAGGCAGAGCATGGAGAGTGTGGACACCATGCTTGGCATCAGCAGCCAGACTCCTGTCATGCTGCTGCTTGGTCACAACCCCAAGAGCCAGCAGAGAACGATTCTGGATCCCCAAGCACAAAAGCATCCTAAGGAGAAAAGCTCCCCAACAGTGACAAGCCACCCTCAGGATTGCCCGCATTTGGGAAAGAATGGTGTGGAAACGGTTTCTCTTTCTTCTTGGACTTTTTGAAAATTATGGAAGCAGAAAGCGATTTGGTGAATTTGGTAGCTTGGGACAAGTTTGTTTCTAACCAAGTCACAAAACAGTCAGCAGACAATGTGTACCACCTCTGCCTTTTTTTTTTTTTTTCCTGGAGAAAGAGGAATTTTGGCTTTTAGTGAAATAAGCTCAGAAAGGAACTGTCTCTCAAGGGATAGGGAAGGCAACACACCTGTGCGAGAGGATAATTTTCTTCATGTTGTCGGCCATGAGGAAGTTGTAGAAGCGCCGGCACTGATCCCACTGCATGAAGGTTTCCTGGGCCCTGGAAGAACCACAAGTGACAGTGAGAGGGACTGTGTCCTGGAGAGGAGAGGATGGGGCTGGCGAGGGCAGGAGGCGGAGCTCTTGCCGCTGGAGAGCACCGGCTCCCTACGCTGGAACGTGGGCTTTGATGCGTGGTCCTCAAACTATCTGTAGAGACACCAGAACAGCTGAACGCTGCTGAACATGAGGCCCCAGCCAGAAAGCTCTCTGGGGCCACAGGCTTTGTTGCTGACACTCCTGACCCCCTCCTTCCATCACCTTGGTCTTCTCTTCGTCACAGGACCTATTCAATTGTCATTTGAACACGTTCGCTACTCGGCTTCCTACCCTGCAAGCATGTTTTTCTGGCTTAATAACAGGAGTGTGTAAAGGGAGGGGGTGTGTGGAGAAAATAAGTGCATGGAAAAACCTGAAAACACTTATACGTGGAATCTAAAAAATACAACAAACTAGTGGATAAAACACAAAAGAAGCAGACTCAGAATAAACTAGTGGCTATCAGTGGGGAGAGGGAAGGGGGGAGGGGCTGTGGGGGGAAGGGTTATTATGGGAGTGTATGAAATCGTGTGTGAAACTTTTAAAAACGGTAAAGCACTATAGAATTTAAACAATCATTCAATAACGGTTTAAAAAATGGGAAGGGAAAAAAAAAACAACACTTGTTGCCATTTGTGAGGCAAAGGAAAATCATATACTTTGAGCTTTCTTTTGATTAGCCTTAGCATATTCAAGGGGCAAGGAACGGAAGAAGTAGCGAGGCCATCAACCCCTTCTAGGCCCAGCTGCTGGGACTGGTCCTGAGTCTTTTTTCCTCTAGAGCTATTGTGTGATTGGCACGGCAAGGCCTACCGACATGTGGGGTCACCAGGCAGGCAACACCCCTGCTTCCAGATCAGGAGACCACGGGCTCAGAGACGTCAAGCGACCTGCCCTGGGTCACACTGGAACGGTCAGGTATGGCTGAGTCTAAGCCAGCCCTGCCTGGCTCCAGCACGTGTGTTCCGCCACCATCACCTTGTCCCTCCTCTACTCGCCTCTGCGGCCAGATTTCCTCACCCACGTGTCAGGTGAACAAACACCGATGTTGTCATTCCCAGGCTGCCGCTCAGCCCTCCCCACTTCGTGCTTTCTTCCCTCGGGGGGTGTGAACCCAGACACAGCTGCCACGGAGGCCACGCTAACCTTCATTTTGCAGATTTCTGAGTCTTGAGGCCTGATTCCACCCTGGGAATGAGTCTGGGTGTCACTATTCCCATACAGATTCCATTGGCCTCATCTCCCAGATGGCCAGAGAGGGGACTCTTGAGAGAGGGTGGTACATAGGTATTTTTAAAAAAAAATCCAGGGAGTTACAAAAGTAATTTCCCCAAAACTGCCACACTTCAATTTTGGAATAACAAACATTTCCCGTAACATCGCGGTTAAAAAATCAGAACTGGCGGGAAGTTAAAAGTGAAAGGGTTTGTGGATTTAACGGCCTATGATGTGCTCATAAAACATGGGCTAAAGCTCACAGTGAAGACTAACACTGCCTTCAAAGGTCAAAAGGTCATTCTATAAATGCACGGGTTTTTTGTGGGGGGCTCCCTGAACACTGTAGGAGCAGAAAGGACGGGCCGGATCACCATGGGCAGGGCCCCAGCTAAGGCAGGACTGTGGACACTTGCCTCTTGGTCTGAGGGAGGAGGGGGGTCACCCAATCTGTGACCCACAGCCTGCTGCCAGGGCGGGTCTCCCTCCTCTGACCTTGGACCCAAGCTGTCCCTTCTTCAGAAAGCCTATGGTCTCAAAATCCCAGCTTTCTCTTGCCCTCATCCTTTTCTCCCTTTGCTGACCTTCTAACTGCTTTTGTTAGTATCTCCTTCATATTAGAGGAACTGCGGAGGTTGGGAAGGAAGGGGGCACTGACCATAAATTTAAGCTATGAGAAGATGCTCCAGCGCTGCAGATTCCTTGATTGAATCACCCCAGCGGTGCCACTCACTGAAAGGCTCTGGGAATACACGGGGGCCCCGGGCCTCAAGGGACTGGGATAAGGTTGCTGGGACCAATGTTTTACCCAGTCAACACTGGCCAACATTGATTCCTCATATCTTCGGTTTACCACACAGTATATTTAAGGGATGTCTTTCACTACCTCTGAATATAAAATTAAGGGATTGAAACTTAATTTTATATTAGTTTTAAGAAAACATAATCAAGACCAACATATTATAAAAACATTCATTTCATATATCCAAAAAGTGACCTGGTTTCTTCAATACCACCACCACCAACAAACTGAAAAGAAATAAAAGAGAGGGGGATCCTACAGACTAAAAGCAACTGAAGAGACAAATCAATAAATGCAATGTGTGGACATTATGGGGATCCCAATTCAAACAAACTGACTGTTAAAAAAACTTCCATGAGACAATCAAGGAAATCTGAACACTGACTAGAAACGGGATGATATTAGGAATTATTAATTTTTCGGTGTGATAATGGTATTGTGATTATGTTTAAGAAAAAGTCCTTAGAGTTTTTTAGTGCTACTTAGTGAAATATTTACAAGTGATATGACATAATGTCTGGGATTTGCTTGAAAATAATCCAGTTTACGGGGGAGTGGTACGTGGATGAGGTGCAGAGGAAACAAGAGTGGCCAAGAGTTAAGCATGGTTGAAGCTGGTGGTGGGTACACGGGGGTTCAATATCCTATTGCTTTTATTTTGTATGTGTCTAAAATGTTCCATAACAATGAAGAAGAAGGAGGAGGAAAAGAAAGATAGAAAATAGAAAATCTTTTGGATTATGAGCTACTGAAAATTATTTACCCTGCTGAGGACAGCCAAAGATCAAAGTCAGTTTTAACTGTTAACCCTGAGCCTCAACAACCATTTTCAGGGATGGCAAAAGACCAGCAGGTGGTCTGGAACCGTTAATATACATGGCCCGTCAAGAACCTCACTCATGCAGCTCCCACTGAAGCCAAACTCCAATTTATCTGTCATGTTTTTGCAGTGAGAGGAAGCAGGAGGCAGAACCAGGCTAGAGGGGCAAACGAGCCCAGGGCTTGGGGCTGGTGATGGGATGAAGGTCTAACAAGATGTCCAGGCCACCTGGCTGGCAAGAGTTAGAGCAGAGACTTGAACTAGGGCCCATCTGACCCCACTGGGTAGTTCACCAAACTCTGCAGAAGCCACTTCACCTCTCCAAGCCTCAGTTTCCTTATCTGTCAAATCAGGAGGTTGAACTAGAGAAGCAGTTTTCACACCCAGATTGCTCTGTGGCTGAGGTAGGTAGACAGTTCTATCACAGGCCTGACAGAGGCCACCCTGGGGGCCTTGGTGTTGCTTTTATTGCTTCTGTTAATGGTGGATGGACTTCTGCAGACAGTGGTGGATGTTGTGAGTGGGGAGCCGGCCAACCGGTGGTGTTAAGAATGGGTCTGAATTCTGGCCTCGGCTGAAGAGACCTGAGGGATGGGCAGGCTCCTGGGCATGCATCTCATGAGGATGAAGAGAATGTCTGCCTGGAAACCAGATGATTCAGTCAAGAAGGTTTAAAGAGAATGGTGGTGGTGGTAGGGGAAGAACACTCAGATGAGACTATAACATAGGGTACCATGGCGGACAGACTTCAAGTATGACAGGGTGATAAGCATAGTGGTGTCATGAGAACAAACGGCAAAGAACGGGGAGGGAGAGATGACATTTATAGCCTCAGATACCGGTATGCCAATGGAAAGAGCACGCACAGGTGAACTCAACTCGGCAGAGTCATAAGATATGAGAGGTATCGGTGAGACTTGCTGAGATGAGAGCAGGATTGGAAGGAACCCTGCGATGGACACTGTGTAGCTATTTAAAATAAGGTAGACAAGGAGAAGCAGAAAAGTGCTATATGACAAGAAAACAGAGACCAAGGTGGAAAAACATGTGGGGAATGTTTGGGTGAGATCTGCCACGTCAGATGGAAGAAATGAATTTTCATTTTTTGATGCTAAATGGGCACCAAAACCAGGGGACTTCAGCTCTCTAGACACTGAAAGAATCCCTTACTTCGCCACACAGCAGAATATCCAAGTTCTTGACTTGCCTCTAAATAGCTATGTTCTCCAGAAGAGAGAAGGGATGGCAGAAACTGCTCCCAGGCTGAGCTAGATGCTGGCCCACCAGGAGAAACTGGCTGAGGACACAGCAGAGATGTGTGGAACCTGGGAGAATGCAGCTAGGTCATAATTACAGGGAGGAAAGCCTTTGTATAATCCAAAGTGAACTCTTGTTGGAAGGAAGGCAGGTTTCATAGACTTCAGAAAGAACGAGATGACTCCAAAAGGGATGATGCCCCCTGAGAGTTGCAAAGCCCTCAAAAATGATTCTGTCATTGAGATGGCAAATGAGAAAAGACAGTACCCCAAAACACTAGTAAGGTTTCACTGGGAGTCTTATTCCAGAATGACATGTATGGATTTTTAAAGAACTTTATCCATCCATCTACCTATCTATTATGAAAACCAACAAAGTTCTTTAAAATGCTGTTATTTCTAATCAATGTAACATTAATAAGATATTACCTGTACTGGTTTCCCAGCCATCTGCTGGTGAGAGATTTCTCTCTGCAGGGTTAAAAGAATTTTAAAAGGTGCTGTGAAAGGAGATGGATATTTTCTTTTCTTTTTTTTTTGGCCGTGATGCACGGCTTGCGGGATCTTAGTTCCCTGAGACCAGGGATCGAACCTGAGCCCTCTGCAATGGACGCGTGGAGTCCTAACCACTGGACAGCCAGGGAAGTCCCAGGAGATGGATTTTTAAATCACTTAGAAAAGGGTCCCAACAAAACAGGGGTCTGTAATTATGTTCAGAACAATCAATTAGGCAAGGAAGAGCTGAGACAACTGCTTTATGCTCCTGGGGTACTGCTCAGAGAAAGCTCAACTTTTCCAACTCATGCTTTGCAAAATGAGTGGACAAGGCATCCATTAAAAGGAATTAAAGTTGGAAGAGAATGAACTGGGAGAAGAATGCATCTAACACCCAAAGAAATTCAAATCTCCTAGCACATATAAATTTCATCTCAGAGTGCTGGGAGACTGTGAGAACACCAGACAGCTTTCCTGTGGTCTTTGAGAAAATATGGAGGATGAGAATGAGAGACAGGTTCTATACGTCTGGGATGGGCAAGCATGACTCTCACATTCCAAAAAGGGGCACCACAAATTAAGACTGGTGAGGAATTTCTTAAATACGGTCCTAGGCAATATTAAAAAATAGCTTGAAAGTAATATGCCTATGAAACCTTAAAGTATATTAAGTATTTTCCCAGAATGCTACCACACCAATATAACCAATATTTTTATTTGCGAAGGGAGGGGGTTCCCCTCCAGGCTTTGCCAATATGCAATCATTAAAATTTTTTTTAATTGTGGTAAAAAACACATAAATTTTACCATCCTAACCCTTTTTAAGCGCATAGTTCAGAAATCTTAAGTATATTCACACTGTTATATAACAGATCTCCAGAACTTTTTCATCTTGCAAATCTGAAACGCTATACCCAGTTAAACGACAACTCTCCATTTTTCTCTCCCTACAGTCATATTTTTGCATAGTTACCTTCCCCCCTACGTTTAATATACACAGTCTGCCATTTTATATATTTTCTTAATTAAAAAAAATACAAGCAGCCTTGTTTTCTACTGAATGGGTACATCATAGCTTACAACTATCCCTCTTGCTGGACACGTGGGTTATTTCTAACTTGGCCCTACAAGAGAGTCATACTGCAGTGGGGCAAAACCAGGACGAGCCTTGAACAGTGTGGCCTCTGGGAGGAAGATGGTGGCACCTCTGTGCCCAAGACACCCAGCAGAAGGTTCCCGGCTGGCAGCTGGTTGCCCTTCAGGGGCAGGGCTGACCTGTGGAGAGGTCGTTACCTCCAGCTAGTTCAGCTTGAGACTGCAGGCAAAAGAAAAGCTCTCCGTACCCTACTAGGGACTGGGCCCAGAACTCTTCACACCTGCCTGGCTGGGCTTTGTGGCCAGACAAGGGTAGGGATGGCCACCCACCAACCCCCTTTCTTCCTTATCAGAATATTTTCCCTTAGGATGCACTTTTTTTTTTTTTTTGGTACGCGGGCCTCTCACTGTTGCGGCCTCTCCCGTTGCGGAGCACAGGCTCCGGACGCGCAGTCTCAGCGGCCATGGCTCACGGGCCCAGCCGCTCCGCGGCATGTGGGATCCTCCCGGACCGGGGCACAAACCCGTGTCCCCTGCATCGGCAGGCGGACTCTCAACCACTGCGCCACCAGGGAAGCCCCTAGGATGCACTTTTACAGGAATGGGATTAATGGGTCAAACGCCATATCATACACCCTCATTTTTCTGATTACAAAAATTAACAATGAAAAGTAAACAAAAATCCCCAAGGACAAAACATTTGGTTAGCTTCATAACCCAGTGGTGGCAAAGTTAAGCTCTTTTTTTTTTTTTTTTGCGGTACGCGGGCCTCTCACTGCTGTGGCCTCTCCCGTCGCGCGGAGCACAGGCTCCGGACGCGCAGGCCCAGCGGCCATGGCTCACGGGTCCAGCCGCTCTGTGGCATGCGGGATCCCCCCGGACCAGGGCACGAACCTGTGTCCCCTGCATCAGCAGGCGGACCCCCAACCACTGCGCCACCAGGGAAGCCCTTAAGCTGTTTCTTAAGGTTGGAATTCTGTCCATGAAGTTTTGTCTAAACTCAGCAGATTTTCCTCCTTTGCTGGGCTCTGTTAAAAAAATTACTGAGTATTAAAATTATTTTACAGCTCGACTATGAACACAGGTTTGATGAAGTTACAGCTCTACAGAGGGACTTTATGAACGATAATGCTTGCTTTTGTCATAAACTTATCCATAGTCTGGAGTTTGCCCATTTGCAAAAGAGAGAATATATGCATAATTCGGCAGGAAAAGTGGGGCCTGCCTCTTCCTTGTGACAGGAAGGCCCTGCTAAAAATGCTGGGCTGTTAAAGTGGCTACGAGTTAGTGGTGCTCATGCACTCACTTAGCCAGAAACATACTGCATTTAGGGAGATCTGATGGTTCCTCCACTGCCCTGTAAGGGGCCTCTGGCCCCACCTCACCTCCTTCCAAAAATCCCTCCCCACTGACTCCCCACTTGACTGAAGACTTCCTTGGCACCCATATGCCTAGCGTGTCCCCATTAGTGACATTTATTTGTTGGTTTGCTGCTGTGTAAACATCATTCTATTGCCATTAGGCAGGTACAGACTATCTCTTACACCCAAACGGCAACAGAATGCTTGTATTTACTCATATTATTATTGGCGGATTCTTCAGTGCAAGATTGTTGAGGGCTTCCTCAGCAATGACGACTTGATTTTACCTGAAATGAGACTACAAGACCTTCCCTTCCCTTTTCTTTAAGCTCCACGAGGGTGGGGAATTTGTTGGCCTTGTTCACAGTTGTGTCCTATTACCTAGAAGGGTGTCTTGCTGAATGAATCAAAGAATCAATGAATGAATTAATCACGGGTAATCTTTAGGCATCACTACTTCTCCCTCTTGCATTTCTGTCTGTTTGCTATTCACTGGATGCATTTATAATGAAGGTCTTCATGACAGCTTCAAACGATTAATTAAACCAGAGAGTTAGGCTGAGTCTGACCACACACATTTCCAGGGCTAGTTAGTTGGCTGCTCTTTATCCTGAGGCAACATGTTAAGTCAGCTGGATATCATGTAGTTTTGGCACATCTGTTTCCCTCCTTCACTGGTTCAGCACCTCATCAAAGGTGAGCTAGTTTAGCAGCAGCTAGTCTGCTCTAACTACAGCAAGCAGGCGCTGGCTTCTGAGCCTAGAACTGGCTCTGGCTAGTGGGGAGGTGCGCTATAGGGACAAGAAGCCAGAGGGAGGGGATGGATCACTGACAAGCGGTTGTGTAGACTCAACAAGGAGGAATTTACCGGAAGCATGAACTCCTGTGTGGCCCCTGCAGAGGCAGACGAGCCCTCCCCGCTCCACCTTGGCATATAGGAAGCATGGCTGCCATCATCCCAGTGCTGAAAAGGCTCATTGCCCTCAAGCCTTGGCAGGAAAAAAAAGGTTATGCTGGTTTAAAGTAAGCCACTGTCATTTAGCAAGTAGATCTCATTAAACTGTTGGGGGGACCTGAACTCATTAAAATGTTGGGGGTGCACATAGGCGATGGTGTCTCCTTGACCTGCTGCCAGTTCCTGTGTGTAGGGCCACAGGATCTTAGCCTTAGCATTAGTTCTCTGTGCTCTAGAGGATAAAGTTGCCTGTTTCTCTCCTCTTTGCAGGAGGCTGATGTGACAGTGATTATGAGTATCAAGATCTTTGAGGTCTCAAAGAGAAGTGGTGTAGACCACGCCTGCAAAATGTTCAGCACCTCACAGATGTTGGTCAGTTTCCTAGCTTAAACCTTTGCCTTAGTTTGAACACCGTGGATCGGCAAATGCGTGAGTCGTGTGCTTGGCCAGCAGCAGATGGCGCTGTTGCAGCAAAATGAAATCAGGCTGTTGCTGAAGAGTCTGCTTGTTGAAAAAAAAATGAAAACAAACTTGTTCTACATCCTCCTGCTTGTCAAATCCAGGGCTCTCTGAACACAAAGTCAGTGTTCACAGTAATTTGACAGCACTTGGTTTAGGAGGGGACTTCAGCGATTCTGATTTTTACAGATGCTAGAAGCCTTGCCAAAAACGGGACCACTTGCCAGGTGACAAGGGCCTCCTGCCAGGCCCTGCTCCCTCCCTCGGATGCTGTGGCGGGCCCTTTGCTCATTGCTCTAATATTCCAGTCACTGGGCAGGATGGGACTTCGGTTAACTCTGGTTACATAATGGCTATGAATTGGGAGTTGAATATTTTTAGCCAAGCCAAAATAAAGGAACATGTCCTGGCTCACCAGAGTATAGAGAGGAGTGAAGGGGAGGATTCCCATCAGGAGGACGAGGGGACTAACCTAGTCCTGCAATATTAGAGCTGGAGAGACCGCTGAGGTCCCCAGGCCCAATGACGGCTAAACGTGGCTAAATCTCAGGAGTCACCTGTGAAATGTGTCCAAACGCAGATTCCCGGCCCTGTGATGCAGATGCATGAATCAGGATCTCCAGGGCTGGGGCCCAAGAAAATGAGTTTATTTCTAACACGATCCTCCAAGTGATTCTTAATGAAGTGAGGCAGTCGCTAGTTCACTAGATTGGTCTTTGTCATCCACTGATCTAGTCCACTTCTCCTTTTACAATGAATAACGATGATAATTAACAGTTACTGACTTAACTTTCTACATGCCTGGCACTGTTGCAAGTAGTTCATGCCCATTAACTCATTTGACCCTCACAATGGCGCCATGGGGTAGGTACCATTTATTATTACTGTCATCTGCATATTGCAGGTGAGGACAACCGGAACCTAGGCCCTGGCGCTGGAACTCAGGGAAGGTTCCAGCAGGGATGTCTTTCATGTCTATTTTTGGGTACATTTAAATTCTCCGTTTTGGCCAGCTTTAAGGCTCAGGCAGAGGCTGAATTCCGAGCTTGCATTTGCCCTTTGGATGTGTTGACTTCACATTCCAGTAACAGATATTTTTAGAAATAACGTAGCCCCTTATCCATTAGAAAATGACAAGATAGGTTTAAACTACACCATGAGAGATATAGGTGAGGCAAAAAGGAAGGATTCATTTATTAACTATAAGGACTCTTTGGCATTAGACTGGATCAATCAGGGAGCTTTTTGTTTGTTTTTACTTTTTTTGTGTGATTTTGGATTTCAAGAGTTCTTTAATAAACTGGTCATACCCACTGGTAATACAAAAGACATTATCATGAGCAGTGAGTACAGGAAAAAATATGAATGCATTTAAAGAGTCTGGAAAGATGTGTGTGTGAGTGTGGTGTGTATGAGTGTGTGTGTATGTGTGTGTGAATGTGTGTGTGTGGTGACTCTGGAGTGATCTAGGACAACACTGATCTGGTGGGAGGTCAGAGCAGACGATAATGCCCTCCTAGGACTCCTCCTTCACGGTTCTGTTGTTGGGAGACTAAGGGGAGAGGTAAACCTTTACCCAGTAGGTCATCTCTTGTGTGTGATTCTGGGATGCCTGAGAGAGATGACTATTTGACAGTGAGGGCATGGATTAAATGGTTTCTAAAGACCCCTTCCAGATGCCACCTGAGACTCAATTCTTTGGTAGACAGGAGGAATCTGGGGTCATAACGCCCAGTTCTCAGACCCTGGTTCACCAAGTCTCCTCTGTTTTCATAAACCCACAGTTCTACAAAACTCCTGGAGCAAGAACAGAGTTAAGTCGTCTCACAGAGACTCCAAAGGGGAACAGCAGCTATTAAGGGGGGCTTTGGCTTATTCAATTACAGATCTGATCCCAAAATAGAGCTGCATATCCCAGGCTTAAGGGGTCTGATAAGACAAATCCAGTGTACGATGTGGAAGCAAAACAAGGTGAATCCAAGACCCAGAAACTTCTGCTCAGTCTGCCCCAGCATTTCCCCTGCTCTTCATGGACCAATGTCTGGTGCACTGGGGCATCTCAATAAACGAGTGCCAACTGGAGGACCAACGGCAGAAAGAACTGGGAGCATGTGGCCGGGATCACTCACCTCAGTGCACTGTAGCCCTGGCACACGCTGACGCAGCACAGAACCTTTTCTTGGTTGGCCTGGGTCTCTCCCAAGTATTTACACACGATGTTACCGCCCAGGCTAAAGCCCACGACCACCAGCTGGGTCAGGGGATATGTCTTCTTGATGTAGTTTACCATGGCTCCAAATTCCCAGGTGCAGCCTATGGGCAGAGAGGTAAGATGACTTGGTCATTTCGGGTGCAACAAAGATTGGAGAAAATGTGAGCTGGAAGGTTACTAAGTGGGTGTTAAGACTCTAATAGAGAGAGAGAGAGAAATATATACGTACGCAGCCAGCCCTCTGTATCTGCTGGTTCTGCATCCGTGGATTCAACCAAATACAGATTGAAAATATTCAGAAAAAAAATCCCAGAAAGTTCCAAAAAGCAAAACTTGAATCTGCCGTGCACCAGCAACTATTTACATAGCATTTACATTGTATTAGGTATTATAAGTAATCTAGAGATGTTTTAAAGTATACAGGAAGATGTGCATAGGTTATACACAAATATTATGCCATTTTATATATGGGACTTGAGCATCTGTGGACCTTGGTATCCGTGGGGATCCTGAAACCAATCCCCTGAGGATACTGAGGGATGACTGTATAGGAGTGTGTGTGTGTGTGTGTGTGTGTGTGTGTGTGTGTAGAGAGAGAGAGACACACACATACATTCAGCCAGACAGGCAGACTTCTCTTTGGCTGCCTGCAGCGAAGTTCCCAGATGCCCCTCAGTATTAGAGGAAACACGACATTAGTAGTGCCCATGAGGGAAGGGACCATGTATCAAACGCTTGTACAATGCTCCTTTAAAGATGGGTTGTAAGAAACCTATCTGGATACTCATGGAAATTAAAACAGATATTCAGGGTGTACATGAGCACCTGTGTTTGCACACACAGGTAAACAAAAGCAAGAGCAATACTCTTTGGGGTTAGATTCTTAGGCTACAAAATAGGATGTTACACCCACATGTACAATGATTCATGGTGTTAAGAAAAGTACCAAGTGGATGTTATTTACAGGACTGCCTTGTCAATGTGGGGAAGGGAAGGAGAGACAAACTTTAGTCCAGAGGGACGGCCAAGATGCTCTGTGGGATTAGGATAAAATGTTCTTGGTGACATAGGGACAGGTGCCGTGGGAGACAGACCCATTCAGAAACATACAGAGGAGACTTCTGAACGGAGAGGGTGTTTGGGCCCAGTCTGCCCAGGAGGGATGATGTCAACTGGTGTCCCCTTGGGAAGGTGGTGAAGTCATGTTATGTCTCAGCAGCTTTGCGAAGAGGAGAAGGTTAGTGGCCATACAAATGAAGGGGTTCATCACATCCTTCTAAGGCCCAGCCCCAGACTCAGCAGGGAGACAACTTAAAATAAAACCTAACAGGGAAAGTGAGGGACTTTGCCAAGAGGCATGTACGAGACAGACCAGCATGAAGACGGTATGGATTTTGTTCGTTGAAAAAAAAAAATGAAAACAGACTTCTTCCACATCTTCCTGCTTACCAAAGCCAGCTCAGAGGGCTGGACATTCCTAAGAGAGTTGAACGGCTCCTCTTCTAACCCACAAACCCTGAGGGACACGACCTTCTGAGCCGGGACAAGCTCCCCCTTGGATCTGTCTTCCTCTTAACAGTGGAAGGCCAGCACAACCCCATGCAGGGGTTCTCAGCCCATGGGGCACAAAGAATCACCTGGAGAGGGTGTTAGAAACGGGCATTCCTGGGTTTCACCCCTAAAGAGGCTTATTCAGTAAGATGGTGGCCAGGCCCAGGAATCTGCATTAAATGTGTTTTTTTTTGAGTTAGTTATTCATGCACATGGTACAAAATTCAAATGACATAAAAGATGTGGTAAAAGGTACTTTCCTATACTCTTTTTAAAAATACCAATGGCAGGGCTTCCCTGGTGGCACAGTGGTTGAGAGTCCGCCTGCCGATGCAGGGGACATGGGTTCGTGTCCTGGTCCGGGGAGATCCCACATGCCGCGGAGCGGCTGGGCCCGTGAGCCATGGCCGCTGAGCCTGCGCGTCCGGAGCCTGCGCTCCGCAATGGGAGAGGCCACAACAGTGAGAGGCCCGCGTACCGCAAAAACAAAACAAAACAAAACAAAACAAAACCAATGGCAGCATACATATTGCTTAGCACTGTTTTTTTTTTTTTAACAATATGTTTCGGAAGCCATTGTGTAACAATACACATAAAGCTGCCTTCTTTTTTATTTTTATTTTTAGTGAGGTATAACATACACCCGGGAAAGTGCACAATCGATGAACCTACGCATTTACACCCATGCAACCACTGTGTAGATCAAGACGGAAAATATTCCTGACACTCCCAGAGGCCCCCTCGCGCCTCTTTCCAGACAAGATCCCCCAGACTTTGACTAACGATTGCAATTTGAAGGTGTTCAGAGCTCCTGAGGCTTGGAAGGTGGCAAAAGATGCTTAAGACTAGGGGAAAAACTGGGGGCCAAGAGCTGCTCCCTCCCAACATGGAAAGACCCAGGCGTCACCCTGAAAAGGAAGTACGTCTCTCTCTCCATTGAGATATAAGAGATCAAGTCTCCTATTTTTCTCCCTCCTGCACCCAGCAGAGGGTGGTGCACCTTGCAGCCCTTCAATAAATAGCTGATGAATTGAGTGGATTCTGAAGGCCTCTGATGGATGGGTCCTGGTGACAGCCTCCTGGAGCAACGAAAAGCTGGTCCAGAGGGAACCCTGACTCTTAACTTAGGAATCTGAAACGCCAGACTTTTGTCCCCACCTAGGTTATTTATCCAAGTTTCTCTTTTTAAAAAGGTAGCAATAGAAGGAATGTTATATCTCTGGGAAACGCTAGGTTTAAAATGGGGAGATGTGATGTAAAAGAGGGGGGAGTCTTCAAACACACTCAGCTGATATCACGGCTGCTCAGGCATGCAACATATAAAGAATTCAGAACTCCTGTTAGAGACATTTGTTCACCTCTCTTAGGCCATAAGAGGCCTTAAAAACACAGCATTAATGAGGCAGTCTGGCCCCATGGCTGAGTGAAAGAGCTCTGTGGTCACACTGTTTAGGGTAGGCCCCTTTAGTGGCCCCCAATGCTCTCAACTTCCCAATGATGACAAGCAAATCCTGGGGTACAAGGAAAATCTATACCTCTGGGCTCCCTGCTGGAGGCTCAGAGTCCACAGATACAGCATGGGGTCTGGCAATGGGTACTTTTAACAAATACTCCAAATGATTTTTATCCTGAGGGAACTTTGGAAAATACCTTGGGCAAGTTACCAAACCATTCTGGGTCTGTTTCTGCATCTGTAAAATGGAGGTAATAATGGTGAATACCTTACAGAGTTGGTTTGCAGGACTGAGTAAAGTGATGTAGGTAAAAGGCTTAGACCAGGGCATAGTAAGTATTCAATGTTAACTATTATTATAACTGTTACTTCTCTTCTCTTTTAAAAATATTATTTAAGTACACCCATGTTCATAGCAGTTTTTATTCACAACAGCCAAAAGGTGGAAGCAACCCAAGTGTCCATCAACAGATGAATGGATAAACCAAATGTGGTACATGTATACAATGGAATATTATTCAGTCTTAAAAAGGAAGGAAATTATGACACATGTTGCAAAATGGATGAATCTTGAGGACATTATGCCAAGTGAAAAAAGCCAGACACAAAAAGACAAATACTGTCGGATTCCACTTACATGAAGTACCAGGAGTAGTCAAATTCACAGAGACAGAAAGTAGAATGGTGGTTGCTAGGGGCTGGAGGGAGGGGGAATGGGGAGTTGTTGTTTAACAGGTATGGAGTTTTAATTTTGCAAGATGAGAAGTGTTCTGGAGATTGACTGCACAACAATGTGAATGTACTTAACACTACTGAACTGTACATTTAAAAATGATGAAAATGGTAAATTTTTGTGTATTTTACCACAATTTAAAAAAATCATTTAAACAAGGGATTGTAGCTTAACCCTTGAAAAGGCCAATCTAGATTTCTAGATTTTTCTCCAAAGCAGTGTTCTGTGATCTGACTGCACATTAGAACTACCTGAGGATCTTGTAAAACAACAACAAATACTAATGCCTGGGCCCTCCCCAAACTAATTAAATCAGACTATCTGAGGGTAGGACCCGGGCATGGGTGTTCTTTTATGAGATCTACAGGGGACTCCAAAGTGCAACCAGGGCTGAGAACCACTGTTCTAGCGAACAAGGATCCCTTTGGCTCAGACTAATAGGAGAAAGCATTCTTTAAGGCATACTCCCACTGGTCTCTGGACCAGCCTCTTCAGGCGTCCCTTTCCACTTGCAGTAAGCAACCTGCCCACACGGAGGCACTGCCCTGCCTTTTGGAAGCTTCTGAAGCAGGGCTGTTGCCCTGGTAGCTGCTTTCCAAATATTTCCTCAAAGTCAGGTTTCTGTAGTGGGTGAACTCCTGCTCAACCCAACAGGGCAGCTCTACCGGGTCCATCAAACTCCTAACAAAAACAATCTTTAAAGCGCTAAATACACACAACTGCTTTCTGGTAATCGTTCTTGTAGAGTGGATCAAAAAAGCTGCATTGAGGTTAAATATTACTGCAAGAAAAATGCGCTAGCCCAGCGGTTCTCAAAGTGTGGTCCCTGGCCCAGCGGCATTAGCATTGCCTGGGAATTGTTCAAAATGCAAGTTCTTATGCCTCACGCCACCTACTGAATCAGAAACTCTAGGGGTGGGGTTTAAACAGAGGGCTCATTAAGACACAGATTGCTAGGTCCCACCTCCAGAATCTTTGATTCAGGAGGTCTGGGTGGGATGAGAATTTTCATTTCTAGCAAGTTCCCAGGCAATGTTGGTCCAGGGAACACACTTTGAGAACCCCTGTCTGAGTTGATAGGAAAGGTGGGTAAAATCTTCAATTTTCTGTTTCTTTTGGCCTCTCCCGTTGCGGAGCACAGGCTCCGGGCGCACAGGCTCAGCGGCCATGGCTCACGGGCCCAGCTGCTCCGCAGCATGTGGGATCTTCCCGGACCGGGGCACGAACCCGTGTCCCCTGCATCGGCAGGCGGACTCTCAACCACTGCGCCACCAGGGAAGCCCTCTTTTGTCTTTTAAAAGGGCGGTTCAGAGAGATGCTTCATGTCACTCACAGTTAAATAAATGCAAATTAAAACGACAATTCACAATCCTTTTCCACTGCCCATATTAGAAAAGAACAACTTTGCCGATACCCAGCACTGGGGAGGGTGTGGGTACCAGGACTGCTGGTCCATCCACTGATGTGGGAGTGGGCACTGGAATAGCCTTCAGAAGGCGATGTGGTAACATTTATTAATGCTTTCAAAAGGACAAACCTCTGGTCCTGCAATTCCACTTTGGGGGACTTTATACTGCAGATGTGTGCGAAGATATGTGCAAGAATGTTTCCTGCAGCGCTGTTTGCAGCAGCAAAGGATTGGAAATAACCTAAATTTCCACCAGTAAGAGGACTAGTTAAATTGCTGTGAAAAAGAATGACGTAGAGTCCGGTCTGCTGATGTGGAATGACCCTGAGTCAGCTTACTGAGGGGCCAAAACAAGAGCGAAGCAGTGGGATGGCACCATCTCCTGTGTGTACTTGTGTTTTTAAAGGGATTATATGTGTACACATATCTGATTGAATATTTGCTGAAAAACTATAGCAGTTATTATTTTTTTTTTTTGAAGAGGAAAACCAGGGGCTAGGATGGGAGGAAGACATAGTTTGACTCATTGCTATACAGATTTTTGCACCATTTGAATGTTTTTCTTGTGTATATACATTACTTTTTCAATAAAAATCCAGCCAGTTAAAAAATCTAGTGAAAATCAAGAATAATTTCTTAAAAAGATGTTTAAATATCCTTAGACCAGTTTCAACTATGTTAAATACACCCAACACATCCCTCATGCTGGGGCAGTGATGTGTGCAGCTTGTGATGGGGACATTATTTGCCTGTACAAGAAATGGTACTAAGGGACTTATTGTCAATTGTTTCTACCACCATTTCCTTGGGACTCTGCCTAATTTTTTCATCCCTTGGCTAATTATTTGTATCTTTAAGTTTTGTTCTACCATTGAATGAGCCTCTCTATTAGACTATAAACGCCATCAAGCAAAGATATTCCTGGTGTTGTTCACCACTGTATCTGTGGGGCCTGGCACTCAGCGGGCACTCAGTCAGTATCATCTAAACGAATGGGAAGGAGTCACTACGTTCCAGGCCCTGTGCTAGGCCCTGTGAGTGAGTGGGAGCAACGGGCTTTGGACCCATGTCTAACTCCATAGCCCAAGTCCTTTGTCTTGTATCCCAAATCTACATAAGTAATTGCACGGCCAGGATTTATTTTTCAATTGTGAAAAGTCTTACTTTTTCACCATCTGATGCCTTTTGGACCTACCTATCTTTATCCAGGTCTGAGACTAATTATTTGAGACCTAGAGGAGATGTTCAGATGTCACTGGGGCAGTTACAAAACTTGGATTTTGTAACTCGGATTTGCTACACTACTGAGGAGCAATTACAGCTAATCGTGTAGGCACTTTGGGAGCCTCAGTTTAATTCGATTCAAGCTCTTCTGATCTGGATAAAAGGCCAGGTCTACATAATCCTAGACAAGCTGTTGGGTGTTTTGTGAAGAGCTGCCATCTCTCCCAGGCAAGGGAAAGGCAAGGACATGGTGTCTGCCCAGCTCCAGGATCAGCCCGCTGGTAGATGCAGGGTCCTCCCGGGATCTCCACCGGATGTCAGTTACCAAACACCCTCAGTGTCTGGGAACCCCTCCCTGGGTTCTTTTATTAAGAGCTGCAGCTACCTGTTTTTTTAATACTAGGAGGATTGTAATGAGGTTCTATGTATTTAATCCTTAAAGGATTAGCACCAGTAACAAGATTTAGGTATATAATCTTTTTTTTTTAATGTTTCTATAGCCCACTTTAAAAAATTTTTTAATCATATTTAAGTGTACAGTTCAGTGGCACTAAGTACATTCACATTGTTGTGCAACTCTCACCATCATCCGTCTCCTGAATTTTGCACCTTCCTAAACTGAAACTCTGTCCCCATTAAAGAGTAACTCCCCATTCCCCCTCACCAACCCCGCCACCGACCCCGGCCCCTGGCATCTACCAATGTACTTTCAGACTCTGTGAATTTGACTGTTTTAGGTCCCTCGTATAAGTGGAATCAAACAGTATTTGTCTACAGACAAATGTATATTGGAATGCATTTTTAAGGTTAACTTAATATATGTCCTGCAAACAGATTGTACCTTTTTCTCCCCCCTGTGCTATACAGTAGGCCCTTATATAATCTTGTTGCAGCTTTTTTTTTTTTGTGGTACACGGGCCTCTCACTGTTGTGGCCTCTCCCGTTGCAGAGCACAGGCTCCGGACACACAGGCTCAGCGGCCATGGCTCACGGGCCCAGCCGCTCCGCGGAATGTGGGATCTTCCCGGACTGGGGCACGAACCCGTGTCCCCTGCATCGGCAGGCAGACTCTCAACCACTGCGCCACCACGGAAGCCCTTGCTGCAGCTTTTTAAGACGACGAAATAGGAGGCACTAACCTGGCCTTAGACAGATGAGTACCACAGGCAGTTGGAAAAGCAAACTGCCGAGGACAGGAGAGACCTTTTTCTTGTACCATCTATTTCAAAAGCCATTTCCCCCAAAATGGCACTAACATGACTCAGTCAGCTCAAATACAAGGACCCAGAGACGTGGTCTTCCTTGTGGATGGAGACTTTGAGTCATCTCTGTATCCTCCACACCAGGCACATGGTGGGCGTGCCATTGATGGAGCTCGGTAAGAAGGAAGTTTGAATCATGCGGCATGAAAGCACACAGTATCAGCCAGCGTGACTGAGCAGGGGACGGGAAAGAAGAACCTAAATGTCCTTCCCACTAAATTTAATGCAAGAGAGTGGTCAGCTAACAACATGGCTCACTGGCAGACTGTTGGCGGCCTAGCAGCCCCTAGCATTTTCATAGTGAAGGTGTGTGAGTCATTTCCTAGAGCTGTGGGCAAGCTGCTGCAAAGCTGACTCACTCGGGAAGAAAACAGCTGTGGAAATAAAGTGAGAGCCTTCTTTGCCCACCATATGAATTTGCCTTGTCTTTAACTCTGAAACAAAGATTTTCGCAAATGAGTGCTGTTGGCTTTGTTTCCTGGGGTACAGGATGCTGAAAACTGCCCTCTTCTGTCTGAAGGTTAAATATTCAGATCTCATCCAGAAAGCATAGACCTGTCGAGGCTCCTCCACAGTTCTGCTCACAGTATTACTCCCCAACATGTCCCTAAACTCTGGGCCCCTCCCTGGGCACCCTCTCCAAGCTCAATGACTCTCAGCAGATGGTCTTGTCAGATGTTTTACTAAGATGCTTGAACTTCTGCAAATTCACTACCTTCGCTTCCCCATTCTCCCTCTCTCTTCACCCACCTCCCCCCCTCCTCCCTTCCCACAGTGTCCTTCTGCCATTATAACACTCGACTGTTGCAGAGGCAACACAGTTCCTGGCTGTCATCTGGAATCATGAATACGATTCAAAATGTAGTCTGCATCACAGATGTAGAGAACAAAGTATGGACACTAAGGGGGGAAAGTGGCGGTTGGGGGCAGTGGTGGTGGGATGAATTGGGAGATTGGGATTTACATATCTACACTAATATGTATAAAATACATAGCTAATAAGAACCTGCTGTATAAAAAATAAATAAAATAAAATTCAAAAAAAAAACTAAAATGGAGTCTGCATCAATTAAAATGGTAGACATGAAAAGCTTACAGAAACATTTATGTTCATGATCTAATCAAATATCTTCAGCTAGATTGAGCAGTTACTTCTACTTCTAACAAAGTAGAAGTTTCTTAAAAATCACTGTCTGCAACTCTTTGTGGCAAAATGCCTTGGATCATGTGGGTGACCTCTACAGCATGCTGTATAGCAGAGTGACCATACACCTTCGTTTGCCTGAGAGAGTCCTGGAGTTTGTCTGTTATTCTGATGCAGTTATTAGTAAGGTCCTTTTCCACTCTCATAAGTGACCCAGTTAGGTTGCTAAATTATATGGTGATCCCAGGTACAGGGCTTCCCTCCCTTCTAAGATGGAAATGCTATCCCCTAAGCAAGGCAAAATTTTCTGATCTTACATTGAGGTTCCAAAAGACAGTTAAAAAAAAAAATCCTGTATTAAACCCAATTGGACATTAATGAGCTCCTCCTCCAAGCAACAGAAGATGATGCTGTGATTTCATGTACCTCTTCTCAGCTTGAAGTCTAATGTAAGAAAGCCAGATGTTTAGAAATAAGGGAAGAGCCCACTTCACTGTTTAAACTCACAGGAAAAGGCAATTTAAATCGTTTGAGACCATTTTCAATGTCAAAATGTCCTAGGTTGGCGTTCGGTCCTAAGTTCTTAGGAGGTTCATGATTCTAAGGGACTCAGTCACCTTATTGACTGAGTCACCAATGCAAGGTTATTATTTTTATTCCTTTCATCTGATATAGAAAAGACTTTTTAAAAATCTTAAATTTTTCCTCTAATCAAGATCAAACTCATAGACCCTTTGTCACTTGGCTCTTAACTTGGCTCTTAACTTTCTGGTCATAAGACATCACGGTCAGTCTTAGAAATGGAGGTCAGAATAACCACAACTGGATCATTCTGGTTTTTAGTTCGTTTCCTTGGCTGGTGGACTTGATCCAACTCTACTTTGCTCTGAATATGAATACTGGACTGCTGGGATAAGGCATTTAGCCAAAGATAAAGATGGAGCAGAATATTTCCTGAATTTACTGGTCCCCTGCAGCATCACTGACAACATTACTCATATTCCTAACACTGCCTAGGTAAAAAATTAGTTAAGTCAATTGTTCACTACCGCAGTGTTCCAATTAAAGATTAGGCCCTGTATGATAAATACACTTCAAAAAAATCTTCAAGACTTCTATGCTTTCCTTCATTTTCAAGTGTTATTCATTGATCTCATCCGGAAGATAGGGTTATGGACCGCCGGTCTGTTCCAGCAAAGTATCGTACTTAAATAAGAAATTTAAAAGACTGATAAATTCTACCCTTGTGGGTTCTACTAGTCATCCTAACAGTTTCACATTTTGTCTTTGGTCAGATCAGATAATGTCATGTAACTCATCAAAAGGGAAATCTTTAATATCTGCTGGTTAAAAAAAAAAAATCTATGAACTATTCTGAGGCAAGTGGTAAGGAAATTTTTTAAAGAGTGAAAATAATTTTTAGAAAGTTAAAATATAGCTAATAAACATGTACTACAATAAAAACAACTTTCCAGTACTGATTTTGAATATAGAAGCCAGTAACATTGAGCTGGAGGTGTGTGACCACCCCCCCCTACCCTCAGCCTGGGCCCACCAGATTTGGCAAGGAGCCAGTACTGAAGGTTATGAAGCTGGAAAGCAAGCACTGCACCCTTCAAAATAACCACCGGGGCCTTGCCATACCTGTAAAAAGAGTCATAACTCAGACCAAGCTCAAAACAGAAATTTATGCTCAACAAGCACTGCTTCTCAAATTGGCCCTTATGACAGTTCACAGGCAGTCAACTGTTTGAAGCCGACATAGAGGCTAGGCCATTTAATTGTTCAAGTAAACTTTCACCTTTTCTCCTCTAAGTGGGCTCACAGAAAACACAAAGTAAGAGTGAAAGACTAATAAAGACAATCATTGGCATTTACTGGTATTTGCTGGGCCTCATGCTGTGTATTTTTATATTAATGCTAACTTCCCCAACTGCGGAATTCAAATTCCCATCTGTTCGACTCTAAAACACTGCCTTTTCCTTATGCAGGCATTCCCTGAGCAACTCTAAGTGATATGCTATATGCAGGAGATTAACAAGAACATAATATAAAAATTGAATATTAAAATATGGCCCCTGTCCTTAAAAAGGCTGCTGTTGGTAAATATTCTTTTTGGACAAGCCCAGCCAGTAAGTGCAGACTGATTGGGACTATTTCCCCCCCTTCCCTCGATGGTGAGCTGTTCTTCACTAGAATGGGAGCTTCCGGAAAGCAGGGACTTGAATTCCCACCTGTATTCTCATCACAGGGTCTGGCCTCATGAATATCTGTAGGATGTGAGATAAACAAAAACCAGAGCCCAAACCCAACAGGCCTGTTTCTGTGGCTCTGAGAAGCTCCTGGCTGCTCTTTTGCCTTAAACCTAAAATGTATCCGACTGGGAACTATTTCGTTACTCCTTAGAAGTATCAGCAGGATGCAGTCCCTTACATGGAAAGGCTATGTAGTTGTTCAAAAGCATGGACTCCAGGACTAGACTGCCTGGGATGGAAACCTGGATCACCCACTCATCAGCTTTGTGATCTGGAGCAAGTTACTCAACCTTTTTTTAAAAAAAATTTTTATTGTAGTATAGTTGATTTACAATGTTGTGTTAGTTTCAGGTGTACACAGCAAAGTGAATCAGTTATACATACACACATATCCACTCTTTTTTAGATTCTCTTTCCATCTAGGTCATTACAGAGTATTGAGTAGAGTTCCCTGTGCTATACAGTATGTGCAAGTTACTCAACCTTGCCGGGCCTCAGTTTCTTCATCTGTAAAAGGGGGATGACTGATTTAATACATCCTATAAAGTACTTAGAACAGTGCCTGGCACACAACAAGTGCAATGTAAGCGACAGCTACTAATAAAAACAGTAATGACCACTACCACCATAGTGGGGACAAATCTTTTTAATGCTCAACTATCTCCCTGCTCCCCTTTATTCTAATAAGCAATATCATAAATAGGAAATGAACACTACGGCAGAGGTGGTACTGAGTTGAAGTTAAGAATCACGCAGTTTGAATGCTGGTCCTACCACTTACTGGTTGTGTGACCCCAGGCAAGGTACTTAACCTCCCTGAGCCTGGGAAGTGAGGAAACTAACGCCTACCTCTGAGGCATCAGGAGGATCAAGGGAAGTAATACCCGTGCATGCTCAGCACATGCCTGGCACTGTTAGTGTGAGATAAATGGTAACTGCTGTCATGCAGGATTTTCCTTAATGAATTTATCTTTCAAAGGCAGAACTAAGGATTCATGTGATTCTAAGTCACAAGAATGTAAGGTTATCCATTTAGGAAATTCTTCTGTTCAAGAGATCTATTTTCAACAATTTCTAATCACATCAGCAATGATGCCCAATAACAAGGGATTAGTGCTTACGTGGTTTAGAACAGAGTTAGTTTGATAAGCAGGAAAAGGTCTTTTGCAATTTTCTCAGAAAGAGAGGTGTGTGTGTGGAGGGGGGGAAACAGGAAATGAAGAATGAGGGCTTCATGCTCATGCCCTCTTTAGTTTGCTCTGGTCAAGGTCACAGTTTCCAAAGGCCCCAAGAGTATCACAGTGACTGGAAGGCCTGCCATCTGCTCCAGAGCGACACGGTTTACATAAGGACAGGTCATACAACCATAAGGCACACCTGTTTGAGGCATGCTAATCTGCACAACATCACCTTCCATCCACAAACTGTCATTTCGCACGCTTCCTCTCAGTCCTCATTCAGGCAACACCGACCTAGTGAGCACTTTCTATGGGCCAAGCAGGGTTCGAGGCCCTGTGGGGCTAGAACAGGAGCACAAAGACCCCGGGCACTTGTGGAGGGGAATTGGGGATGGAGAGACAGGAAATAAACATGTAAACAAATACAACATTTCATCAAACCATACGTGAAGAATGTGAAGAGGGGGATTAGACAGAGAATGACTGGGGGCGAGGGGAGTCTTGGAAGGGTTCTCTAAGAAGGTGCCATCTTGGTTGAGTCCTGCATGACAAGGTGAAACCTGGTGAGACAAGAGAAGGGCCCTCCACACAGAACTTGGGCAGACCTGAGGTCAGCAGGCCCCTCAGGCCATGCCTGGTGCCCACGTATGTTCTGGATGGGTTGTGCCATGTCCCAGGGATCTGGACCCCCTTCATGTCACATCCAGTTACCCCACATGGAAGAGGCTGACTTGACTGGGTCTATTAAAAGTGAAGGGAAGGAGGGACTTCCCTGGTGGCACAGTGGTTAAGAATCCGCCTGCCAATGCAGGGGACACAGGTTCGAGCCCTGGTCCGGGAAGATCCCACATGCTGTGGAGCAACTAAGCCCGTGCGCCACAATTACTGAGCCTGCGCTCTAGAGCCCATGAGCCATAACTACTGGAGCCCATGTGCTCTAGGGCCCGCGTGCTGCAGCTACTGAAACCCGTGCACCTAGAGCCTGTACTCCACAACAAGAGAAGCCACCACGATGAGAAGCCCGTGCACCGCAACAAAGAGTAGCCCCCACTTGCCGCAACTAGAGAAAGCCCGCACGCAGCAACGAAGACCCAACACAGCCAAAAAAAAGAAAATAAAAAAGTGAAGGGAAGGAGATTTAAAAGAGGCTTAAGAAACCTTTGAGACAACTGTAATATATGGCACCTGATTTAGATCCTGAATTGAGCAAACTGTAATTAAAAAGGAAAATAACAAAGAAAGAAGTTACTGGGGAAACTGAACTGCTATGAAGGAATACTGTTAAAGTTTTAGGTGTGATGATGGTACTGTGCTATGTTTATGTTATGGACTGAATTGTGTCCTCCCCAAATTCATATGTAGAAGTCCTAAGCCCCAGTACCTCAGAATGTGACTGTATTTGGAGACAGGGCTTCTAGAGAGGTAATTAAGTTAAAATGGGGTCATTAGGGTGGGCCCTAACCCAATATAATTGGTGTCCTTATAAGAAAAGGAGATTAGGGCTTTCCTGGTGCTGCAGTGGTTAAGAATCCACCTGCCAATGCAGGGGACACGGGTTCAAGCCCTGGTCTGGGAAGATCCCAGATGCGCAGAGCAACTAAGCCTGTGCGCCACAACTACTGAGCCTGTGCTTTACAGCCTGCGAGCCACAGCTATTGGAGCCCACACGCCTAGAGGCTATGCTCCGCAACAAGAGAAGCCACTGCAATGAGAAGCCTGCGCACCGCAATTAAGAGTATCCCTCGCTCCCTGCAACTAGAGAAAAGCCCGCGTGCAGCAACAAAGACCCAACGCAGCCAAAAATAAATAAATAAATAAATTTCAAAAACAAAACAAAACAAATGGTATGGATATTTGACCAAAAAAAAGAAAGAAAAGGAGATTAGGACACAGACAGAGACACAGACATGGACACACAGAGAGACAGCCATCTATAAACCAAGGAAAGAAGCCTTTGCAAACCTGCCAACAGTTTGAACTTAGACTTCTAGACTCCAGAACTGTGAGAAAATACATTTCTTTAATTTAAGCCACCCAGGCTATGGTATTTTGCTTTGGTAGCCCTAGCAAACTAAAACAGTTTACAGAGAGTCCATGTACCTTAGCACCACATTGAAACAGTCACAGATGAGATGATAGGCTGTCTGGGACTTGCTCCAAAACAATCTTGGAAGGGGGATGCAGGAAAGGTGTGGTTTATGGATGAAATAAGATTGGCCAGAAGCTGAGTACTTGTTGAGGTTGAGTGATGGGTACAGAGGGGTTTATTCTGAGTTCATTTTACTATTCTCTCTACTTTTGAACATTTCTGTAATAAAAAGGTAAAAGAAAAAAACTGAAGAGGAAACAAAGAATGTGTAAGACCTACATCTGTGGCTCTCAGCCTGGGGCGGGGGGAACCTTACACTCCTGGGGGCTGGCCCCTGGCCTTGGTATCTTTCAGAAGTTCCCCAGGGGAATTCTAATGTTGATAACCACTGAACTAGAAGTTCTTTATGGGAGAAATAAAGGAAGACTTGAAGGGAAGTTCCACATTCCTGGATAAGAAAACACTGTAACAACGAACTTTTCCAAGTTAATTTATACAATAAAATTTCTATTCAAAAATTGTGATACAGTGTGCTAGAGTTCACCAAAATCTACTTTCCCTCTCTGGGAACAACACACCTCCCCCACCCGACTGAAGTTAGATTTGACCATGTAATGTGCTTTGGCCAATAAATTGTGACCTCTACGGGTAATGCTCCAGATGGGGGCTGCTCCATGAGCCTGGGTGCTTGAGTGAGGATGGTGATGGGACATAGGACACCCCCGGCCAAGCCAGGATGGATTTGTCATGTGAGGAAGACATAAATCTTTGTTTTTAAACCAGTGAGATTTGAGGGTTGTTTCCACAGCATAATCGAGTCCATCTTGACTGGTACAGAAACTCAACACAGAACTTGACAAAGTAATTCTAAAGTTCAACTGAAAAAATAAACACGCAGAGAGACAAACGCACACGCTGAAGAAGCAATGGGTCAGGGTGAATCCTATCAGATATTAGGCCATATCACAAAGCAACAGTAATTAAAAATGAATGATATTAGGTGTAGAAATAAAAGTCGACAAATATATTTATACTGAAGTATAGAAAGTCCATAAATAGGCAACTAGTCAATACAGGACTAAGTGTGATGAAGATTTTTCAGTTCTAGCTTGTTAACAGTTGAGCTGCCTCACTTTACCAGTGAAAAGTAACAAACATAGGCTTTGCTCTAATGTATCAGGCCAGCTTTGTTGAAGGATTGCTCCTTATTCACCAGTCCAGGGAACCGTTTATTAAAAACCCATTCTTTTATTTTTTAAAATTGCAGTATAGTTGATATATAATATTATATAAATTACAAATGTACGATATAGTGATTTATAATTTTTAAAGGTTATACTCCACTTATATTTATAAAATATTTGAAAATACTCCATGTTGTACAATATATCCTTGTAGCTTTTTTTTTTTTTTTTTCGGTCGTGTTGCACGGCCTGTGGGATCTTAGTTCCCCAACCAGGGATTGAACCCTCGTCCTTGGACTCCTGGACCACCAGGGAATTCCCCTTTATAGCTTATTTTATACCTAAGGTACAAAATAAGAGGTTTCTACCTCTTAATCCCCTATATTGCCCCTCCCCCATTCCCTCTCCCCACTGGTAACCACTAGTTTGTTCTCTATGTCTGTGTATCTGCTTCCTTTTTGTTATATTCACTAGTTTGTTGTATTTTTTAGATTCCACATATAAGTGATATCATACACTACTTGTCTTTCTCTGTCTCTATTTCACTTAGCATAATGCCCTCCAAGTCCACCTGTGTTGTTGCAAACAGCAAAATTTCATTCTTTAAAAACCCATTCTTTTAAACTAAAGTCATATTAATAGCACTTAAGGAAGTACTAACACCTTCTCTAAGCTACCAAAGACTTTTTTTTTTTTTTTTTTGCGGTACGCGGGCCTCTCACTGTTGTGGCCTCTCCCGTTGCGGAGCACAGGCTCCAGACGCGCAGGCTCAGCGGCCATGGCTCACAGGCCCAGCCGCTCCGCGGCATGTGGGATCTTCCCGGACCGGGACACGAACCCGTGTCCCCTGCATCGAGGCGGACTCTCAACCACTGCACCACCAGGGACGCCCCCAGAGACTTTTTTGTTTGGATTTCAAGTGCCTTAAGTTCTGGATTTTTGACCTCAGGTCACATTTGTTTGACCTTACTAACCGATGGTTAAACAATGCACCTCAACAGTTAAAAGATGTACTGATAAACAAAAGAACTAAATAGCACAGCTAGAAAAATCATCCATATCTTTAGGTACCTGTCTTTCTGGAAAACTACTAAAATAAACTATAGGAATTTATTTCTAAAATTCTGATGAAACAAACGGTGACAACAACAAAAAGGGTAAGTTAAATTACTATGAAAGATGTGGGTGCTGAGCTCACCCTAGATGGACTCACTTCACCCCACGGATTTTCCTTTCTCAAATTCTGCTTGCCAGCCCAGATGTGCCACTCTCTTAAAAGGCAGCTGCTCTCTATTTTTGAGCTCCAACCCCTCCTCACCTTGAGGACCCAGTTCAAATGCTTTTTCTGGGAGGACCCTTCCTTCCACGCGTGACCCTTGCCTATGGAGACAGGCTGGATTCTCCACCCTGCTGCTGCGCGCCCACCAGACACTCTCAACTGGTGCACTCATCATACTGTATTGTAATTATTATTGATATTCCCATCTTCCCCTGCAGAACACGTCTTATGTATCTGGGCCACACAGAGCACTGCTAATCTTTCACTAGCATTATAGGATCTTCAAGTATTTGAATAAGTCGAACATTTCATAAGTGGATACTATATGTTAGGCACTCAATTGCCTGCTAAGTCCTTAGTGACCCATATTTAATTGTAAAACTGTAACCCCCACTTTGCAGTTGAAGAACCTGGAACTGAGGTTAAGCAAATTCAAGGTAACACAGCTGGCCAGTGGCAGGGCTGGGTAGCCTCTCTGTGACCACGTCCCACACTGAGCCGACTCGTCTCTGCTCCTTTAGCCACCAGAATCCTCGACTTGTGTGTGAGTGCCCCCCAGTCTAGACTCCTGTCTCTATAGCTCAGCACTCTGAGGGGCGGGGGCCTGGACTGCACAGGCCTAGCTCCTCTCCTAGGATTCTGGAGGCCAGGGCGGCAAGATTCAGGTTCTTATCTTGGCTCTTCCACTTACGGGTTCTCTCCCTGCCCGAATTACTTAAACTCTCTGTGCTTCAGTCTCTCCATCACAATTTCACTCACTGCCTCAAGGGCTGCTGTGGAGATGGAAGAGATCACGTCCATGGGAAACGGCGGTGCTGTGCTGGGCACATGTTAAGTGTTCTTGCTGGCATTTCTTGTCTTGTTGGCACTTCGTGCTGTTAGGTAGCACTCCCGTCCCAGACCCTGCGGCCAAGCCACACTTCCCCATCCTCTACTTGTGCACCCGAATTTGTATATCTAAGTACAGGACCTTATAATTGTTCTCCATTGTTTTCATTTTTGTTAGATACTGCCTGTTTCTGCCTTTTGATCCAAACCTGTCTCTCACTTACTCACTACTCCCCATGTGCCTGTGTTACGTGTAAATCTGGAGCTTCACCTGTATCTTCAAGCTACTGACCAAACTGTTGAACAGAAGGGAGGCTGTAAAATGGGTGTCTTTAGGTGGGAGTGCACACGGAGGAGCAGTCGGATGGGAGCCCCCAGACTGGCACAGAGCAGGTGCCCCCGCTCACGCTTCCTTACCCACCCTCACATGCCACCAAGGGTGGAAAAAACTGGAGCAATATTACTGGAGGACAATCTGACAATATGTACAAGACGTGCATAAAAAATGCTGACTCTGAAATTCTACTCCTGGAAATTTACTCCCAAGAAGACACTAAAGAGAAGAAAAAAGTTCCATGAAAAAATATTTATAGCATCATTATTTAAAATGCTGAAAAACTTTAAATAACCTAAATGGCTACAAAGAGGAATGGTTAAATAAACTATAACAGGGTAATCACAGCAATGTGGCTCTTTAAAAAGATTAAATATAATGACTATGCATCTTTATGTTAGTGAATATAAAGTTATTTAAATTAAGTTACCATAGATATACACACTATGACTGCATCTAAGTAAAAACTATGTGCACACAGATAAAAGAATGGGAGGATGAAGAAAGAGAAAATTAGTTATGGTGAGATTATAAATGTAATTTTCATTTGTTTCCCATGAAAACACCTTATAATTGATGTGGTTATAAACAGCACAAATGTTGGTACATATACAGACACATATTTTAATGTTTATTATTTATGTGTGTTCAGTTAATCTGAAGGGAGAGTTAAATAAGATTTAAGAACGAGCGGTCCAGAACACAGAGCCTTACCTAACAAAGGACTTCGATGAAACTCAAGAAGCATGTGTCTAAATATGAGATCCAATTCCCGTCCTCAAGCAGCCTGAAACCCACTGAGTTGTTAATGTGCTAGACTCCCTTCCCACTAACATCCACATGCCTCATCACAGCGCTGGCCTGCCACTCACAAGAGTCCTGAGGAATGAGCATCAGGAGGACATAGTGATGAAGGGCATTAACTTACCAGCAGGGGGCGCTGTGCAAGACCTTCCCCTGTGAGCTTTAGTTTCTGCCTCTGAGATTGGCTGAGATAGGGGTTGTTCCAGTGCCCAGCTGAGAGGCTGATGTGAGGCATGGCTTCTCAAATGCCCAGTACACATGGGCTGCTGTTACAATTGTGTGCCCCACCAGCTCTTTCAGATGGGCACAAATTCTAAACTTAGAAAAGTAAGGCAGAAGCAGAAGTAGCAGCACACTTGGAGTAGGAAAAGAAATAAGGGGTTCTCCACTTGGCTGTGCCCCAAGCTTACCGTAGGTGAACATGCGTGGCGAGGTCAGTTCAATGTTGGGCAAGGCGCCCAGGTGGTTCAGCACGGCACACCGATAGCCATTTTTCTGGGCGTAGTCAACGAAGGTGCGGATGTACTGCTTCTCACTGTGATTGGCAATTCCAGGGCAGATGACCATGGTAACATCATCTATGTGGTGGAGGAGGAGATTCCGAGACAGCCAATAAATAGTGACATGATAAATGGTCACAACTACACTTCATTGGCTTAGCCAACAGTAGGAGAGAATTTAACATACATCTTGTCACTCATTTCTCTGGGAAAGAATATCTTTCCCTCTAGCTGGAACTCTCTATAGCAGTGTTTCTCAAATTATTTGTGGTGAAGGGTCAGTTTTTAAAAGTTCCAATCCATTATGGACAGATGCTTTTGAAAAATAAAATATAATCAAAATTAACTACTAGAAAAATGAAATGAAAAAGATTCAAATCTCAATTTTTTAATTATTAGAGTCAATGGATATAAAATCACTCTGTCAAATTCTTATACAAGTTTCCAAGCATTACTCTTAATTTCTATATGAAATTCTGTATGAATGAATGAATGAAAAAATAAAAAGCAGTGTTTGTTTAGACCTCTTTGATCCAGCAATTTTACTTTCAGGTATTTATCTTACAGATACATTGTACATACACAAAACAATATATCTACAGTATAGATTGTAATAGCAAAAGACCGAATATAACATAAATGTCCAGAAATAGGGGTCTGCTTAAATAAATTTTTGCATATCCAAACGATGAAATATTATGTAGCCCTTAAAAATAATGAGACATCTTTACATACACTGATATGGCAAGCTCTCTAATATGTATTAAGTGGAAAAAGCAAGGTGCAGAAAAGGGTTATGATATGCTACTATTTGTTAGGGGGAAAAGACATCTATGTTTATAAACGCATCAACTAGCTCTGGAATCAAACACAAGAATCCTAACAGTGGGTACCACTGTTAGGGTGGGAGAGAGACTTACACTTTTACTGTATATCCTTTAGTACATTTTGAATATTCTATCATGAGCATGAACTACCTACTTAAAAATATGAATATGTGTTTTTCTTTAAAAGAAAAGTGGTGTTTGGGTTATTAAATCTAATCACAAATTTTCCTTCTGAAAGTTAAGAACAATTTTAAAATTCGTACGCAATATGCATAAAGAAACTTAAATTTTTTTCTAAACCTTGACCTTGTAATTCCAATTCTTGGAATCTTGCCTTAAATTTTATGAGTAAGGATGCTTATCAAAGGATTATTTGAGAGCAACAAAATTATAAGCAAGCTAAATGCCCAAAACCAGAATGATTAAATTATGGTATGACCACATTGGAGACTATTAAGCAATTGTTAGACTTTTGTTATTGAAGACTTTTAGACTTTTAACTATATGGGGAAATATTTATATTATAATTTATAATATAATGTGTAGTAATTTAAATTTTAGAAAAACTTTGCATAGAACCGAAGGTAAATGGAACAAAACGCTAACAGTGGTATGCTGGGTGTAGGATTACAGATGATTCTTTTCTTTTTTTTAAATGTTTCTACATTATCTACATTTTCTATGAGTGAGTATTTATTCCTTTTGTTGTCAGGAAGAAATCATTAAAAAGGAAAAACAGCTGCTTTTCTTAGAGCGTTTCCTGGAAGCATTTCTGCCTTCCAGAACCACCTTCATCAATCCTTTCTGGGCACAGGGGTGATAGAAAGACACAGACAATCACAAAAAAGAATCAGTTTCGTCCTTTTCAACTTTCCACCTCAGTCCTAGAAGAGCAGGTTAAATTAAATTGCTTAAATTTTGTACTTTAATAGTAGAAGAAGTCAGAGCATTAGAAGCAAGGGAAAAAATATTTAACTTTTTTAAATGGTAGAGAAATAAATATTTGAAAGATCAGCTACAAGGCTTAGAAACACAATGTGAACTCCTAATCTATTCATTTATTCACTTCTGTGACTGTTTATTCGACTCTGGGGATTCCTACATTCTAGCAGACAGATGATAAACAACTATGCAAATAAGCTCAGAGAGTGGCAGGTACCATGAAGAACTAGAGCAGGAAGGTGTGATGGATTTCCTGGGAAGGAAACACTAGTTAGAGGAGTCAGGGACCATCCCTCTGAGGTGACATCGAGGCTGAGAGCTAAATGACAAAGAGGCAATTGTGTGAAGGTCTGGGACAAGCATTCCAGACAGAGGGAACATAAGCTAAGTTGTCACTAGCTACTCAGAGGTTCTAAGTGCTTTAAATAACTGAGAGCTATATTACATTTACTGGAATTTACCCCTAAATATTGACTGAGTTCCTGTAAAAAACTAGGTGCCTTTGAATACTACAGAACTCAAAAGACATGTCCTCTTCCAGTAGTAACAGCATTCAAAGGATGCAGCCATCTAACTCCACTTCCTCAGAAGTCCTCATTGTGAAGCTTTTTATGAATGTTTATTGTGCAGTCTGCACAGAGCAATGAGAGTTTTATCACCAGTAGAAACCGTGGTTGTTTCTGAGATATAGGTGTCCCAGACCTCTGGAAACCTAAGCAGAGGGTATATGAGAGCCTTTGTTATCTGCTGTTGTCCAACAAACAAGACCAGCTACACTGCATCTCTCAGCTTCAGTTTCCTCATCAGTAAAGTAGGGAAAATAAGGCACTGACTTCTCAGGGTTGTTGTGAGGATTAAATGAGATAATAGCATACATAAAGCACTTAAAATAGTCCAGCTTCTGTTGCTGTCATCAAACCAAAGGCCTGGTCCTGGGCTCCAAGTTCTTATACCAAGCTTTTCTATTTCACAAAAGGACTAAAAAACTGTGTTCAACAATGCTTTCTGAAGAGCCCTACAGGACGCCCGGCAAGCACACGCTGGAGCCAGTCCTTGCCAGTTGCTCCTAAGTGATGCACCTCAGCAGACTTCCTACAGGACCCTGAATGCGATGGTAAGTATCAATGGCTCGAGCATTTATATTGAGGCTCCCTCACGGACTAGTTCCCCTTCCCTGAGTGATGGCCCAATCATATGACCTAAACTTGCTTACCTCCCACACAGTGCTCAGCCAAGGGCTCGAAGAGGTCAAAGGTCGAAGTGGCTCCGTCAGACATGGTGATGAACTTCCGGTGCCCATACGGGTGTGGTGACCTCACCCTTCCCATCTTCCCATACAAGGCTGTTTGGATGTGTCCACTTTTCCCCCAGATCAAAGGTGGAATATATCTAAGAAAGAAGGAGAGGAGAGGTCAATTTTCCCACACTCCTTGAATAATGCTCTAAAAAAACTTTGGAGCAAGAGCTTTTCAACCTCTTTTTTTTTTCCTGACAAATTCTGTTCACTAAGCACAAATATGAGATTTTTTAAACCTTATACCCATGCCATGATTTATCTCCTTTTCCCACTCAACGCATCAGATTAGCTTTAGAAATCAACCAGGGCATGCTTATATAGACAGGATTTCAAATTTAAGGTGTTAATTAATTCAACACGGGTTATTGCCATAATAAATTAATTCAACACGGGTTATTTCCATAATGTAGAATAGAAAGAAAGCAACTAATACATTTTGAACACATGCTACTTGACAGGGTTAGCCTCATTATCAAATGAGCTACTGTATATAAAATAGCTAGCACGGCACCTATGCAAACTAAATGTTCACTTCTTTGCCTTCCCCCAATAAGGCAGGCCACAGCTGCGGGGGTTACCCCATGAACCAAACCTGCTACCTTGTTAAACTGGGAAGGGCTGCAAAGCCTCCTAAGAGTCTGTTAAGTGCCTTGTCCATGTGTGTGTGTGTGTGTGTGTGTGCGCTGGGGGGCACATTGTATGCTCTGGAGAATGTGCTAGAAGGGCAGAGCAATGTAAATATTTGTTGGATTAATGAAGGATAAAGTCTTGTTAGCATAAGCAAGGCATGATACCACCCTAACAACTGTCCTTCGTGAAAACACAGTGACTCTGGTCCTTGGTAGGAAGTGCAAAAATCACAAACTAGTTAATCACTGGGAAAACAAGGTGTTCCAAGTTACAATTAAGAAATGATTATAGTTCACAACCACAGGGCAAGATGATCCCATTTACTGAAACTGCTATTGGTTTCTCTTCTTCAGCTTTGAGCCCAAGCTTGATGCGTGAGCAGGATTTGTGTTCTGTATTAAACTAGAGACATAATATAAAATGGTAATGACATCAATCCTTCACCTCTGTAGTGTATCACAGTGGTGAACATTTTATTAAGAATTTACCTTAACCTGCTTGCCGATTTGTGCCTATCATTTCCATCAGACCAGATGATCCCAGACCCTCTTCTTAAATTAAACCAGATTTACTCTCTGTTTTTGGCAATTCATTAAATCTACACAAATTTAAGAGAAGGGAAGTCATCACCTTAAGCAAGCCAGTTCCCAGATAAGCTTCCTCTCTGGGGGCAGGGAGGAGAAGGAAGAGTTTTTTTTTTTTTTTTTGCGGTACGCGGGCCTCTCACTGTTGTGGCCTCTCCCGTTGAGGAGCACAGGCTCCGGACACGCAGGCCCAGCGGCCATGGCTCATGGGCCCAGCCGCTCCGCGGCATGTGGGATCTTCCCGGTCCGGGGCACGAACCCACGTCCCCTGCGTCGGCAGGCGGACTCTCAACCACTGCGCCACCAGGGAAGCCCAAGGAAGAGTATTTTTAAGACCTATGGACATGAAACCACTTGCCAGCATCAACCACAGGTGCAAATCTCAGTGCAGAGACCACGGCCTTTAGAAAGCAGGCAAAGGCATTTTTAAGAGATAAGTGGATTATGACAGTAACAAAAAGCAAGCTTATAAAATAATGTCAATAGGACAGCTGAATACTATACAAGATTTAGATAACCGAATTTATAAAGGGTTTCAGACTACTAAGTTGGACAATAAACTGTGCATACGGGGAGGGGAGTGGTCCAAGAAACCAAACTTCTGATTGTTCCTGGAGGAGAAGTTCGGAGAAAATTTTGTTTACAATACAAATTAAAAACAGAAATGTGCTGAGGTTAAAAATGTCAGAAGAATGGGTTAAATTTCATCTACTTATCCTCTGATCTCATTTAGAATATAATATAATCATAGAAAAGATGACAAAAGCATAAAATTTCCTTTTGGCTACTCAGATTTCCTGTATAATCATGACACAGGTGATCAATCCTGATGCCATGCTCCAGATTCAAGGTCCTGTCACCGCCTCTGAATCTTGGCAATTGCCCCCCAAGTGGCCTCTCAGCCTCTAGTCTTGCTGCCATCGACTCTGGCATCCCCCCACCAGTGGAGGGATAACTAACACACAAACCTGGCCACGGCCCTCTATTGCTTGAGTCCTAGTAGCTCGGCTTAGGAGGTGCCACCTTGGTGCCTGCTTACCTCTTTTGCCTAAGTTCCAAAAAACCTGAACCACCGTCCACTCAAGAGTCACTTCCAATCAGGTTTTTTGGGAAGCTCCCTGCCTCTGTGCCCCCTGGAAAAGCACCCTGCACACCCTAGCACCCACGAGGCTTGATTAAAATACACCTTTTTCAAGCACACTCCTCCCTGCCACCTGCAGGGCCTGGGCTCATTCTCCTTTGTGTCTATCCTCAGGGCACTCGAAACACACGAAGCACGTAGGGAGGACTCGAGGATGAACAGAATACAGACCCACTTAGTAAATCTGAAAAGACAAAGATATGCTTAAAAAATCATATGCATCAGGATGATGTGAACTTGGCTGTGGCATCATTGGTGTTTGGCTGTTGTTCTCCTTCCAGGCTACTCAGCACCATTCTCAGACTGGGCTGGGATGAAATTCTCAAGCTGTTCCTGTGTGTGTGCATGCGTGCGTGCATGGTGTGTGGACAGGTGACTGCCTGGGACTTTCTCAGTTCAGTGTAAGGTCAGTTGTACACAGTGGAAGTTTCACTGTCTATAATTTTATGACAATACCACCTACTGATAAAACACTTTTTAATTAACATCACAGTAACCCAACACCAGGGCTTACAAGACTGAGTTTTTGCATAGCATTTACTGTGGTGGAGCTTTATTGTGTTTTTGTTTGTCTTCATAACTGATCCACAGATCATAGGAAAAACATTAAGAAAGTAAAAACCAGGGCTTCCCTGGTGGCACAGTGGTTGAGAGTCCACCTGCTGATGCAGGGGACATGGGTTCGTGTCCTGGTCCAGGAAGATCCCACATGCTGCGAAGCGGCTGGGCCCGTGAGCCATGGCCGCTGAGCCTGTGCGTCCGGAGCCTGTGCTCCGCAACGGGAGAGGCCGCAGCAGTGAGAGGCCTGCGTACCGCAAAAAAAAAAAAAAAAAAAAAAAAAGAAAGTAAAAACCAGAATAGGTGCCCACTCACGTGGTTCAGTTCAGGGAAGAAATCTGGACCAAAACAACAGAATATTTTGAAATTTATATAAATATGGAAATATTTAATTTTTAAAATTTATTTATTTTGGGCTGCCTTGGGTCTTCGTTGCTGTGTGCAGGCTTTCTCTGGTTGCGGTGAGTGTGGGCTGCTCTTCGTTGCGGTGCGCAGGCTTCTCACTGTGGTGGCTTCTCTTGTTGCGGAGCACGGGCTCTAGGCGTGCAGGCTTCAGTAGCTGTAGTATGTGGGCTCAGTAGTTGTGGCTCACGGGCTCTAGAGCGCAGGTTTAGTAGTTGTGGCGCACGGGCTTAGTTGCTCCGTGGCATGTGGGATCTTCCCGGACCAGGGCTCGAACCTGCATCCCCTGCATTGGCAGGCAGATTCTTAACCACTGCGCCACCAGGGAAGTCCCTGGAAACATTTAAGAGATGTTGCTGAAGTGGTACATGGAGGAATATGTTTTACTCTAACTACCTATGGGGTAGTTTGTCTGAAAATAGAGCCGCCAAATAATTCCACCTATTCCTGCCCCCACAAGCCATTCTTCCCGTCAGGAGCTAGATTCTTACCTCCCCTACCCCACCCCTATGGATCTAGGCTGGCCTGTGACTTGTCCGGTCTGCTGGACGTGGTGGGAGGCCTGCTGTGCAGATCTGGGCCTGGCCCTTCAGAAGCCTGGCAGCTTCTGCTTGTATAATACCTCCTTGGAAGTCTGGTGCTATGCTATAAAGAAGCCAGGCCTTGACTACCCAGTGATGAGGGAAAAACGGAGGGGGGCTAGAGAATGAGAAATAAAACCAAGAACTGTGTGCATTTAAAATTTCATAGTACCACCGAACTGCCTCCCAAAAGAGAGGGACCAATTTACATTCCTACCAATTGTGTATGAAAGTACCTGTCTTCCTCACCCTCATCAATAATTGGTGTTTTAGGGCTTCCCTGGTGGCGCAGTGGTTGACAGTCCAACTGCCGATGCAGGGGACACGGGTTCGTGCCCCGGTCCAGGAGGATCCCACATGCCGCGGAGCGGCTGGGCCCATGAGCCATGGCCCCTGAGCCTGCGCGTCTGGTGCCTGTGCTCAGCAACAGGAGAGGCCACAACAGTCAGAGGCCTGCGTACCGCAAAAAAAAAAAAAAAAAAAATTGGTGTTTTGGCTACTTTGATAGGCAAAAAATGGGTATTATATTTCAATTTGTGTTTCTTAAGGTTGATCCAATCTATGGCAAAAAAAAAGTTTCTTACTTGAATTTGCATTTCCTTGATTCATGTGTTTATTAGCAATTTGTACTTCTTTTCTGTGAATTGTCTGTTCATATCCTTTGTCTATTTTTCTATTATAGTTTTCTTTTTCCTTTTTTATTTTTATCACTCCTACATTAAGTCATTATATATTATATTTTGCAAGGGTTTTCTCCAGTCTATTGTATATTTTAATTTTATTTTTCATCTTATATAGCTTTTTATATTTTGTGGTTAAATTTATTAATTTTTTCTGTTAAAACCTTTGTGTTTTGCATTTTGCTTTAAAAGGGGCTATTCCAATACCCAATTATAAATATATTCAGCAATATTCCTTCTATTATTCCTATAGTTTTTAAAAATGTATTACCCTGGAGTCACTTATTTTTGAAAATGATGCGAAGTAAAGATCTAATTCATTTTTAATCTAATTCAACTAGTTAGCTAATTGTCCTTACTCCATAAATGGCCCATCCTTTCCCTACTGATTTCAACGGTCATTTTAAATATATACCAAGTTCTCAATTAACTATCTGGATTTGTTTCTGCATTTTCTATTCTGGTTCATCGATTTCTTTGTCTATTCTTATGCCAATATGGCACCACTTTAATTAATACAGCTTTATGGAATATTTTGAAAGTTGATGGTGCAGGCCTACTTCACTCTACTTTTTCAAAATTTTCTTGGCAGACTTTTGACATTTTAGTTTCCAGATGAACTATAGGATTAGCTTGTTCTATGAAAAATTTTGGAGTTTTAAATTGGAAACACACCAAACATATACTACTTTGGGAAGAACTGACATCTTTACAGTTTCGACTTGTCCCATTCAAAAACATGGTGTGAGGGGCTTCCCTCGTGGTCCAGTGGTTAAGACTCCACACTTCCAATGTAGGGGTCGATCCCTGGTTGGGGAACTAAAATCCCACATGCCACGCAGCACGGCCAAAAGATAAAAAAACAAACATGGGGGTTTCCCTGGTGGCGCAGTGGTTGAGAGTCTGCCTGCCGATGCAGGGGACACAGGTTCGTGCCCCGGTCTGGGAGGATCCCACATGCCGCAGAGCGTCTGGGCCCATGAACCATGGCCGCTGAGCCTGCGCGTCCAGAGCCCGTGCTCCGCAACGGGAGAGGCCACAGCAGTGAGAGGCCCACGTACCGCAAAAAACAAAAACAAAAACCAAAACCAAACATGGTGTATCTCTCCATTATTCAGGTATTTATGTCCTATGGTAAAACTTTATGTCTTGCTTCACGTTTCAATACTCATTTTTTACTACACTAATTTGCATGCATTTCTACATTTTAAAAAGCTATTCTTAGAGTTAGCATCTGGGCATGTTTTATTCCTGACTCCCAGAAAGCAGAAGTGATGTCTTCTACTTCTTTACTTATCTAGATGGTATTTTGTCCAATGTCATGCTGTGGTCAGTGGTTAATGAATCCTGTTACTAAGAAAGAAGCTAGAAGATCACAACAAAATCTAGAGGCCAGCATGTCTTTATCTTCTGAACCTACTTATAATCAACATCTGGCTATGCTAACGGAATTGCCCAAAGGGAAAGACCACAAGGGAAAATCTGGACCTCCCTCCCTCCCACATCCCTCCAGACATGCGCGCGCACGCGCGCGCGCACACACACACACACACACACACACACACACACATGCTGCCTTTGGGCACATGGAGTTCACACGAGCAAGGACAGATGGTTGCTGGGCTGTTTATAAGACAGTTGAAAAAAAAGCCGACTAATGCTCATCTTTGCCCTAAATCTGTGGGTGACCAATTCTTCCTTATGGGATTTGGGTCCTTTGGTTGTAGATCAAACCACTTTATAGCTATGGGACCCAGACTTAGCCGTTATTCCCTTTGATCCTCTCCAGTACCTCTCTACCAAATCGGCCCAAGGCCTGGCACACAGTAGGTGTTTAGGATATGTTGTCTGAGGTTGAGCCCCCCACCGACTCCCAGCAAGTCCTTCCCAGTGAACCAAATGCCCATCAGCCGCTACTCCTTGGCATTTTAAATTTGTATCAAACAGGCTGCTTTGGTTAAAGCAACAAAACCCAACTCCAACTAACTTAACTCCTCTTATATTACAGGGATGCTGGGGTGCTCACCAAATGGACAAGAGTCTGGAGAACCAGGCTTGAAGAGCACAGGATCCAGGAAGGAAACCAGGGGGCTGCTCTAGCGATGTGCTCTTTACACAGTCAGCAACATCACTGCCCCCCACCCACCTGGAAAGAGTCAATATCCCAGGAGTGAGGTGTCTAGAAGCAGGGAATTTCAGAGTGGGTGGGCAGGGCAACCTTGATTTACTACCTACATGCAATGGGAGAGAGGAACTTCCCCAAAAGGAAATTTGTGTGCCCCTGGAGAGGAAGAATGGATGCTGGGCAGCAGAAAAGTGACAAATGTCCCCTACAAGGTTTTTAGCTGGACATGTCTTTGGTTCAAAAAGCTTCTTCAGTGCCCCTGACACTCCACAGCCCCCATCAAATCACAGTATTCCCTCTAGTTCTTCCAAAGTCTCCTCTTTCTTTCTGTCACTGTTCCCTGAAACCGGGTCCCAACTCTTAGTATTTCACATCGTTCTAAAATGTATCTATTGATATTTTAGAGCCTCTTCAGAAAAGCTTCACCTATAATACAACATAGATCAGAAAACAGGCAATCTACTTGCTCAAGCATTGTTTTTTTTTTTCCTCACAAAGCCATCTTTCTAAAAGCTAATTTCATAAAAAAAAAAAAGAGTTTGTGTTATTTTCTTTAAAGGAGACATCTAGCAAAGTAGAGTTTTTATGACTCCTGGCCAATGATCTTTACTGGTCTTAGAGTAAAATAGTACATTTTACGCAGCCCATCATTTTGCCCCCACTATCTTTTTGAGTTAAAATTCACATAACATGGAATTAACCATCTTAAAGTATACAATTCAGTGGCATTTAGTACATTAACAACATTGTGCAATCATCACCTTTACCTACTTTCAGAATATTTCATCACTCCACAAGGAAACCCTATATGCGTTAAGCAATCACTCCCCATTCTCCCCTTCCCCCAGCCCTGGGCAACCATTCATCTGCTTTCTGTCTCTATGAATTTACATATTCGGGATATTTCATGTAAATGGAATCATACAACGTGTGACTTTTTGTCTTGTGATTTTTCACCTACATTACGTTTTCGAGGTTAATTCATGTTGTAGTCTGTGTCAGTACTTCATTCCTTTTTATTTCATTTCATGGATATACCACATTTTGTTTACTCATTCATTTGTTGATGGACACTTGGATTGCTTCCACCTTGTGGCTATTATGAAGAGTGCTGATATGAATGCTTGTGTACCAGTTTTTGATTGAATACCTGTTTCTAATTCTTTTGGGTATATACCAAGGAGTAGTATTTCTGGGTCATCTGGTAATTCCATGCTGAACTTTTTGAGGAACCTCCAAACAGTTTTTCATAGCAGCTGAAACATTTTACATTCCCACCAACAACGTACAAGGGTTCCAATTTCTCCACATCCTTGCCAACACCTGTTATTTTCCATTAGAAAAATTATTACTGCCATCCTAGTGGGTATGAAGCGGCATCTCTTGTGGTTTGATTTGCATTTCCCTAATAATTAATGACATTGAACAGCCCTACCATTTTGACTCTAGGCTATTTTCTTCCACTCTATCTCTACTTCTATCTCTGTCTGTGATACTGATCACAATTTAAAAGATGAACCAGTTGATAAATAAATGTATACTGGACTTCCCTGGTGGCACAGTGGTTAAGAATCCACCTGTCAATGCAGGGGACACGGGTTCGAGCCCTGGTCCGGGAAGATCCCACATGCTGAGGAGCAGCTAAACCCATCCACCACTACTGAGCCTGTGTGCCACAACTACCAAAGCACGCACGCCTAGAGCCCAAGCTCCGCAACAAGAGAAGCCACTGCAATGAGAAGCTCGTGCACCGCAATGAATAGTAGCCCCTGCTCGCCTCAACTAGAGAAAGCCCACGTGCAGCAACGAAGACCCAAGGCAGCTATAAATAAATAAATAAATAAAATTTAAAAAGTAAATAAATAAAATTAAAAAAATGTATACTATTAGCCTCCTGTTCACTTCACAACGGCTACTACTGGTAGAAAGAATCGAATCAGAATAAAATTGGTAACAGTTAAAACAGCATGTGGTATAATCCAGTATTGCCTAAATTTTGACAAAAGAATCCAGTTTTCATAAAAGCATTTAGACTTGCAAAGTTTAACCTAGAGAATTGGTCTTGATGAAAAGGAGAGCCATAAGAGAACTTTCTACGGTCAGTAACATACAATACGAACAAAAACTGATTCCAAGCTTTGTAGCAAAAGTTAAATGGAAAATAAACCTGATGAAGATAAAATTTAACTGTATTATATTAAAAAAATCAACACGGAGTCAAATTGGCTCAGTAGGATTTGCTCCTGAAAATAGTCTAAAACTCTTTAATGTTAGCACAACTCTAATGAAGATACTTGTATTTAAAATGTCCTTGGATTCAACCTCTCCTGAGCCTTCTCCCAATGGGAGTGCAGGTGGTTAGAATTCAACTAGAGGTCCTCCTTCCCAGCCCAATCCCGACAAATGACTCGGGACCAACAAAGGAGATGATATGAACTGAAAAGGAACCATGTGGAAGAGAAGATCCCAAATGCAGGGTCCACTCAGGGGCTGTGGAGATCCGTGGGAGTCATCTGAGAAGTCTTGCTTCTCCTTCACAAGGAAGTAATAGGGTTCATGATTTCACAGAGAAAAAGGAAACAGGAGGGAAGGGTTACCATGCTCTAATTATCTGCAAGAATGAGTTGAGATACATTGAAGACAAAGGTCGCTGGAACCTTACTAGAGCAAAGGAATATCACCTGGACTGAAACCTAGGGCCTCTCCCTTCATGACTTTGGGCACATTAAGGATGTTCCCCAAGCCCTTTACCAAAGGAAGTCAGGAGCATCTGAGGTACTAGTCATGGCTCCATCACCATTATTTATTTACCTCCTTCTTTGAACACAAAACATTTTATTTACTTATAGCACTTCACAATTTTTCAAAGTCCTTTCTGTATAGGATTTCATTTGCTTTTTAAAACATTTATTTTTACTTTTTAAATTAACTAAATTTTTAAATTAAAGTATAGTTGATTTACAATGTTGTGTTAGTTTCTGGTGTACAGCAAAGCGATTCAGTTATATACATATATACATACTCTGTTTCAGATTTGTTTCCATTATGGCTTATTATAGGATATTGAAGACAGTTCCCTATGCTATACAGCAGGACCTTGCTGCTTTCATTTGCCTTTGATAACAAGTTTGTGAAATGGGCAGCTGTTGTCAACCATGGGGACCCTGCGGTCCAGAGAGTGAAAGGCTTGGCCATGGCCACTTGTCACTCTGCTAATCAAGGGCAGAGTTAGGACTTCAACTGAGGCCTTGACCACTGCGTCCAGTGCTTGTTTGGATGATAAAATAGGCGTGATGAGGAAAATAGATGCTTTCATTCCGGAGACTCCTATGACTCTATTAGTCATCCTTTAAAAATATTAGTTATCTAGAACCAGTGTAAATGAGGCTTAAGGTATCTTAAATAGTCAACGACCAGCCTCTAGCTTTAAAAATACATCAAATTAGCATACGTGTATTCCAGAGTTGTCTGTTTTTAAGGCTATGGCCGACCAGGGGCTTCTCAGCAACACGGGGAGCCCCGGGAGGTCACTCCTGATACAAATCTGCTTGTTGAGTTGGAAGCTGGCAACACACAGGAGAAAGGACAAACACTCAGACCACGACCTGGGCCTCCAGCAAGCCCAACAGTCACGACAAAGGGGTCATTCGGGAGTGACCCCTTCTCCTGTTTTAACCTTGCTCTCTCCTCCTCAGGGTCATTCTGTTAGTGTAGTGGTGTCACGTTTCACCCGTAGCCTGATCCTCAAGGATCCTCGAGGATCCTTAAAAGGTCAAGCCATCAACTATAGTCAAATCACCCCCCAGAATACCCTACAGGAAGGAAGGAACACACTGTCTGTAAGCGGAGCCCAGGTAGCTCTTGTCCAGTGTCGGGCAGATGGCTGGGACTGCATTAACACAGATGGCACTGGTGGCCTGAGGTTAGGGCTGTGTTGTGAAATATAAAACCCCCAAATCTTTGACTTCCCTGGTGGCACAGTGGTTAAGAATCCGCCTGCCAATACTGGGGACAAGGGTTCAATCCCTGGTCCAGGAAGATCCCACATGCCACGGGGCAACTAAGCCTGTGCACCACAACTACTGAGCCTGCGCTCTAGAGCCCGAGAGCCACAATTACTGAGCCCATGTGCCACAACTACTGAAGCCCATGTGCTCTAGGGCCTGCGTGCCACAACTACTAAGCCTGTGTGCTGCAACTACTGAAGCCCGTGCACCCAGAGCTCGTGCTCCGCAACAAGAGAAGCCACCGCAATGAGAAGCTTGCGCACCACAACGAAGAGTGGCCCCTGCTCGCCGCAACTAGAGAAAGCCCGCGCACAGCAATGAAGACCCAACGCAGCCAAAAATAAAGTAAAATAAATAAATTAAAAAAAAACAAACTCAAATCTTTAAATGAGAGGATGCAGCACGATGCTCCCTCTTGCAGGAGAGGCACACAGGCCCTGGCACTACCAGCGGGGATGTGAGGCTCCCAGCTCACACACCATGGGGCCTGCACTTGTCTGAGTGGAGAGGCCGGTTGAGGGGCCAGCACAAAGGAAGTGTGTGTGTGTGTCTGTGTGTGTCTTTCTTGGTGTAAAGACTTGGATCTATACAAGTTAAGTCACATATGCTACAACTCCACTGAAGACTAGAAAGAATATCAGGATAATAATTAAATATTGTAATGTTAAAAAAAGTAGTGGGCTTCCCTGGTGGCGCAGTGGTTGAGAGTCCGCCTGCCGATGCAGGGGACACGGGTTCGTGCCCCGGTCCAGGAGGATCCCACATGCCGCAGAGCGGCTGGGCCCTTGAGCCATGGCCGCTGAGCCTGCGCGTCCAGAGCCTGCGTTCTGCAACGGGAGAGGCCACAGCAGTGAGAGGCCTGCATACCGCAAAAAAAAAAAAAAAAAAAAGTAGTAATTTAATTTATCCCCAGCCTAAATTCCAGGCACTGGGCAGAAGAAGGAACACCCAGTGCAGAGCCATCTGTCTGCAGGATTCCCCCAGACATCCACAGCTACCTCCGGGATTCACCTAGGACTCACTCTTGAGGTTTAATAGGTCATCCGGCAAAATGAGCGGCCACCTTCTCAAGGGTTGGTGACTTTCGACTGTCAGCATCTGGGAACTCAGCACTTGACTGGAAGCCCAACCAGTCCATGGCCCTGACTTTGTTCCCAACACAGAGGTTCGCTCCACAGACACGAGTCTGCCCTCGGCTTCCCTCTCCTTCAGCAAAGCCCAAGCCCAAGGGACACTTCAGTGATGGGCAGAAAGCAGAGGGGTCATGTCATCCTGGGAAGCCCTCCCAAGGGAAAAGCTCCCTTTGCGTCGGCCCCACAGAGCGCTGCCTCACAGCTGCTCCCATTTCTCTCCTGAGAACCTCACTTTCAAGTGGCTGATAATGTCTTTCCCTGGGTTTGAGCCAAGATGCCGGCCAGGGGTCAGAGCAGGTGCTGGGACTCTTTAGGAGACAGGGCTCAGGATGTTTCCTCAGCTTCCCCTTCCCAGCAGGCCCTCCACTCTACTCAAAGCACAGCCTCAGGTAAAGAAAAACAAATTTTCCATTTCAGGAAAAATATTTGTCCACTGAGAAGAGATTTACTCAGACCAAGAGATTTGTTTGGAGAGTGAGCACACGGATGAGGAATGCCTCTAGGAACACGTGGCTGGCAGCTGGGACCAAACCAGAGACATTATCGGAACTGAGCTGGCCTCTGCCTATGTTTTCTTTTGGCTCTTACATGTTGAGTCAATAAAATTCAGAGATTAGCAAGACACAGTGCCTGACCTTGTAGGGTTCACAACCTGGGGGTGGAAGCGCATGAGGGAAACACAGACAACTACTGTCACAGTGAGAAGGAGTGGGCAATGGGGGCAGAAAGGCAGGATGGGAGGATGGTAATGGGGAGACAATCACGAGGCTGAGAAGCACGAGTTTAACTCAGTACATGATGGGGAGTGTTAAGGACTGAATGTTTGTGTCCCCCCAACATCCACATATTGAAGCCCTACCCGCCACCCCGCATGTGATGATATTTCAAGGTGGGATCTTTGGGACATAATCAGGCTTAGAAGAAGTCATGAGGGTGGAGCCCCCGTGATGGGACTGGTGCCCTTATAAGAGGACGATGAGAGACCAGAGCTCTCTCTTTCTCTCTCTCTCTCTCCACCATGCAAGGACACAGTGAGAAGGTGGCCATCTGCAAAGCCAGGAAGAGGGCCCTCACCCGGAAACAAACCTGCTAGCACCTTGATCTTAGACTTTCCAGCCTCTGGAACTTTGAAAAATAAGTATCTGTTGTTTAAGCATCCCAGTCTACTGTATTTTGTTATAGCAGCCTGAGCTGACTAAGATGGAAGTCTAAGGTTCTCAGAGAGGGCAAGTTTCTGAGCAACCAACCTCTGAGTCAAGGACTGGGCTGGTCACGTCTCTCAATCTTCACAATACCTCTGAGCGACGATATCGCCCCCCCACTTTACAGATGAGAAAAGTAGAGTCTTGACTTGCTTGATATCACAAAGTCAGGATTAGAGGACAGATCTCTGATGTCTGTCCAGAGCTTTTCTTACCACGCCACACTCGAGACCCATCAACTCCCTCAACTACAAGTTAGAACAACAATTAAACATTTTTGTGCCTGCTCTTTTCTGTCTGATCAACTGGCAGAATGTTATATTAAATCATGTTTTTCCAAATTGATAACTGAATTTGTTGGAACTTGTCTTTGGTGTTCTTCACGTACATTAAACAAAAAAACATTTCTTTGATTTTACATGTTTTTCACAACTGTAACCATCTTCTTTAGATTAGTGAAGTTTTTTTCTGCAGGAGATCCATCTGGAGGGTAATTAATTTGGATATTCACATTGATTATTTCAAGATGGGGCCAGAATGTTAACTCATACTGAATAGCTCCCCAAAGATAATGAGACCCAGAAGAGTGATGATAAAGAGGCTAGAGGTACTTCTGGAAAGGCAAGAGATGTTTGGTTTGGGGAAGCATTTTTACCTACTTTAATGAGTGAGAATAAATTAATCAGGACAAGGATCAGTGGGGCAGGGGGTTGGGGTGGGGGGAATACTGGGAACAGAGCTTTGGGGCAGCTCCGGAAGTCAGAAAATTGACTTCTGCCTCCGTGTGTGTGTGTGTGTGTGTGTGTGTGTGTGTGTGTGGACAAGCCTGTGTCCCCACAGAGGAGGTGAGGGAGCAGGGAAGGGGCAGAACTCTTTAGACTTAGGGGAACAGTTTGTAGATACTTATCCTGGATCCTGAACTGCCAGAGCCTCCCCTTCATAGACCTTGAACCCAGGACTCTTGCTGCTCCTACCACAGATCCCTTTGGTTCCCTTCGTGGCCTCTCTTCCCCTGTCCAGCCTGGCTGGCCTGAAGCCAGATGGTCTTTTGTGTGCCTACAACACTGGGCCTCACCCTTCTCCACTAGGACACAGGCCCCTGGAAGCCCCCTCTTTGCAGGAGGCCAGAGGTGGAGGAGACCCTGCATCACATGACACCAGTCCTGCTGGGGAGGCAAGGCTGAGGCTGGGAAAGGACTTCATCATTTTAGCTTTGGAAACAAACACCTTGGGCCTTTTATCTCAAAATGTCAAGTGGCATATTCAGCTTCCCCAACACCCATTAATAGGCTCATCAGAAATATGATTTGGGGGACTTCCCCGGCGGTCCAGTGGTTAAGGACTCGCCTTCCAATGCAGAGGGTACGGGTTCGATCCCTGGTTAGGGAGCTAAGATCCCACATGCCTCGCAGCCAAAATACCAAAACATAAAACAGAAGCAATACTGTAACAAATCCAATAAAGACTTTAAAAATGGTCCACATCAAAAAAAAAAAAAAAAAGAAAGAAAGAAATACGCTTTGAACACAGCATTTTCCCCACGGGGCGGGGGTAAACAGTTCTTCACAGCTGTCACACATTACATTTTCAAAACTACTGTTGTTAGATGCTCTATTCCTGAACTGCAGGATGATGCACAGGAAAATTCCAGTGCAGAGCGGGTTGTTTCTGCCTGAAATGACCAAAAATGGCCTAAGGAAATGAGAGAAATCAGCTTCTGTTCCTGAGACTGGTTTCTAAATAAATACAGGACACTGGCCCATCTACGACCCATTGTGTACCTTGTGAAAGCCATGAAATGCAAATGTTAGCAAGAACAAGCGCATGAGTGACAATAAAACCACTTAAAAAGAAACCACACATTTTTTGCTCTGAGGAAAAATAAACTCAATTTTAAAGTTCAAAGAAAACCAGTTAAAACCCCTCAGAACTGCATTCACATGTTAAAGGTCTCTGATCCCATTAACTTCCTGCATATTTTTGTTTGTTTGTTTGTTTTTTGGCTGCACCATGCAGCATGCGGGATCTTAGTTCCCTGACCAGGGATCGAACCCGCGCCCCTTGCAGTGGAAGCGTGCAGTCTTAACCACTGGGCCACCAGGGAAGTCCCAATCTTCCTGCACATCTAGCTCTGGTCACAGTCCTCTGTATACAGAAGGGAGGAAGCACAGTCCTCTCTCCTCATGTATATCTCAACCTGGTTTGGACACTATGCTCTAAGTGGGCTCGTAGTTTATTACGAGGCTCCAGGGTTCCACCAAAAAATACCATACATTAAAGAACTAGTCCTGCAAAGACCCAGTCAAATATTAGTTACCTAACTAGGGGACTACATCACAGCTCCTGGAGTCTGGCACTCAAGATGCTAAACTGTTCCCCCGCCTTACCTTTCTTATCGCTAAATCATGGATTTGAAAAAACTGCCTCTGCCGACCAGACAGGGCGCATGGTGATGCACAGCACACAGAACACCTTCGTTTTGTCCCTGTCTCCCCGCTCAGCCCTCTTCTGTCTGGAGGACACGCAGAGAAATGTCAGTGGTCTGCTCTTTGCCCAACCCTTTTTGGCCACGTCTCAGGCCAAGATCACCTCAAAAATCTATTCCAGGGCTAGGCAGGAAGATAAGAGCTGAAATATCACATCGTATCTGCTACTATTCCTAGTGTGGGAGGAACTGGAATAGCTACATGTGAGGTTCCTGGATTATCTACATGGAATGCCCCTTTTAAGAACACTTTAATCAAGAGATTACTGTAAGAATTAAAATGTTAGCATTCAACATGGGCACATATCTTGCCTTTCTTTGATATGCAGAAAATAATTCACAAAATGGCAAACAATGACATTAGAAAAAAGATGGTTCTTAAAATAGTTAATTAAAAACATGCTTCTATTGTCAGTAATTATATATATCCTTACTACTGCCCCACACTCAAAACCTGGCTCTGTTCTTGTTCCCAAGGAGTTCACAGTCACGAGAAGGGGATAAGAAGGAAGTGTATAAAGCTCTTTAGGGCTCAGGAGACCGGAACAAACGAGCTTGCGTTGGAAAACTCAGCCTCGCAAATATGCCAGTTCTCCCTAAATTATCTATAAATGTCACAGAGACACAGTAAAAATAACAGGATTTTTATATCTGGAATTAAACAAGCATTCTAAAGTTCATATGGAAAAATGAACGAGCTGTAATAGTCAAGGAAATTATGAAAAAGAAGAGTAGTGAGGGGGTAGCAGAACCAACCCCACTGCCCAGAGTAAAACGTATTAAAAAGCTACAAATCTGCTTATGGTATATATTCAGGATTATCACCAGAATGGAACAGACTGGAAATACGTCTAAATGCATCCAGGAAACTTAGCAGGAGAAAAAGGTGGTGTTTCAATAAATGGGGTAAAGATGACTTGTTCAATAAGTGGCATTGGGCAAAGGGTAGCCATCTAGAAAAAAATGAAGTTGGAGCCACACTTCACACCAGGACAAATTCCAGAGAGATTAAACATTTCAAAGTAAAAAATGAAAGCATATATGTGCCAAAAGAAAGTTTGGTGTTTTTTAAAATAATTGTACAATGAAGAAGACCTCTCAAAGGAAAATAGAAATCCCAGAAGCCAAAAGAAATGATCCAACGATTTGACTATGCAAACGTTTAAAAAAAATTCTGCATGGCAAATACCACCATGAGCAAAGTCACAAGACAAATGACAAACCGAGAACAAATATTTGCAACTCATACCACAAAGGGCTAATCTCCCTAGTACTTAAAGAGCTCTCTCAGGTGATTCTGAAAAGACCAATGACCATCAGAAAATCGGGCAGGGGCTACCAATAGGAGGTTAATAGAAAAGGAAATAAAAACAGTTCTTAAATATAAAAAAGATGCACAGCCTCTTTGATAAAAGAAATACAAATTAAAACCACAGTGAGAAAATACTTTTTGCTTATCAGATTGGCAGATATAAAAATGTAGGAGAACCCCTTCTGTTAGCAAGGTTTGGGAGAAACAGCACTTTCATACTCCCGGTGCTTGTGAGGATAGCCCTGAGGGCATTAGCTAACACAATTTTCCACGCGCATCCTCTTTGACCCAGCAATTCTACTTCCAGGAGTTTATCCTACACAGACACGTGTGCATCATGATGTAAATGTAAAATTATCTGTTGCAGCATTGTGAAAGCAAAAGTTTGGAAATAAATGAAACCTCCCTCTAGCAGACTAATTAAACAAATGACGGTCCATTGTGGAATACTAAGAAGTCAAGACATATGTGGAGGAAGCTCTTCCTACATTCATATGGGAGAATCCCTCGGTGGTATTTCATGAAGAAAAGCAAAATGCAGAAGAGTATACAGAATACTACCATTTGTGCAATAAAAGGAAAAGAAGCGTGTGTGTGTGTGTGTAATTGTTTTTGCATAAAATATGTCTGGAAAAATAGTCAAGAAACTGGAAACATTGGTTGAAGGGAAACATTGGTTGATGATGTCTGGGGGAATCTTTTCATGGGAATGTAACCTTTCTTTTAAAAATAAATATAAATATAAGCTCAATCCATTCCTCAATCCAGGAATTGAGGATGTTTATGATATGTGTAACTATAATAAATTTACTCTGATAAACCTCAGAGCCTACAAGGGCAACACTGAAGGACAGAACAAGGTCATAGACTCTGCTGGTTGATGAGAGAACTACTGGCAAATGCAGACACTGCTTCTTGAGCAGAAATGTAAAAGGAAGGAAATGATGCAGCTGCCCTGGAGCTTTCAATAAGAGGAACACAGTTCCAAAAGGCTGAAAGAAGCCACTGTTGAAGGCTGTGGTTTAGCCCTGTTGAAATGGCAGCCCTTTGCTATGACGTGAGAACAGATAAATATTTCCTCAAATAGTCAACGACTCCATCCTTGTGAAAACTCACAGCAACTTAGGCACCAAACCTTCATACTTGTCCACAGGACAAGAGAGCATCACAAAATCATACAGATAAGCATATTCTAGAAAGTTCTGCTAAAGCAAAGCACATCTCTCTTTACACATGAAGGACAGATTCAAAAGACAATGGCTGGTGTCACTGCTTATACCTATTATCAGCAATGAACTACAAACGACTTTCAAAACTATGAAGGATGAAACGTATATTCAGAGTCCTCAGTTTTATTTCATATCAATCTAAAACAGCTAGAAGAAATCAAAAGTTTAAAAATCATCAAAAAAACAAAATAAAAATCATCTATACCCTCACAACCCTTATGAAACGATTTTCACTTTTGTTTCCTTTTTACCTGTATCTACTTGAATATAGAGTATTGATACAGTTATAATATTGGTATATCAATATGTAGATATGTAATTTTGTCCTCTGTTTTTTTCACTTATTCCCTGTTTTTACATATAGTTATAATACTAAGTTCTGGATGACTGCACAAAATTCTAACCTGTTTATTAGCTATAGTTTAGAGAGCAAACATTTATCTGGCACCTTCTATGGACACATTACATAATGTATTTTACCCCTCACAGCAACATGTATTATCAGGACCTCTCTTTACACACCAGGAAACAGTGTCTAAAGATCCAGCAGGCAGTCGACCTTGCATTTGAACTCCACATCTCTGACCTGATACCCACGTTCTTCCCCCTGCATTATACCACTGCTGCCTCCATTGGGGATCCTTTTGTTCCCAAGGTTTATTACTACAATAAACAACGCTGGTAGAATATCTTTCCACGTCTCGTTTTTACCTTTCTAGAATTTTTTTCATTTTTTTCAACACAGTAAAAAAGTCCAACAAGATGCCTCCTTACCCTCTCCACTCCCAATTCCTGCTTCTGAAAGACAAGTATTTCAACTCTGTTGGTTGTCCCTACTCTCTTATACCACCCCAAAACATGCATTTTCTCCACCACCCCACCCATTCTTTTCAATATTGTTATAGCAACATGTTTGAATTAATTTTCAGCATTTATATTATAACTATGTAAATATCAGTCACAACTAAGTCACATATTGTATTTTTCTTGTAGGACTCTTCATTTTCCCTCAGGTTACCACTTTTATCTTTTCCTCATTAGCTTAGTTTTCTTGGCACCAATCACCAACTTATTTCCAAACTCTAAAGGACCTGTAAGTCACTGGACAGTCAAAGACATCAGACAATCACCTGTTTTGCTTGATCCTGGAGACACTGCTCAAGGAGCTCTCTGTGCCTGCTCCCTCTGGAAGGGCTCCCCTTCCCCCCATCCTGCGAGGCCCCTTTGCCTCTCTCCTGTGTTGTGGACCCCATGGCCACACTCCTTGGCTAACTTCCTTCTTTTGGTGGAAGTTGGCTTCCACTAGCTTCTTGAGAAAAAGTAAATTGGAAAAAAACGTTTTTGAGACCAACTCTCCATATCTGAAAATGTCTTTATTTTACCCTCACAGTAGGTTTGTCTGGTATATAAGTCCAAGTTAAAAACCGTTTTACCTCAGGATTTTGAAGGCCTTGCTCTACTGTCCTTCAGCTTCTGGTCTGCCATTGAGTGTCCTTGTGTGTGCTCTATTTCCTTACTCTCCGCAAGTTTTTGGGATCTTGCTTTAGTGCCAGTGTTCCAAAATTTCACAAGAGCCTTTATTAGGTCTTTTTCATTCTCTGGGCTAGGATTTCAGAAGTTCTTTTCAATCTGGAGTTTTCAGATCCTATACTTATGGGATAGCTATTGGGATACTTCTTTGATAATTTCTTCCCCTTCACTTGCTCTAGCCTCTTTCAGGAACTACGACAATTTGGATATTGGATTTCTTGGACTGATCCTCTAATATCTCTTCCACTTTTCTTTGTTATTTTTGTTGTTACTGTTATTAAGTTATAAGGACTTCTTATTCTACCTGCTGGAAGAGATCTTCATTTAATCTTCTAGTCTCTTTATTAATCTTCTCCATTTGTGCTCCAAAAGCTCTTCCTGTTCTCTGAACGATGCAATTCTTCTTGCCACAAGGATGTACATCTTCTCTTCCCTCTGAGTATGCTCATGACAGGTTTTCTCCAGTTTACTTTGGTTCCCTCCATTGTGTTTCCTCCCCTTCCTTTCATCTGCTTGCTTTATATCTTTGCCTTTCATGTTCAAGGCTTTCCTTACATGTCCAGCAACTCTTGGTGGTCTGCTTCTATGGCAGGAGAGTTGATGCCCAGCTATCTGTCTACATAGGCCGGGCCTGTTAATCTGTGGCTTCCAGCCGCTCTATTACAGGACCCCCAAATAGCAGTCTTTGGGACTTTTCCCTTGGGCAGGTTAGTTTCCCCAGAGGGGAGTCCTTCCACCTCCTTGGGGAACCTGGTCATGGCTGGGACTTTCCACGCACAGACTCTGTGGCCTGGCGCTTCACTCCCACTCTCAATGTGCCAGTCTCCTGCCAGGGCGGAGGCAGGGCAGTCACCTGCTTGTGTGGGATGGGAAGAGAATGGGGGACTCTCCACCAGTCTTCGTGGTTTCAGACATCTTTCACGCCCCATCCTCAGGGATGCCTCGCTCCTGAGTCTTCAAATCAGCCTGACTCTTGCAGAGTTCTCACTCTGTAGGCTGGGGTTTCAGCTGTCTCTGCTCCTCTAAGTTAGTTTCTACTTGTCCATCTGCTTTCCACTCTCCCCTCTCCTATCCTATTCTCTATGTTCTTGAAAATTTGTGCCTTTTTTCCCCTTATTATCATTTTAGTGGGGATTCAAGAAGAGGTGAAGATAAACATGTGTTCGATCTGCCACTGTTAATCAAGCCTGTTAGCTTTTCTCTTTGTTTAAATGATTTCTTTGTGTTAAATTCATAGCAGTGGAATCAACATTTTTGCTCCTTTATTTATGATCTGTGTCTTTATGTATTTGCTCAGTAAACATTTATGGAGCACCTAGTGTGTGCTGGACATGATCCTGGGCAGTGAGAACACATGGCAGAGAGAAAACAACAAGGACTAGGGAGTCAGACAGACCAGGGTCCAATCTCAGTTCTTATAGCTCTGCACCTTTGGGCAAGTCAATTCACCTTGTTGAGTTGCATTTACTTATTAGTTAAAAACTGGAGGGTAGAGGTGAAGAATAATAACACCCATTTTGCAGGGTTGTTCTAAAGATGAAATAAAATATATTGAAATCACTGAACTTGGTGGATAGTAGCCACTCAAGAGACAATGGTATTTGTTATTTTTGTTGTTATTGCTGTTAATAGTAAGTTATTTCATAATTTATCATGGAATATCAACTAGTAAATAATTTTAATGCAGATGAATGTAAATTCTATAATGGAAGTCCCAGATGCTGTGAGATAACCAACAACTCACTCCGAGTGTGGAGGACGATAACCAGGAAGGCTTCCTCAAAGAGGTGGTATCTGTGTTCTCTCAAATAAGGAGTCTGTGTAAAGCTATGGAAGGATTCCAGGTAGAAGGAATGACAAGTGTGAGACACAGGCCGGAGAGAACACAGGGTATCAGGAAATGTGGAGTGATTTGATGTGTCGGGAACACAAGGCATGTGGGTGGGAGAGAAGCAGCAAGGCTGCTTAGAGCAGGGGCATGACATGACCAGATTTGTGCTTTAGAAGACAACTTGGTGGCCTGCAAGGTGGTTAGAAGGGTAGAGAATAGATGTGCAGCTATGGGATCAGTCCAAGCAAGACCTGATGACGCCCTGAACTGAGGCAGAAGCAATGGGATGGTGCGGAGAGACAGACTGAGGAGGTTGAGCTGATACGAGTCAGCGGCTGTGGTCACCATCATACTCCCTCCTCCTGGATACAGGGTGAGTCTGTGTGCCTGAAGTTAGGCGTGTCCATAAGCCCTGCTTTAACCAACGAAATGGGAAAGAAAATGACTGAGGGTCCCTTCTGGGTAGCAGTGAGTTGTCTCAGCCCTTTTCCCACCTCCGTGGTGGCCATGGAAGCACACATGGAGATGACACCTCCATCAGCTGGGGTCCTAGCGGGAATACAATCAGTAGAGCCCTCCTGCTGGTTAAAGTAAACATGTAGCAGGAGTGAGAAATAAATGTTTGTGGTTTTAAGACACTGAGATTTAGGGGTAATTAGTTACCACGGCGTAAACTAGCCTATCTTGACTAATGCCGTGTCCAATTTAATTTCATATTGATCATATTGCCAGATTTTCCTCTGAGTATGCAACAATACTCCATTTTTAAAAGTTTCATTGCTACCAAGGCTAAACATTATTTGGTATTTATTACTCGTCTTTCCTCTTGTGGAAATTATCTAGTCATATCCTTTACCCACTTATCCACCGAGGTCTTATATATGTCCAAATATTCCTGTATGAACTTGGTGTACATGATGCCCTTTGTCATTTGTATAACTGATCTAGCTAACAATGTTAATATGAAAATAGCTACAATAAAGCAGCTATACTTACTGAAGTCTTACACATGCTTAGCGGCCTATAAACCGTTTCCCATTGCTGTCTCTTTTTATTTTCATACTGAACCTATGAAATAAGTGCTCTTATGCCCATTTTAGGAATGAGGAAACAGACACTCAGCAAGGTGAAGTGGCCTGGCCAGGAGGGGCCAGAGCTGGCATTTGAGCCCAGGTGGTCTCACCACGGAGCCCGGGCTCCACATCTCCCTGAGCAACAGCTGCTAACTTCTCCCTCTGCCTGGCGCCCCGGCACTCACCTTCCCAATCTTGAGGAAGACCTTCATCCAATTTGACTTTCTCCTCTAGCTTCCTATTTTTTCCCCTTCCTTTCTTTCTCAGCTTTGGTTACCACACTCATTTTTTTTTTCCCCCTCAGTTTCTATGAGCTGACTTCTTTTCTGACCCTACTACTAAAAACTCACCCTCAAAAATCCCTGATTCTGGGACTTCCCTGGTGGTCCAGTGGTTAAGACTCCGTGCTTCCAGTGCAGGGGACGCGGGTTCGATCCCTGGTCGGGGAACTAAGGTCCCACATGCCACATGGTGCAGCCAAAAGATTTTTTTAAAAATCCCTGTTTCTTTCTGGCCGAGCTCCAAGGCCTTTGGTCAGCCCTCATTTTTCCTCACTTTCTGTGGTTTCTGACACTGTCTCGTGCCATGCCTTCCTTCTCTAGCTTCTGTGGCAGCCGGGGCTCCTGGCTCTCCTCTAACCTTTCTGACTGCCTATCTCTGGCTTGCTCACTGGCTCTTCCTCCCACCCTCACCTGCCACAGCCATCAGTCCTCAGCTCTCTCTGCCCCTCTGTCTTTCTCTCCCCCGCCGGCAGCCGCTCTGGGATCTGCATGTCGGGCCTTATGCCCACACCTAAGCCACACTGTTGCCACATTTGCACCTGGGCACAGGTACATCCTACAGACTGCCCCAAACTAAACAGCTTTCCCCAAGAAAGCAGCTTCCCTACTGGACTTCTCTATTTCTGTCAATGATTCTATTCTTCTCTCAACTGCTCAGTAACCTCTGCATTTTCTGTGATTCAGCCCTTCCCGCCCGATGCCCAAGGCCATTCCATTATTCACCAACATTTGATTGATTGATTCTATTGATTCTACCTTGAAAGGCATCTGGAATTTGTCCCATCCTTCCCTTTCCTACCACCACTAGTGGTCGTGGGATCAAGTCCAAACACCTCCTTTCTGGGAATTTGAGAATCCATGTGATCTGACCTCCTCTTTCTCCCCTGAAGACCTGGGGCTCTCTGCTGTAATCAGACGCTCTTGTCACACCAGATCATGGCATAGGGACCTGGCAAAGAGCTGGCCGGGAAGCAGCTATGGAGACTAGGCTAGTGATGGGGCCAAAGCACACTAGCAAACAAAATCAAGGGCACAATGAACAAAGGGCAGAGAGGGCGGCAGGTCCAAAGGCTACACAAAGAGCACCAAGAAGATGTTTGGGAATTGCAAGAGAGATGGTCAACGTCCAACCAAATGAAGATCCTGGAAGTGGGGCGACAGGAGCAGAGGGGCTGTGGGGTCAGGGCACATCAGTGACAATGAGGAAACATGCCAAGTCGGTGAGGACTCCATCATCTTGTTACGCAGGCCAGCTGGCTGGGAGGTTAGCAGGACAAGGGGAGAGATGTGGGTGGGTGAAGAGTGCTGGCCCGGAGAGCAAAGTCGGTTTTCTACCGGAAGCATTTGCTTAAAGGATGGATTTCACTGGCTCACGCTCACACCAACCTCTCTATCTTCTCTTCTTTCCAAACCAACTCATCTTTCAGGATCACACAAGACCTCAACATCCAAGCCACCATAGTACCATCTCCCTCTTTCTCTAAACTCCTTTATCACTTACCTGAATTACTCATTCTGACACTTAATCACCTGAGCTCCTACCAAAACTACCTAAAAACATTAGGGTGCTCTGACTCTGTGCAAAGTAGCAGCCATAGAGAATAAAGAAAATTTTAAGATGGTGTCTGTCCTTAAGCCTCTCAGAATACAGAAGAGAGATACACACATGGAAAGATATCATTTACATCCCTGTTGTTAGGTAGGAGCCAAAGGGGCAGAAGAAGACTGCAAGTCTGAGAATGCTGGAAGAACTAGGATGTGGGGAGGCCCTGAGGGACGAAGAGGACTTTGACGCGCAGAGGAGATGGAAACACGAGAAAAAGGGTTCTGTGTGTGTGGGAGGGGACGAGTGTGGTATACACACAGAGAACAGACTGGAAGAGCAGGTTACTAAATATTAACTAACTTTAAAAAATACATATTTATGTATTCACTGAGAAGAATCATCCTTTATTGCAATGCTAAGGAAGGAAAAGTCTGTACTGTTACGGCTTGGCAGATTTCAAGTTTAAAAAACATACATGGGGAATTCCCTGGTGGTCCAGCAGTTAAGACTTGGCTCTTTCACTGCTGTGGGCCCGGGTTCAATCCCTGGTCAGGGAACTAAGATCCCACAAGCCGTGTAGCACGGCCAAAAAAATAAAAGAAAAAGAAATTAAACAAACAAACAAACATGGAGTTTCTCACTTTATATTAATAAGGAATTACTGTTCAAGCTTTTGTTATCTGGCTGAAAATACTAGTTCTGGAGAATCTGGTGCCACGTGTCAACAGGAAAGTCAGGTTGGTTGGCAATGGCATTAGTACTCAGTGGAAACATGGAAAAATACACAACCTGCTGCTTCTTGTGGACCTCTCCGTTCCCACAAGGCCAGAGATGGTTTGCGATCAACCACTGGACCTCCAGGCTAGGAGGTTTCCCAAATGCTCCGGATTATAGACTCTTACTGTCTACCTCAGAAATTAAGCCCTCCAACTTGACGCCAGGCACCCTCGCTGACCGAGAGTCCTCACTCTATGATTAGAAATGACATGGGGTGGAGATTTAGGGTGGTTCACAAGCTGCCACAAGGGCTGACTCATTTCCAGGGCTTGTGGTGACACTGCACCGCAGGCAGCCGCCTCGGGCAGAGGAAGTGCTTGCTCTGAGGAGGACACAGCCCTTGAGAGAGGGCACTGCTCAGCCTGGCAGACAGTTACTTGGGGTGGTAACAGGGATGGCATCTCATCCAATCATGTGAAACAACAATTCGTGAAGGATTACAGCTTTCTGTATGAGTAAAAGCTTTGCTTCCTAGAATTTCACGGAGGGGTAGATTTCCTTAGAAATCCAGGAAGATGCTTTCCTTGAGTTAACCACCAAGCAGATTCTGATCCTAAAACCCAGTCCCCCCAACAGACTCCATTTGCTCAGAAGGTATCCTTGAGGCTGCTGCAGAGAACTGGGGGCTTCCAAAATTGGTCGCTTCACACACGGCTGCTTCAGACAAAGATGAAGTAAAACTGCAGTCAGCTCTTAACCCTCTACACAGCTGGATGGCAACAGGGGCAGTTAGAGTTTAGAAATCATATTTATTAACCCTCTAGAACACACTTTCAAAGTCAAGTTGCTGTCTTAATTATACTTTACTAGTAAAGCATATACTGCTTTGCAGTATCGAGTGTACTGTCATAGTGAAGGGAGCCGTGCCGTGGAGCAGGCAGACGAAAGGATTAGTTTGACATCAAAATTGGTAAGCACTAAATTTATAGGATCAGTAGAACATAAGAAACTGATAAAAGTTGGCTACACTTGGAAATTTTAGAGTTTCTAGATAATGAGGCCCATTTCCTGCTCCTGGATATTGGATTGATTTTCAGTCAACTACATATTGAGAAGGACTGGAAACGTGGATCTGATCCCAGGCAAATCCTGTAAAGTAAATTGGATTTAGTTAAGTTGTTTAAGCAAAATTAAGGATGATTGGTGGACAAAGATGGTCGCTGGAGCCTAGTCTGGGAAAGACTGAAAGAGAGGGTGACTTGGCAATGGGACCGGCCTTGCACGGAGCAGAGGCCCACTTGCCCATCCATATGTGCTGGGTTTGATATCGTTGTGATGGAATCAGCTGTAGCACATGCTTCTTTTGCCTTTCTGAAGGCATGGTAGAGCCCTGAAGAATAAACTCAGGCATGATGAACAGGGGAATAGGTTGGTCATACGTTTTTGGAAACTGAAATTGACTGCTTTAAGGAGTGCACGGCACATGGGAGATGTGCTGCCTTCCATCTGAACTAAATCAAAGAAGTCTTGAATATTCTGGATTTGGAAGCTTTTAGATCTTTCAGCAATTCCTGCATGAAGGCACAGAGTCTCTAACAAGAAGCTACAACCTGTACCAAGGTTAGAGAAAGTGGATGAATTTCTCCACAGGCTCAGCTTGCTCATCTTAATTCAATACAAGAGGCCTCAAAGATGGTAGCATTTTCCTCCTGGCCTCTTGGATAAGTGACCTGCTAGGGCAGAGACAGTACAGGTGGGCAACATCCAAGAGTTAAATTAAACCTGACCACTGGCGAACTGAACACCTACCCCTAATGCATACCCCCTTATAAAAACCTCACCATCTGATGGCAGAAGACAGTAACAGAGGGTGGCCAACGCACCCCCGTTTGTCTGGTACTTCCCTGGTTTTAGCATCGAAAGTTCCATATTCTGGGAAACCTATCAGTCCTGGGAACACCGAGATGTTTGGTCAGCCTAGTAACGGAGGACAGTAGCCAAGGTTTAACAACTCTCAACTTTCTCACCTTGACCGCTTTGGTTTGGGCCATGTCATCAGAAACAAGGAATTTTAAGATGAAGTCACCTGAGAACGTGTCCTCACTGAGGCTAACCATCAATAATCAGTCTCAACAGAGACGATTTTGAGTCTTTCATCTTTCAAGAACTCTCTTGCAATGTAAGTTTCCCAAAAATGTGCTTGAAGGTCTGGTGCTTACATAATAAGCTCACCAGAGCGCTACAGATCCACTTATCAATTGTTAATGATTTACCACAAGCATCTAAGGAAATATTTGCACAGTTCTTAAAATGGGTAAAATCAGGTCAATAGAATTAAGACTCTTGGCAATTAGGAGATTATCCTATAAACAGGACAAAGCTTTAGTGTTCAGCCAAGGAGGAAAGGATCTAAATCTGATTTGGAATGTCTCTGGGAGCAAAAGAGGGAATTAAGAATTTAAGCCCAAGATAATCAAATTCTTTTCAACTTTAACTCACTATAAATAAGCAGTGCTGGCTCCAGAATTTCTACCCAGGAGGGGCCTAGGGGTGGCAATCTGACTGGAAGGGGACGTGTGAAGCTGCTTTTGCATGGTGTTTTAGTTAAGACTGAGAAAACACCAATTGTCTATATCCAAGACCCTTGCCCTAGCTTCCCCTGTGACACTGTCCCTGCAAATAGACAGTAAAATAAAAAGGAGGCAAGGAAGGAAATGGGAAAGGGAGTAGGAGTTTATATACGGAGTCCTTTGCTCTTTAGATTTGGAAAATAATTCCATATACTGCAGTATCAGAGAGATCTGAATTAGTGATTTTCTGTTGAGTACTTCTAATTAGGACAAAAATAGTGTATCTTGCATATATATACATATATATATAGTAATTTTATATATAGAATCAGGCTTTTATTTGGGGTACATAAAAGAAAAATGAATATTACTGTTAGGAAGGGAATGTGTATGACTGCAACAGAGAGGGAATTGGTATTGCTTGAGAGAAGAAATAATTAGGAAGCACAGTTGTGCAGAAACCAATAACATTTTAGTTTTAGTTTTTGTTTTTTGGTTGTGCCGTGTGGCATGCAGGATCTTAGTTCCCTGACCAGAGGTCGAACCTGCACTCCCTGCAGTGGAAGCTTGGAGTCTTAACCACTGGACCGCCAGGGAAGTCCCTAAAAATTTTGTTCACAATGAAAAAGGTTTTAAAAATGACCTTTTAAAAACACCTCCCAACAATGGAGTCTCAGAGAAGTAGGTCTTCAAATGTTCATTAACCAAGACTAACGGAGGACCACTGGCAGGAAGCTAAAAACGTGGACTAATTATGATGAGAACAACATTTCAATAGGATTCTTGTTTGGAGTTTGCACTCTTGGTGAGTGAGGAGAGAAACAGAAAAAAAGCACAGAAGATGAACCCATTACGATCCATGGAAAGGTCATGGGGTTTCTGCCATTCTCTTATCAGTGTCCGAAGCAGCTTCAAAGAGGAAATGCTCAGAAAGGGCACCATGGCATAGGTGAGTCAACTACTATTTTTGACTTGGTGTTGGAATGGGTGTGACCCTCTTCTTCAAGTTTCAGGTATCTCTCAAACTCACAGAGAATAATAACATCCAGTTCTTATTAATACCGGTGGCAGCTGGTTGCAGAAGAAACCCATTACCTTTTTGTCTCTGTGGAAGAAAGGACCCACAAACATGTGGCTGAGGTTTTGATCACACTGCTTCCCTTCTCCAGACCCCGTAGGGACTCACAGATGTCTCTTGCATCCAATAAAAACACCTCAGCTATCCGCTTTTAGGCTTGTCTATTAGCTAAGTGCTCCATCACATTTCTCCTAAATGCCTTCATCTTCAGCTATACCATGACCCATACTGACAGGTCTGCTAATGAGTGAAAAAGTAGAAGCCTGGCTTCCCACAGGGAATATATACATTTTAATAGCAGGCTTCCAGAGATGGGGCACCTGCTTCCTGTCTTCGTTTTCTAATGAGGACCTGGTGATGGAAAATACAAGGGAAGGGCAGAGGTTGCAAACTGCCTTTCTGCATAGACCTGGGGTTGCCCTGACTTAATTTAAGACCAAACAACCAATCTATCTACTTTCAGAGACAGCATGGTGACTTCCTAATAAACAAAACTTGATCAGAGCTGAAGGTACACCTGATTCCCTGGAGCGCCCCTGAGCAGCACTGATTGCATAAGCTGAAAACAGTGTGGTTTCTTTCGCCTGAGCACGTGGCATTCACCAAAATGGGAACATCCCTCATCTACACCTGTCTATGGAAAATGAGAAACAGAACGGCATTATACTTAAAGATCTGGCATTGCTAGGAAACCTGTTCTGTCTGGTCAAGAGTATGGCTCTTGATGTGGAGGTACGTGTACTCCACTGATGAAGAAAAGAGACAGACACAGATCCCTAAAGAACAAAATGAAATGTGCTAAATGGACACAGAAGCTACATGCTGGGGAAACACGGGTAGGAAGATGGAAGAGGGCCTCATTCTGGCTGAAGAGGAGTTGGAGGAAGTCAGGCAAATTTTCTCAGAATTGAAGCTATTTAAAGTTTCTCTTACAGGGTAAGGAAGTATCTTGGTGGAGAGAGAAAGAAGGGATTTGGGGGAGCCAGGGATGAACACTTAAGGGGTAGGCACTTAACAGGCAATGGGAGAACGCCATGAGTGGTAAGGCAGGCCAGGTAGGCTGGGGTCACACTGTAGCACCCTGGGTGCTGGCCTGCTTGAAGAACCCAACTCAAGTGGTATTGTGACAGAGTGGGGCAGAGGCAGGGAGGTGACTCGGGACACTCCTGTAAAGCACAAGGGAGTGACAGTTACACAGGTGAATATATATGCAAAAGGCCCTGAGCTGTATACTTAAGGTTTGTGTATTTTAATATATGTAAATGATAGCTCAAAAAAGTCCTTAAAAAAAATAAAAGCCCATGGGATTCAGTGTTCCCTTGTCTTAGAGCAAGGGGAGTGGGAATAGTTAGGAGAGGGCAGATACACAAGAGAATCCTTCTCTTTGGGTTCTTGCCCTTACCTTGTAGCCAGGGCTCCCCAACCCCAGGGTCCTTCCTGCAGGAAACTCTTCTGGTGCTTGGTGACAATGCAGTGGTCCTAGACTCAGAGGATGTTAGTGCTGAAAGGGTACTGCAGGAAAGCTACCTGTTTCATTTTATTATTTAATTTAATTTTAATTTTTTTTTTCTGGCTTAAGTAGCAGAAATTATTTCTCACAATTTTAGAGGCTGGAAGTCCAAGATCAAGGTGTAAGCCAATCTGATTCCTGGTGAGAGCTCTTTTCCTGGCTTGTAGAAGGCCACCTTCTTGCTGTGTCCTTATATGGTAGAGACAGAGCACTGGTATCTCTTCCTTTTCTTACAAGGGCACTAATACTATCATGAAGGCCCCACCCGTATGACCTCATTTAACCCATATTATCTCTTAGAGGTCCCATCTCCAAATATCATCACATCAGGAGTTAGGGCCTCAACATATGAATTTGGGGAGGGACACAATTCAGTCCATAGCACAACCCATTTCCCAAGCCACACTGGGATGGTTCAATGTGAGTTAGAATGGGAAAAGAGGCAGTATACACAGCCAGAATAATGGGGTTAATCAGCCCTGTTTTTTTCATGCATTACAGTTAAAGAATTACCATCAGAAACACTCAACCTTTTCTTCATGGCTTAAAACTAGAGATATATGTAAAGCACAGCTCTAGAATGTTCCCCTCTTCATGGCTCTGTGACTTCTAGTCACTGAGTCATTCACCCCCAACAAAAAGCTGGGGTATTAGAAGTCTACGTGGTGTCTGCCACATGTATAAATAAAAAGAACATTGATGCTGTCTTGGGTAGTACTTTCCTATCATAGCTTCATGATGAGAAGTAGCTTTGTAAGACTGTTTCATTTTATACACAAAGAAACCAAGGATCAGAGGGCCTGTCACTTGGTCCAGGGTTCTGCAGCTAGTTTAGAAGAAGACCTCAGTTTGTATCCTAATCTACATTTCAAACCAAGGCTTTTTCTCTACACCACTGCTGCCAGCGGCCATTAGGAAATCTGAATGGTTGACATAATTCTGAAGCTGTTAAAAATCAAATATTAGAAGATAAGTAGCAGCGTGGATAAATGTCCATGGTATATCAAGTGCTTTGTTTTGTTTAAATTTTTTGACTGCGCCGCAAGGCATGTGGGATTTCAGTTCCCCCACAGGGGATTGAACCTGCACCCCCTGCATTGGAAGTGCAGACTCTTAATCACTGGACCGCCAGGAACATTCCCAGGGAACACGAAGTGTTAAAGCAGGTTACCAAATGCTATATATGCCCCTGATTTTGTTGGGGGAAAATATCTGCAGCAGAGAAAACCCCACAGGGGTGATGACCAAAGTAGTAATGATATGAATCTCTGAGGAGGAGACTTACAGAAGACTTTTGTATGTTTCACTTTATTCTCCATTTAAAAAAATGAATATGCATTAAATTTTTTATTCGGGAAAAAACGGAGATCTGTATCGTCAACTACATTTTCTAAATACTGATTTGATCTTTTAGTTTGCTTGTTTCACTGAAAGCAAACACTTCTTGAGAACAAAAAAAAGGAATTGCTAGGTAAATATTGATCTGTTGCTAAGTGAACAAGAGACATACCATCCCATCTTAGAAAAGTTTTCTTCCAGACATTAAAAGGTTCACTTCTAATGTATCTTTAGATAGGTGATCTCAAAACAGATTTAAAAACTGACTTCAGTGCTGAAAGGAGGGGAAAAAATCCCTATTCTCCTAACAGGTTTTCGATGTTCACCTTTCACCGACTTTTTTTTCTACACCAGAACAGCAAGAGACTATGTCCTGATTCCGGACATGAGTCATAGTAACTGGCCACTTTCAGTCAGGGTTACTGAGTAACACCATTAGCTTGTTGTAAATCAATTAACTGACATTTCTAGCCTAGATGATTGTTTGTGAAGGCTGCAGACAGGCTTCCTCTGGGAAAAAAATCTTCAAAGTCCCAGGAGAAGCACTTTTACCCATAACAGATATGTTTCCTGCCCTCAGCTTCAAATATATGGAAGGCTGTTACAAACACGCCACACAGAGAAAGAACATCAAGGCCACTGGCTTCCGACAGGGATTAAAATAGAAAGAGGGTCATGCAGGAATCGGAAGACCACTCTGGGGCCAGTCCTGCTAGAGACTCTTGTCGTGGGCTGGCCCTTCACTGCTATTGGCTTCCTCTCTCTCACCTGTACCCTGAGAAAGGTCTCTGTCCCACTCCCTGTGGATAGGAAGAAAGCCAGCTCTGGGGTCACAGACTTGGGTCCAGTCTCCGCCTCTGTTACTCCTCATTTCCCCATCCTTAAAATGAGAGGAAAAATGAATCTAACCTCAAAGTTGTTAAGAGGATTAAATGGCATAATGCTTATGAGAGATACTCAAAATTTTAAATGCAGTAATGTGGATGAGAGTAACAGGAAAACATTTTGGTGATATGCTACGTGAACACAGGATATAGTTTTTCCCAAAATTAAGAGTATAAATAAAAAATAAGAACCTAGTTAAAAGATGGAGGGGAAACGTGAATCCTTTTGCCCTTTAATAATCATTTGTCACGATCAAGTCAGAGAATGTGGGTGTTTGGCATTTAGCTGTTTTAAGTAATGTTCCAACGTGCTCTAGGAGGGCTGGTCCTGTGCTCAACAGGACAGGTCTTGGAAGTACATAGTTTCTGGGGAATTGTCCTCTCACAGCCACCTTCAAACCATAGCTAAGTCCTAAACATGCACCAGCTCTGCCTTTAACCTAGGCTGACCTCCACCTCTCCCTGATTTGGGTTTCACCAGGAAGGAGCATGGCAACTGGTTAATGAAGGGGGTGGTGGGAGAGAGTGGCCAGAGCCACGAGGTCCAAGGAGACTGTGACCAGGGATGCACTTCCATCCCAGGAGGGAGGGTGGGGGCAATCGCAATAGAGGTCACGTAGCGCCAGGACAGTTCCATAGGCTCATCGAGAAAGAGTGCCAGGAAGGGGAAAAAGCAAAGAGAAACTGTTGGACTTATGTCTCTGGGGTATTTTTCAAAGAAAAACAAGAAAAGAGGTTAAAAAAAAAACCTGCCAAAATCAGCTCTTTTTTTTTTTTGAACACTTTTAACAATTATTGTGGAATCAAACCTTACGTGATGTTTATCCAGAGCCTGGACAGGAGCAACTTTCCCAGGGCTTCCTCTAATTACTTAGGAAGCAATGCTGGGTCGAAATGTGTACTCAGCTGCCTATAATCTTGTAGGGCTTTTAAATTCTTGGTTTTCAAAAGCTCTCTACAAAGAGAAGACCTGGGAACTGGGTCTAACTGGGTCCCACTCAATCTGAAATCGGGTGCAAATGTTCCTTGCCAGATGAGTGAGTTATCTAAATTAAGTATGGAAGAAAAATGCTGGACAATTTTGAAAACATACTGATTCTGTGCACGCTCCTCAGAGAGGAGCGTTTTCAATGCAAACACTGCTTGCTAAGAACACTACATCCTTGATAATGGTTGTGGAGCCTACTGTAATGTAAAGTCCCTTCAGCAGGGCAGGTCCAAATTTACTATGATGACATTTATATGGTACATGGCAGTCCACAGGTGTTAGGCAATATGACGGAGTTATAAGTCTCTCTCGACTTGATAGCAACTTTTTGGAGTCATGGCATTATTGTTACAACTACGAGCAAACTGTACACAAACACCCAAAACACCTGCAGCCCACAGCTCTTCACCCATGGGTAACAGCACATGAAAATGAACTAGACAACCAAAGAGGACAAAGCAAGAGCTCAAACTCTCAGGTGTCTCTGCTGCCCATCTCCTCTTAGAAGGGAATCATTCACCCAACAGAGGCGGTGAGAGGTTATACTGGGATAGAGGGAAGAGCTTCTGCTACTGTCCACTGAGTATAAGAAACTTCGTTAGGCGCTCCAGGGACACGGTTGGGATAAGACAGCTCTCCAAGCAGCATCCATCTGGAAAGCCAACCTGGCAGAATGGACTAAGCTTGAAGAGGCACAAACAAGGTGAAGCAGCAATGATGAGGAAGGAGGAAGGAACTAAGACCCCAGAGAGCGTGGACTGCTTCACGTGAGAGGCTTGTCCCAAGCGCTGCAGGAAGACGGAGTTATTCAGAAGACGTCAACAGGGGAAGATTTCACGAGGCATCTCCTGAAAACAGCACGTGTGATGATACCCTTTGTTTTACAACTACGGTTTCCTCTATCAGAAGCAGTGCTCACCCCTGCCACCCCCAAAACACAGACCTGGCTTCTGCAGGGAAATCTGGTTCACTTGCAATGAAAACCCTCTCTTTAAGTGGATTCTCTTAGTTAATGCTCAGTATATTTTTCAATAAGGCAGAGGGACAGTACCCAATGAATGAGCCTGTGCTTTTTTTGCTCATTAATTATTTTGGGTCAGGATGATTTCTCTGTCTTAGAACTGGCAACAGAGCATTTGATAAAGGGCTAGAATATTGTCTAAGCTTTCTGCATCTACCTTAAAATGACAACTGTTTTCTGCAAAGTCCTTGTCATGGATGATGACACCACCCCGTGGAGGAAGGGATGTTTCCAGGCAACAAAGATTTGAGGCTGTCTCCTGCCCGCCGGGATTCAAACGCCAGGCTCCTATTGAGACGGTGGCTACTTTAACACCAATGACACTATTTTACATGGATGCCTTGAGGACACATTGTGAGAAGGTTCTTCTTTGAACATTGCAAAGACAGATCAGCAGGCCAGTGTACAGGTGGGTTTGAGGTCTACTCACTCTTTGGTCAGAAGAGGACAGGACTTGAGCAGGAAGCATGAGAGCCCCGAGTCCTGGAAGTAGAGTTCAGGCGGGGCCGTGGGGCTCTTCAGGTTCAAACACCGGACGATCACATACAGCACAGCAGCCACTGCGGCCAGCTTCACCCCGTCAAACACGGCCGGGAGCTCGGGGGTCTCCAGCATGGCATTCATCTTGATCTGGGGAGCAGGGGTACAGGCAGGTTTAGAAGCACGTGGGGAGGGGAGGAGCCCACCACCCAGAGACAAAGCCAGCGATCACCTGTCACGATCCAGATGTGTCCGCAGAACCCACCCTGGCCGATTCCCATAGGTGCCTTACAAGTGCCAACAGACTGGCAACAACCCAGATCATGAACAGTCCTGAGCACTAATAAACTGAGCTGGGTGGTGTTTTTTTTAATCTAATGAACATTTAATTCTAAGATGAGCGAATTGGAAAATGCTGTGAATAGCGTCCTGTTGAGAGCAGGAGAAAGGAGTCCAGTCGGAGAGGTACAAGGGGGACCAGGAGGCGAGCTCTGATTTCTGTTACCAGGCAATCTTGACTCTCTCTGCAGACTTAACCTGCACCTGGAGCACCAGCTGCACGTGAGGCGCTGTGTTTACAGCCTTGGACAGAGATGTGAGATGGGACTGCTGTTGCCACCAGGTGAGGCTGTACTGCCTGCTGGACTCACCTCTGTTTTCAGAGCAGGAAGGGCCTGATTCAGCCACCTGCTCCTTTGGAGGCAGCCCTGGTGCTGGAGCCAAGTTCAGGCTCAGCCCAGGTCGCAGTGGTTCTTGCTCCTGGGAGTTGTAGGCAGTGTGAAATGGAACTTGGCCACATTTTTCCCCACCGAAGGCAACTGACTACAGCCGTTAGTCCAAAATTGGGCTAAAAGTGGACCAAATTCAACTGCTAGACCAAAATTAAAAACTGGAGTATGGAAAATGTACATGCATATCTGGCTTTTCATCTTCTCAGGTAGCTTTATTTTGTACACAGAACACGCACACACACACACCACTTCAAACATAAAAAACTAAACATCAACAGCAACAAAACTCCATCCTTTTCCTTGCTGCAAGGCAGGAAAACAGAACATCAGCTGTTACCTTAAAAATCAGGGAAACCACAAGCTAACAAAAAGGAGAAAACGGTAACTCTGGCAGCCAAGGTAGCTATGGCAACAGCTTCCCCTGGAATGGTTTCAAGTAGCCTCTGCTAAAAACAGTATGAGAACTCTGGTGGCCAACGGCGCAGACAGAAGAGGCAGGACAAAACAATCTCTCAAAAACGTGTTTGGGGCATAACCGAATGAACTCATTTGAGACCTACAGCCAGGCCAGAGAGGTCTCAGAAGCCCTCTTCTAAAATCGAGGTGATTTTGGCAAATACAGGACCCAAACACACTGTAGACGATCTCTGGCAGGGGTTCCAACTCAGTGAGGAAAGGCAATTAAACATCCCACAAGTTATCATATGACATCACTCATATGTGGAATCTAATTTAAAAAAAGAAACAAATGAACTTATTTACAAAACAGAAACAGACTTACAGATATTGAGAACAAACGATGGTTACCAAAGGGGAAAAGCGTGGGGGTGGGGGGGGGAATAAATCAAAAGCTTGGGATGAACACACACACACCACTATATATAACACAGATAACCAGCAAGGACCTACTGTACAGCACAGGGAGCTCTAGTCAGTATTCTGTGATAACCTATATGAGAAAAGAATCTAAAAAAGAATGAATATATGTATATGCATAACTGAATCACTTTGCTATACACCTGAAACTAACACAACATTGTAAATCAACTATACCCCAATTAAAAAAAAAAGACCCCAGCTCCTTAACTCACCATCAGGGCAAGAAAATAATTTTTTAAAATTTATCTGGCATGATTTAGAATCAAGGCTGGACCTCAGAATATACTTTTCAGCTACATCAACCTTTGACCTTTTATGAGCTGACAGTTTCCTTAAAACTTAACCTCTGGGGACATGTCACCTCACTCCTAGGGCCATGTTCCCCAAAGGCTGTTCCTCAAACCCTTAAAACAAGGATTCTTTTAACTTGGGGTCTGTAGGTCCCCTATGGAATTCTAAGGTCCAGGAACTCCCTGAAATTATACATGAAAGTGTGTGTGTCTGAAAGTTTTCTGGGAACAGGGTCTGCAGACTTAATCAGATTCTTCTAGGGGCCTGTGACCTAAAAAGTACACAGCACTGCACTCAAAGATGCCCTAGGGGTTCCACCTGTGGCCCCTGTCCCTCATCTCTCCAAAGCCCTGCCACCTATGCCAGTCAAACCGACAAGAAACAAACATCCAAGATGACACAGCTTGTTAATAGGGATTTTTTAAAAAATTTATTTTATTGAAGTATAGTTGATTTACAATGTTGTGTTAATTTTAATAGGGATTTTTAAGTGTAGTTAGTGAAGGGCCAAAACCAAAACCTAGCAGGAATTCCAGTTTCTCTGACATGATGCTGGTGATATGGAACTGAAACAGACATCCTTCTTATCCCCTTGGTTGCAAAGAGAGGAGAAGAATGCATTGGATGGCTTGACCAGTTTCCTGGCTGCTCTAGAGTAGACTTATTGAATTAAAAACGTACAAGAAGTCCCTCTGTCCCCACTTCCACTCCTACTTACTAATGTCAGGGAAGGTCGGGAGAAGAAGCAAAAATAAGAGTCTCGCCAATATGTACCTACGTCACCTGTTCCTCTCTACTGCGAATATGAACTGTTCTTGAAAATCTGTACAGCTGGGCCAGTCAGGTCAGATCTCATTCGATTTAACCTAAAAGCTGAAAAGATCGGATGGTGATCTATTAAAGGCTGAGAAAGAAGCAATTTAACTGAAATATAAGCATAGTCTAAGTTTTTCTGCATTTAAAGCCTTTAGGGAAAAAGACAATTTCTTTAATTAACACATGTGACGCACTCTTGGCTGTTTGGACAGACCTGCTGGCAAAGCCTCTGTGAATCCACAGACTGACAGGCTCTCTGTGGTTTCCAGGACGAGTTATCTGCTGCGTTCAAAACTCTGGCTAACGCAAACTCACACTGCTTTTGTCCTTTAACTTGTAACGTAATCTTCAGAAACACCTGACAGGTACCATCTCTGTGTGACCAATGAAATAACTTAGCCAGGTTTAGGTCAAGACAGCAGGCAGTTGACTTGTTCCATCTCTCCCAGGTATACAGCAACGACAAGAAAAAATATGAGCTGAGAAAAGTAAAAGGGCACAGATGGGCTCAAAAACACAGTTCCAGAAACAGAACAGAACTGAAAGTAATAAGTGGGGAGCCGTAACACCTGTCAAATCTGGTCCATACTGGGGGCTGGAGGCTGGCTACTCAGGGCCATCCGGAGCTAAAAGTGCTCACCGTGAGATGGGGAACCAGAGCCAGGCCCACTGGGCTAAAGATCTGTGGCTTCGAAAGCAGCAGAGGAAACACAAGAGAGAAAGGGGTGGGGGAGGGACAGACAGTGTTTATATAGCACTATCTATGTGTCAAGCTCTGCTCTTCATACTTTACCCATCCTAACGCTATTAACTGTACCTCTGAGGTAGGTACTATTATTATCCCCATTTTACAGATGACGAAACTGAGGCATAGAAACCTCCTTGAGTAACGTGCTCAAGGTCACACAGCTAGTAGGCAGAGAAACCAAGATTCATACCAGGCTCCGAAGAGCGTGCTTTTAACCACTACGCTGTGTGAAAGCAGGAAAAGTAAAGAAAGAGAGAAACAAGAAAGAAAGTGGATATTACCTGAAAACACAAATGAGACACCAAAAGCTTGCTCAAGTTCATGTGGCTGTAAAATAGTAGAGCTGGTATTGAAGCCCAATTTTCTCTGATTCCATCACACCAAAATGATTTAAAAAGAAAATGAAAGCCAGTTGAAGGGGAGATTCAATTAACCTTCAGAGTAGCTTTGTTCAACTTCAAATTTTTATTATTTCTTCACATTCTGAGACAAATTAGCCACAGAGGCCCAGGCTTTTTTGGGGAGGGGACTAAAGAGCAATGTCTCCAGCCACATCACAAGCTACTTGACCTTTCCAGGGCTCGGCTGCCAACTAAAAACAAGGGATGTGCCAGATCAGAGACCTTAAACTGGCAACCTATGGGATGGCAGTGCATTTAACTGGCATTTTAAAAAAATGAATTTATTGGCTGCTAAGTTATAAACACCAGGAGATTTCAGATAAAAATCTGGATCTCTGGTTTCTCTTGAGAAAAAAATCTGAAGATTTGGCAACACTGATCCAGCATTCTCACATGGCAGCAATGAATGGAGCTGGGCGGGGCTGCCCCTCTAGACAGGCCATGCTCCCTCCTGGTTACCACAGTTCCCACCACTCCCTATCATGGCCCTCAACAATGACCTCTGGCCTACTTAATCATTGCTGGTACCTGAATGGTCCCTGAAGGCATCCGAATGTGCAAACCTTGCAGAAATCTAAGGTCCTTACTAGCCCTGGATAAGTCTATATTGATAGAATATTCAAAACATAACACTATCACTATATGTATAAATGATAAATTAATAAAAAACAATTATGGGAAGGCAGAGTAGCAAATAACAAGATGTAGTATGTTTTATTTATTGATATTGACACTGATGTTTATTTATACCTTCACTCTTTTCCACAAACTATTTGAGATAGCTTCAAGAGAACGCTGAATAGGGAACTTCCCTGGTGGTCCAGGGGTTAAGATTCCATGCTTCCACTGCAGGGGGCGCGGGTTCAATCCCTGGTTGGGGAACTAAGATCCCACATGCCCCCTACACAAAAAAAGAATGCTGAATAGACTTACACAGAGAAAGATTCATAAATGTGGCTGACTGCTGATTGCTTCCTGGTAAGAAGTCTCTCCTCCTTTCTTTCAACACAAATCTGGAAAATGCACCTAAGCTGGAAAAAACTAACTACAGATCCCAGGCTCCATGGCAGGTAGGCAAGTCCACGTGACTAAATGCTGGCCAGTTCTGGGGGGGCTGCTCTGCTTTCTGGGGAGAATCCTTAAAAGGCAGGGAGTTAACTCTTCTTCTGCCCTTTTCCCTCCCTGCCTCCTTGGAATGCAGACGACAGGGCTGCAACTCCGACAGCTATCTTGGGCTGTGAAGTGACCTTGAGGTCACTCTAGGAGCCACATGGAGAGGACAGCAGAGGAGAAAGACAGAGACCTGGAGTCCCTGATGATTCCATGGAGCCATCATGTCAGACCCAGACTGCCTACCTCAGGATTTCTCTTATGTGAGAGAATAAACCCTTGCATGTTTAAACCACTGTTATTTCTAGACTCTTGTAGTCTGTAATTTCTAATGACACAGGAGGAAGTACTATCTCCCCAAATCTTTATGGATGCTATACTGGTTGGGTTATTATTAGAGCACAGGCAATTTTTCTTTTTCTTTTCCAAAATTCATAATGACTACAAACTTTTTTTTATTACCAAAAAAAAAAAGCTTTAAAATAGCAACTAACAAAATCTAAAAAGAAATTAAGAGACTCTAAACAAGGAAAATACCTAGGTCAAAATATACAATTGGGACTTCCCTGGTGGTGCAATGGTTAAGAATCTGCCTGCCAATGCAGGGGACACGGGTTCGAGTCCTGGTCTGGGAAGACCCCACATGCCGTGGAGCAACTAAGCCCGTGCGCTACAACTACTGAGCCCGCGCGCCTAGAGCCGGTGCTCTGCAACAAGAGAAGGCACTGCACCGCAAGGAAGAGTAGCCCCCGTTCGCCACAACTAGAGAAAGCCTGCACAGCAATGAAGACCCAATGCAGCCCAAAATAAATAAATTAAATAAATTTATATATATAAATGATATACAACTAAACATATGACTAAGCCTAGAATGTGTCTGAGCTTTCTGACTGCCAGGGGGAAAAGGGAAACCTAGTCAGACCTATGGTTTCTCCAAAATGCAGAGCTAATCCGTAGTACACTCTTCTTACCTCCAGAGAACACGACAGATACTCAAAGAAAACAGGGTTCTTCTGGCACAGATTTATAAAAAAAAATTCTGCGGGACTTTACATATGGGGACCTTGAGTGATGTGATAGGTAATGTCCTCCTACAACTTTTTTTAATAGCAAATGAAGTAGAGAATTAATTTCCTCAACGTTTGAAAAATGCCAACGGTTTAAAATTGAATTTGATTCGGTGAAGGCAATCCTATGAGAGGTTTCTAATTATTACAGTCCAGATACAGAGCCTTGAGCTGAAGTCCTGAGGAGCAGGGCGGTTCTACCGCATGTTGCTAGGGCCACCTTCCTTGAACTTCAGTGGGCTTAAGGACTTGATGACCTACTGTGTGCCTGGCTCTGTACTAAGTATTGTGTAGAACCACAGTTAAGCCGAATTCTCATTTTAACTGGGGAGAAAAAGAAAAGAAGTTTATGTTAGGGCTACATATACTTTAGAAACTTGGGGACCAGAATAAGTAGTCCAGGAAAAAAATAAGTGGGGAAAGGACTTATGGAGAAGTTAGAACTAGAACTGCACCTTAGTGAAGTATAGATTTAGAAGAAGTGTGTGTAAGTCTGTGGGAGAGAGATTTTGTGGTGTGTGTGTGTGTGTGTGTGCGTGTGCATGTGCACGATATACATTAAACAAGGAATTAACTGGCAATCGTAGAATAAAACTCTTGATATTCATTTAAACTTATCTTGCTGCATTTTATTTTATGGTCTTCTTTCTATCTAAGTTTGACCTGCCACTAAAAATTAATATTCTGCACTTGTTCCAGACATAACAAACTTAGCTTCTATTGCGCTATTTTGTGTGCCCCTTCTCCCATTCTGGGCAGGTGAAATCCAGTTAAAGTGCACTTCAGGCAGCTTAGGGCCAGGTATGCGGAAGATGGAAAGGAGACATCTCCCCACCCACACCTCACACGCACCCGATCAGCACTTCCTCCACCCTTCCCTGCTCCCACCGCAGTCTTCTTTTGAGTGAGATTTAGGTGCTGTAAATGATAGTTAAAATTCCATTTGTCTTCTCGACATTAACGAAGAAATCCAAGGTGCTGTCAAAGGCCCAGCAGTAAAGGAACTTTCGGTATTGCCCTCAGTCTCTAAGACAGGCTCCACTGGCATCTCCGCCAGTGCGAGGGCCTGGGCTTCTCACTGTTCCCCATGACTAAGAGTGTTATTTTAAGATGGAGGGACAGATTCAGCGAGAGACGCCCAGTCTGGGGGTTCTGAGACCTGGGTCCTCGTGCCTGCTCTGCCCCTTCTCAGTTGGTGACCTTGAACAAGTCCCTGAACCTTTCTGGGCCCTAAAGAACTCATTTGTAAAATGAGAGGATTAGATTAGAAGTCAATGATACCAAAGGTCTCTCTCAGCTCAAAATTTCTGAGATTCTAGGGATAGAATTGCAGTCCTTGGCTAAAGAGCACAGGAACACTCTCTCTGTGCTCTGTAACAGAAGATAGCCCTGTTTTCCAGCCTACTACATGGACCATTAAACAGTAAAACTCATAAGAACTAACGACCCTCAGGGCCTTTGTTCTTCCTTCAAATAAGTTAAACAGTTCTATATTTTCAGCTGTGCCATTTATGCCAATAATTCCATCATATTCATTCCACCTCCATGGGTGAGTGATGATTTCAGCCTTGGAATATTAATGTTCACTGAAAATCTAAAACTTACAGTGAAGAAAAAGACAAGCAGAGACCTCAAACACAAAAGACTCATTACCTGGTATAATGGGGTGTATACTGTCCCCCCAAAATCCACGTTCACCAGGGACCTGTGAATGTGACCTTGTTTGGATATAGGGTCTTTGCAGATATAATCAAGTTAAGATGGGGTCATACTGGTTAGAGTGGCCCTTAACCCCATGACTGGTGTCCTTGTAAGAAAAGAGAAATTTGGACACAGAACACAGAGGAGAGACCATATGAAGATGGAAGTAGAGACTGCGGTGATGCATCTCTGAACCAAGAACACCAAGGATTGCCAGCAACCACCAGAAGCTAGGAGAGAGACAGGGAACAGATTTTCCTCAGAGCCCTCAAGAACCTGGCTGACACTGAGAACCTTGCCGACCCCTGATTTTAGACGTCTAGCCTCCAGAACTGTGACAGAATAAGCCCAAATGACCTCTCATGACTCAGCTGTTCCACACCCCTATTCTTCAGAGGCTGAAGAGACCCTCTGCCACATGCTTTCGGAAGTTATCCAGACAAACTCCAACCAATACATACCAATAATCAGCTAACAACAAGATGCTCCCAGGCTACTTGTTAACACAAGGCAAATTGTATTCTGTGCACAAATGTTTACTAGCTTGGCCTCTTTGCCTCTGTGATTCAGCTGTCAGGACCATCCTTTCCTCTCCTGTTATAGGAAAGTGAGGGAGCCCAGAGACGGAGACATCACGGGCTAGGAGGGGAGGGCCCTCTTTCCCTTGCCACCCAAAGGACCTGACAAGCAAACTTCAATACATACGTGGGTCCCATGGCAAATACTCCTCAAGGAAAACCAAACCAAACTCCTAAAGGATTTCTCTCTTCCAATTCCAATCAGGTTGAAAAAGATTATGTTTAGGTTCAGGCCCTGGAGTGAGGTAACCCCGTGTTAAATCCTGGCCCCGACAGTTCTGGTGTTTGTCTTTGGGCAAGTTTCTTACCTCCTCTGGGCCTCCTCTGCAAACTGAAGGTGTTAATACACAGAAATTATTTTAAAACAATCCTTGACATACAGTAAGTGTCCGTCCCCCAAATATAAGCCATCCCATCCCCACCATTAAACTCTCCTCCATTTTGCCTAAGTAAACGCTAATCTGACAGAAATTACCACAAAAGATACTTTTTTCCCAGCTGACAGGCCTCATCAACAATGAAATAACTAGTGGATCCACTGCTTGGGTCTCCTCCAACAAGTTTAAAATTAATCCCAGGACACACTCTTGATTCTTCTAACGCGGAACCGTGTTAGACTTAATAAATTGTTGGATAGTAAGTGTTCATCACCAAGGTCCATTAACAGTTCCAAGGTGTGTTCTCGTTTCTGTGCTGAAAGGGGTCTGGCGGTGCACAGCCTGGACCCCCTCCTTCCGATACACACAACCTCTCTTCTGCCAAGGGACCCCTCCTTTCCCGCAGAGAGACCGTTCCTTCATCTGCACCTCCTTCCTGCAGGTAAAACCACTCGTGTCTGGCCCAACTCTCCTAGCAAACCTCTTCAATGTCCTGAAATAAAACCCTACGCCAGCATAGTAAGCCTCAGGCAGGCTTCCTTCCTCAAGAATGCCCTATGAGTAGTGTAGCAGACAAAACCTCACGTCATCCCAATCTGTCAGCCTTCTTGGTGGCAACTTAGATAAAAGTAGTTAACCAGAAATGTAGGCAACATGACACCTTTGGGGAGAAAGCAGGGAGGAAAAGGGCCAGTTTCTCACCCCTTTATCTGCCATTTAACTAAAGAAATCAGGGCTATTGCACACACAGAAAAAAGTAACTCCACAGAAGGGGAGAAACAAGCCCAGAGCAGACTGCTAGGACAAAGCCCCACCACCCCCACTGAGCTGTTTCTCTGCACTTGTTAAGTGCTCACTGCCACGGGGCTGGGACAGAGTCAGAGGCACGGCCAGAAGGTTCTGAGGTATGTCCTAGTCTACCCAGGCCTGCGTACCCTTGATAACCTGGGCCGCTTTGGGCCCCACTCTGATCTCACAGGGAGATTTCGATTCCCTGGGTGAGCACCTCCGCCAGCAGCTCACAGCACCGCCTCTCAGCACAGCCAGGCTGTTCTAGTCCTGCGTGTCCTTCTCCCAGGGATAGTCCTGTTGGCTGAGTCTTCGGGGTAACTGGGTTTTGAAATTCCCCTTCTCACCACCGCCACTACCTCAAGCCCCAAATGATGGAGAGCCCTGGCAACGACGGGGCCAAAACCCTGTTTTCCAGAGATGCCAAGAGACACTGATTGATTGATTAATTAATTAATTTTTGAACATTAAGCATCAAGTACCCAGACCCTTTCCTTCAGCAGATCAAACCAGGGAGCAGCCCTGGGGGCCTGGGACCAGGTTATGACACTGGGATGTGGGTGGTGGCAGGGAGACTGAAAGCAAGATCTAGTCCCACATCCCTTACAAATCAGGTCCTATGCGGTGAAGGGAATGTCCTAAGTCACACACAATTTGGTAAAGAGAAGAGAATTTACAGATAATTAAATACATTTAGGTTAACCTCACTCTCAGTTGCATTCAAATTTAAGAGCTTGAAATTGCCTTTTTGTGCAAACTCACTCATGTGATAATAGTTTTATTTAACCATATTCTTCCACAAAGTCATAAGGCCACACATTCATCCTGCTGAAATTTCAGAAAGTGTCCTACAAGTTTCTAGTAAGAGGAAATTTACCCTATGAGAGAAAATGTGAACCTCCTGTTTACATATCAGGAATGGCTACTAACCCACAACTTTCACAAAGTCACTAAATTAAAAATAGCTGGAGACTGAGTCACCAGTTAAGCATGCACATTTAATTGGGCACTATTACATGCATTTACTAAATTACTGAAAGGCAGCTGGCCTCTCTCATTAGCAAATAGTCTTGCTCAAAGAGTAGTACTTTCAAGTGGAGGACAATGGGTAAAAACACTTAGTAAAATCACAAGCAAAATTGCTTTCTCTACCATCAAGAAACCATTCAATGCACACCTGAGAACAAACCAAAAATCCTAAGCCAGGTGTTTCCTCTATGGAGATGAGAGAATTTTCTAATAGGACAGGCATTTTAATGGAGAGATTTGATAATTCTAACATTGTATTAAAAAACATACACTGCAATTAGGGCTTCCTTCGTGGCGCAGTGGTTAAGAATCAGCCTGGCAATGCAGGGGACACGGGTTTGAGCCCTGGTCCAGGAAGATGCCACATGCTGTGGAGCATCTAAGCCCATGCGCCACAACTACTGAGCCTGTGCTCTACAGCCTGCAAGCCACAACTACTGAGCCTGTGAGCCAAAACTACTGAAGCCCGCACGCCTAGAGCCCGTGCTCCGCAACAAGAGAAGCCATCGCAATGAGAAGCCTGCGCACCGCAGCAAAGAGTGCCCCTGCTTGCTGGAACTACAGAAAGCCCACGTGCAGCAACAAAGGCCCAATGCAGCCAAAAATGAATAAATAAATTTAAAAAACCATACACTGCAATTAAAATCTGTAATATCAAAAGAAAATCCCAGTTTGCCTGAACCCAACAAACTCAAGTGCCCGGTTTACTGGAATTTTTAAGAGATAGATACAGCTGAAGAGAAGAGAATCTCCAGATTTATTCCACAGAAGAAACTTTCTGGGGCATGTGCTGGAATCTCACCAGCAAAAAAGCTTCCAGAAGGAGGAAACTGGGGATGGGGTGGGAGGCACGGCCCTTGGCTAAAAATCATTGACCCCATGGAACTCACTAAAACAGAGAAGAAAGTTTCACCTAGAGCTGCAAAACAAAGCACTTACAGCTACCTTCAGTTAATGAGAAAATAAAAATAATCAGCAGTCCCCATTCCTGAGCATTCTGGGGTGTCCCAAGGGCCCCAGAGCCAGAATGGCGCACAGTGCCGCTGGAAGCTGTAATGTGAGCATTACCAAGGGCAGCCCTTTATAATCCTGACACTTGCTTTTCACTGCACAGGCAGCAAGAAGTATATCTGTGAGGAGACCAGACCCACAGGTCAAGCCCCTCGCCCCTCCCCTAGGGAGAGACACTCCTGCCCACTCGCAAGGCCAGGGGCAGGGCTGATCTCCTCCACCCCTCCGCCTCTCTCAGTTCTGGGCTCTCTGATGATGAATTTTGCCAGTAGTGAGAACAGTAGCTCCCCTCAGGGCTCAGTCTAGAAAGCAGGAAAGGTTCTGGGCTTCCTGTCCTTCCGAGACTGAGAGAAGGTTCTAGGGGCAAGGGTATGCAGCGTGCATGGCATTTTAAGGCATGCTTTATTTCTGTTTTATATACCTCGGGCACTGTGACTAGAAAGAGTATCTCCTGCTAGCTTGGAGTAGTAAGCTTAAAGGTCACACGGATTCCACTGTGACAAGTGCCCAAGTCCTAGAAGACAAACTCTACCAACTAAATACAGATACATATGAAGGACTGATTCACACTCACACCCTTAGGCTAAAAATGAAGGACACGATATTAATGCGAGATAGTCACCCTTCTGGGGCTGAACAAGCCAGCCCCAGTACTGGGCCTCCAGGGAGCCCCTACCCAGCCTCTGCCATCAGTCCTGCCGATTCTGAGAGCTAGACAGAGCCTCGTCCCCAACTTCTAGGTCACAACCCAAGTGGAAGGACCCAGACGTGCTGGATTCTGGATGTCAGAAGAGGGAGGGAATCCCATTTGTGTCTCCATACAACTTGCTTCCAATGGTATCTGGAATTATTCTCCCCTCTGAGTATGCTATGCTCTGTAGCTCTGGGCACATCACTTGCCCTCTCTGGGGATTTTGAAACTTACCCTAAGGGCCTGTGTGCTATAATCAAATGACAAAGATTATATTTTTCTCTTCCAGTTTTATTGAGATGTATTTGACATACAGCACTGTATAAGTTTAAGGTGTACAGCCTAATGATTTGACTTACATCATGAAATTTATCACATAAGTTTAGTGAACATCCATCACCTCACACAGATACAAAATTAAAGAAATAGAAAAAAAAATCTTTTTCCTTGTGATGAGAACTCAGAATTTACTCTCTTAACAACTTTCATAAATAACAGACAGCAGTGTTCATTATATTTATCATGTTGTACATTACAACCCTAGTACTTTTTTATCTTATAACGAAGTTTGTACCTTTTGCCCACCTTCATCCAATTTCCCCTCCTCTCACCCCCTGCCTCTGGTAACCACAAATCTGATCTCTTTTTCTAAGTTTGTTTGTCTGTCCGTTTTTGAAGTAAAATTGACCTACAACACTATGTTAGTTCCTGTTACACAGCACAGTGATTCAATATTTCCATACTTTTCAAAATGATCACCACAAGTCTAGTTATACTATGTCACCATACAAGGATATTACATAGTTATTGACTATATTCCCCACATTGTACATTTCATACGGGTGACTCATTTATTTTGCAACTGGAAGTTTGTACTCTTATAATCTCCCTCACCTATTTTTTCCACCCTCTAGCAACCACATGTTTGTTCTCTGTATCTAACTTTGTTTCTGTTTTATGTTTGCTCATTTTTCTTATGTTTTGTATTTTTAGATTCCACAAATAAGTGAAATCATACAGTATTTGTCTTTGTCTGACTTATTTCACTTAGCATAATACCCTCTGGGTCCATCCATGCTGTTGCAAATGGCAAGATTTCATTCTTTATTATGGCTGAGTAATATTCCATATTATATATAGTATATATATAGATATAGATATAGATATAGATATATATAGATATATATATACACTACATCTTATTTATCCATTCATCTCTAGGTGGGCACTTAGGTTGCTTCCATATCTTGGCAGTTGTAAATAGTGCTGCAATGAACATAGGGTTGTATTTATCTTTTCTAATTAGTGTTTTTTTTTTCCTTGGATATATACCCAGGAATGGAACTGCTGGATTACATGGTAGTTCTATTCATAATTTTATAATAATGAGGAACCTCCATACTGTTCTCCATAGTGGCTGTACCAATTTACATTCCCACCAACAGTGCACGAGGGCTCCCTTTTCTCCACACCCTCTCCAGCATTTGTTATGTGTTCTCTTTTTGATCACAGCCATTCTGACAGGTGTGAAGTGGTAGCTCATTGTCATTGTGATTTGCATTTCTCTGATGATAAGCAATGTTGAGCATCTTTTCATGTGCCTGTTGGCCATCTGTAGGTCTTCTTTGGGAAAAACGTCTATTCAGGGCCTCTGCCCATTTTTTAATCAGGTTCAAATGACAAAGGTTTTAGAGTCAGAGGACTTGTGTTTGAGCTTAGGTTGTGCCAAGTGACCTTGGATGAACTACCTAAATTTTGTGAAAGTTTCCTTTTTTTCTATAAAACGGGGTAGGGGAGGTTACCTTACAGACTATTGAGGGAAAGAAGCTGATGAAATTTTGTAGGTAAAAAAAACCTCTTTATAATTATAAAATACCCATACTCTCAAGATGAGGTTTGCAAAATGCTTTGAGCGTTTTAGAGGAAAACTGCCTTATTACATATTTCAAGATTATAAAAGTGTCAGTTTTAAAGAAACAGCTAGGGAATTTTCAACACATGAAGGACATGGGAATTGGTCCCCAGGCAGTCTTGAGCTGGACTTCATCAGACCCTTCTACTGAGGACACTGAAAATCTAGAAAAATAAAAATTCAAAGGCTCTGAGATAGAAAGGGCAGCCCTCTGGGTTGATATATTTTGGGGTCTTAACTAAATAGATGGCTTTTCCAAGTAAAGAGACAGAATTAGGTTCACACCCTCGAAAGTTCTTGTCTCCTGGTCCATCCAGCGCAAACATCCCACTGCTGTTCTGGGCCTTTCCCCCTGTCCTCCCACTTTGGAAGCGAGCTTTCTTGGCTTAATTTAAAGCCTGAGGGCAAGTCCCCACCATTACTCCTAGTTGCCCAGCAGCCTTCCTCCTTTGGTTTTTGTCTAAATTTTGCCTGTATCAGGCAGGCATTTTCTCTGAGTCCATCTCCACCTCTGCTCAAGGCAGGTGAGCCGCGTATGGAGCAGAGACTCAGCCACGAGCTCACTGTACAGGAGGTCTTCCTCTGCCAGGCTTTCCCCACGCATATGTGATGCCAATCACGTTTCTTGGGAGGCAAGGAACTAGCCATCAAGGAAGATTTCCTTGGAAAGGAAGGAAATGCTTCTCCATCATCAGGAAAGTGATCCCATTTCCCCCAAATTGATTTACCTGTATAAGTTGGAGCACCCTCATGGATAAAGCAGTGGTTTGTAAAAGAAAAGGATAGACCTCCCCCTGCAAAAAAGTGTGTTAATACCACTGGGGGAGATATTTGCAAAACTACATCCTGCTTCTGACATTCCACCCTGCTCCCCACGGGTACCAAAGACACCAGCTTCATTCTAAGCTCTGTGGGGACTATGAAAGAAGTATAATACATGGCATCCAGGAAATAATTAGCAAACAGTGCAAATCCATGTATAATTCAGAATGAAATCCTGAAGTTCCAACTATAAATACTAGAGGAATTCAAACAAAGGAGGCAGAAAGAATGAGATGGGCTCAGATGGGCTCAGGAGAACCATGGGAAGGGATGGAACAGAAGAAGAGAAAAAGGAGGGGTGGGTGCAGACCTCAAGCTAGCCTCACAGGCCAGCCAAGGATGCTGGGCAGCCAGGAGAGTGGCAGGCAGGGCAAGAGGGACAGGTTTGGGAGCAGTGGGAGTGAGTCACTGTGGAAGAAGCTTCAGGGTTTTTACTCCCGGGGGAATTCCAGACATCAACCTGGAAGATGGCACCTTGGTAGAGCCTACTGTGCTGGCCCAGTGGGCGACTGATGGGCCTCGTAAGTGTGAGAAGGCTTTGTTTGGCTGTGTGTAACCTGACCCGTGGGGTGTTGGACAAACATTGTCATTCACCACGTGAAAATCACCCCAAGCCGCCATGACAGCTAAGTAGTTTTCATACAATCTGCTCAACTATACCGGAGTCTTCATTTGAGGGCCATCCCCTCCAGAGCATGAAAATCATCCTGTTTCCTCCCTTCACATTTTGCAAATACTCTTTCATAAGTAGAAAATCAGCAAGCTTCATTTCCACATAAAAGTGATGATTCATATCCCTTTGATCTCTGTTGGGGATTCCGGTCTATGCCCTGCTAATTCAATCCTCAGTGTAAAATTGTATACTAGTTTAAATTTAGGGTGTGGAGCATGGGTGGGCACTCTGTAAATATTTATTGATTGACTGAGCCTGTGGGAAAGGCCCAACGCATCACCATTCTGATCCCTTGAGCAGAATTTTCTCATGAGGAAATTATTACATTAGGCTGAGAGGTAAGGGCCATTATGAGTAACTGCCATACTACCGTGGGTCAAGAGAAGAAGCTCAGTGTGACCTGGGCTGCCAGTAGCTTTTGGATATTTTAAAGAACATTTTGAAGTTCAGGCAAATAATTATCCCGAAGTGAAAGTTTTCCACTTTTCATCACTCAGAGAAGCTCACGTCCAATGCCATATTTCTTTTCACCTTTTCCCCTGTTTATCTAAAGTTTCACAGAGTTATAAATCTACTTCAGAAACTGCTCACCAATAAAGAAAGAAAGAGAATTCAAAGCAAAAACAGGCTGTTCTATGTGGCAGAAGGAAGGAAAAATGCCCAAAGAGAAGGTAGGCAGAAAACTATCCATTGACTGTTGGCATTCAGATAAATACTGAAATACCATTAGAAGACTCATGATTTGTGCTTTTCACTCCAAAACATCCAGTGCAACAAAACTGTCTATGGCATTTTCCAACTGATGTGAGCTTATCTGATCCAGAAAATATAAATTTGAGTACAATTAATCCTAAGGTTAACCTAGATTGAGAGGTTAGTGGAAATTAAAAAATAGGGATCCTTTTTAATATCTAAGAAAAATGGGAAAATCCTTCCTTAAATATCTGTGGTATCTGAAACAGGTTTATGTAAATAGGTCAGAACAAGTCTTGTTACAAAGATTTCTACCTCATTGAGAAGCTTCCTGTGGGTGTGCACGGATGGTGGGGTAGTAAGGCCACTCACAGTAGGGTGATGGGCTTTGGGGACAGGTAGGTCTGGCCTGAACCACAACTCTACCACTTACTGGTTGTATGACTTTGGGCAAATTTCTTAACCTCTTTGCACTTCAGTTTCCTTACCTATTAAAACGGGGATGATAAAGAGTGCCTTATTATTACAATGAAAATTTTAAATGCAAACACAATCTTTGGCAATGGTGTGTCCACCAGACATGGCAGAAGAGGGGCTCACTTTATCCAACAGGGCTAGAGGGTCCCAGGGCAGAGACCAAAGTCTGTGTCTTCAAGCCCAGTTAGTCCAGCTCCTGGACTTGCCTATGAGCGATCACTACCAACCCCAATTTAACCATCTTCTGCAGGTGATGAGTAGATCACGGATGTACTACAAGTTCCTGCATCCATTCCAGACCATTAGCTTATCTATCAGCCCCCCAGAGAAAATATTAAGTCTGTGAACCACAGGTTAGGGGTCAAACCCTCATCTTGGGAACCAGTAAGTGCTCTCTGGCTAATGCCAACTAACAAGTCACCATATTTTCAAAAGGAAGGAGCAGAACTAGACAAAAATAAAATTCCTATTTGTGTAGCTCAACAGTTTATCACAGGCTTGTGATTTAAATACATGACCTCAGTAATTCCTCAAACATGTCACAATGGCTTCCCTGGTGGCACAGTGGTGAAGAATCCACCTGCCAATGCAGGGAACACGGGTTCGAGCCCTGGTCCGATCCCATGTGACGGAGCAACTAAGCCATGCGCCACAACTACTGAGCCCATGTGCCTAGAGCCTGTGCTCTGCAACAAGAGAAGCCACCACAATGAGAAGCCCGCGCACTGCAATGAAGAGTGGCCCCCACTCGCCACAATTAGAGAAAGCCCACACGCAGCAACGAAGACCGAACGCAGCCAAAAGAAAAAAAAAAAGAAACATGTCACAAAGTGCATTGGTGTTGACATGGAAACCAATCTGTAATTTACTGTTTACAAAGTATGCCCTTAGACATTACCTCATTTGGTACTTATGACAGTTCTGTGAGTTATTATTAATGCCATGGAGGAGTCTGAGGCCTGGAGACCCACCCTGGGCCAGGTCTAGAAAAGGCTCTAGGAATACAGAGAAACAAGGCACCTGTCACACAGCTGGATGGATCCTGATACCTTTTGCCCCATTGACAGACGCTCTGCAAGTCCTCTCCCATCCAAAGAGAGCCTTAAAGAAATTTGCATTCCTCTCATAAACTCTTTGGTGGCAAAGTCAAGATTTCTCTTGCAATTTCAGTGTAACATCCAGCTTTCTACGGGGAGTTAATAAATAGACTGATGGGTGATATTAATGATAGACAGAGAGAAATGGTCTGTATTTTCTAAATTGGGAAAAATATCCTTGGCTATAATCTCCTTGGCATTTTCTATCATCTTACTATTTAGAAGGGCACATTTTTCAATGTCATTGACAAGAGTGAGTGAGCACTTTATTTATCTGATTGGAATAGAGAAGGGAATTGTAGCCAGGGTATATGGAATCTGAGAAGCTAAGTCTACGGTGTGAATACATTCCAGGCCACACAGGGAGCTAGCTAGCTGTGAGGGGCTGGGAGCTCAGCAAACATTCATGGACAACCACCTCTGGGCTAAGCATGGGCCAACGGTGGGGCAGAGGGTGTCCAGGCTTCAGGGGAGAGCCTGGATGGCAGAGGCCCAGCAGAGAGAGGGCTCAATAAATGTTGAAAGATTCCAGTGCAATCACATCATCCTGGGAATGATTGTGCTTCCCTCAGTTTTTCAAAAGCAGTAATGTCATAATTGGATACTTGAGAAAAGTTAATAGGATGCCAAACAATACATATGGAGATTTGCTAAAATCCATCATTCCATGTTAAGCGAACAAAGCAAGGAACAGAACAACAAGCACAATATGTGGCCAGTTATAGAAAAAAGAAAGATACAGGATAGAGATATACATACATTTGCTGCGATATGCATAAAATACCTCTGAAACAATATATAAGATACTAGTGACATTCATTGCTTTGGGGGAGGTTTTTTTTTTACTGTTTACTATGTCATAGCTTTTGACTCTTATACTGTGTGAGTGTATTACCTGTTCAAAAATAAATAAATAAATATGTCTACAGGGCAAATGACCCAGTTTCTCCAAAAAACTGCAGGGAAAAAAAGAAAAGGAAATGGACTTGTAGTTTAAAAGGGACATAAATGGCAGAGCCACCAACCACAGTGTGTGAACCTTAGTTGAATCCTGATTCAAAAATGTTAAACTGAAGAAAAGTACTTCTGACATTTTTAGACACTTAGAAATTTGAACGATGACTAGATAGCTGATGATATTAAAGAATTACTGTTAACTTTTTAAAGAGTAATAATAGTACTGTAGCTAGGTTTAATAAAGGAATCCCTATCTCTAAGAGATATCACAGAAATACATATAGATACAACTGTATGATATTTGGGATTTATTCAAAATTGATGTGAGCTGGGGCAGTGGCTGGTAAAGAGGAAACAGTGGTGTTGGGTACTCGGGAGTTCCCTATATGATTCTCTCTACTTCTGTATACCTTTAAAATCCCATAATAAAAGCTAATAAGTGAATGAATGATTATTTAGCCACAGTACAAACAGTCTCAGTAGTCACTGAGGTTCAAGTTCACACCTGGCTTTCAGTTATGGTCAAATCTCCACTGTCCCTGGGCTGATGAGTTACTTGTGGTGAATAAGCTTCAGGCTGCTCCCAGGTATGGCCCTCCTGGTAAGTGTGTGGGTCATGTAAATATCAATAAGAAAACTTTATCACTAACTCCAAAATTAAACAAAAAGAATCAAAGACATTACTTTTGGAGGGCTCCCCTCCACTGGGACGGACACTTAGTGTGGACTGCACATACAAACAGGATCTCATTCAGGCGGCACAGCAATGATGCAAACTAACTCTTCATTTCGACTCAATGAATATTTCTAAAGTGTTCAACACATGGAAAGGAGCCATGCATGACACAAACATGACTGGAAACCTCAGTCATGAGGTTAGATTCCTACGCTGGGGTCTTTCAAACTCAGGTGCTAGTTGGCCCCCTCTACAGGAAAAAAACGGTCCCGCCGGATCCTCTGGGGACTTTTTATTCAAATCTTAAATTTAAATTGAATTACTTTTATTCGATTATTATTTCTTATATTATTTCTTAAAATGTACCAACATAAAACCAGACATAAAGTTTTCTTAGCACTTTTACAATTATGGAGACTAAAACGAATGTACAAATAAATACAAATACAATTACCCAAACAGTATAATTCAGGTTAACTACACTAACGTAATGAGGCTGATGCCATTTCTCAGACCTGAAATCCCCAAGACAACGTCAGATGCTCCCACCCGCTCCTGGGCAGGTTGTATGAGTACCAGGCGCAGTGTGGTGACTGTTCTCGCACCCCCTTCCTCTGCTGGGACCCCCGTTTCAGCCTTCCTTTGCACACTTGGCTTCACCTGATGCTAGCTCCTCTTCTTCACGCTAAGTCCATCTCTGTATTTTTCTCATAGCAGGTTAGCCTGGTTCTAACTCATCAGAAATTCACACACACCTAAGGGGCACTGAGGTGGTGTGTGCCTGGACCTGGATATAATTAGGTCATCCCCGTGATCCAGGACATGCTTTTAAAATATTTCCAGTTATCATTAACATGAAACCTAAAAGTCTGAGTGTTCTGAATTTAAGGAGAACTCAAAGAAACTCAAGAATATACCCTTGGCCTTGGACTGGGAAATACCCATAACACAGAAGGAATGTCGTGGTACTTACTTTTGCTGGAGGAGAGCAAAAGGTGCCATGGGGACTCAGGTGATAAGTCACATTATATCTCAGAAACAACGGGAGCCACCACCTGACACATTACATCAAGAATTTAAGGAGTGTAAGCAGACGCTTCAAAAGCCTGATGTGTAAACCCATCACATCAAATGGCCTCATTCCAAGTTGTGGAGGTCCCACCCCAATTTCCCTCACTCCTCATTGTTAACAACTACAACAGGGCACTATATTATTGTGGTTTTTTTAGTACCTTTTTTTTTGGCCACGCCACGTGGCTTGTAGAATCTTAGTTCCGCGACCAGGGATCGAACCCAGGCCCTCGGCAGTGAAAGCGCGGAGCCCTAACCGCCGGACCGCCAGGGAAGTCCCAACATAGCACTTTAGACATGAACACATCCAGCCCCTGCTGAGTCTGAGAACAACTCCCACCAACAGCTCACATCAATCTAAGATGCTACAACTGCACATCGACATTGTGTGGTCCATACCATCTAAAAAAAAAACACTGGGCACAAAACCACATCAAATGATGCCATGGCTAGGTTAGCTGGCTAAGTGAATGGCCTGGTTTCTCAGCAAAAGAACAGCTGGCACTGTTTAAGGAAACTGAAAAGTGGAACCCTCCTTGAATAGAATCCTCTACCTCAGAGCCACTCAAACGCCACAATTCGATTTCCAGGAGCTCGACCTTTTTATCAATCTAAATATGTTCTGTTTAGAAGGCTGTTCTTTATCCTCGGATACGGACCTTCCCACATTTTTGGGGTTAAAAAGTCTTTTCTTAAATGATGGCGATGATGGGAGATGACAGGGCTTTTTTAATGCCTTACTTGAAAAACTTAAAATTTGGCAATCCTATGTTGGACTTGCTGATTTGTTTTCTACTGCTCTCATTGACATGACTTAGTAAACAGTACACAAATACATGCCTGGAGTGACTCTGCAGAAATGGGGCAGATTTTTCAAGGCTTCTATCTCTTCTACCCCAGACGGACTGGGAAGAGGCTGACTGATAACATCACCTCCCTCTCCTCATATTACATAACACAGCATCTGTGGTACAACTGATTGATGACGTGGACACCCAGCAAGGAGCAAAGATCAGAAAGTAATTACTCTCAATAGACTGGCTGACTAACACCATAAAGATTCAATGCAATTCAACACTCTAAATTAGATTGGGAGGGAAATAAAAACAAGATGAAGATTAAGGCACATTTTTTTTATAGCTTATTCCCAGGAGGATTGTGTTCTATTTATTTTTTTAATATTTATTTATATTTTATTTGGCTGCATCGGGTCTTAGTTGTGGCATGCGGTATCTTTAGTTGCGGCATGCGGTATCTTTAGTTGCGGCATATGAACTCTTAGTTGCGGCATGCGGGCTCTAGTTCCCCGACCAGGGATCGAACCTGGGTCCCCTGCATTGGGAGCACAGAGCCTTAGCCACTAGACCAGCAGGGAAGTCCCAAGACACATTTTAAATAAAAGTGAGAAACAAAGCAACAGGCAACCACTGGGAGCCACAGAAGACCATGAGACCATGTTTAAACCAGCGTGGTTATCCAAAACATAAGGGCAGCCACAGAAAATTCAAATGTGAAGACCCCCTAAATTCTCTTCTTAGAATAGTGATCAGCAAAAGCTTAGCAAGGTCATGTGAGGCTCAGAGACCTTGGTCAAGTGATATGGAGAATGGGAAACACTCCTAAGGAGAGCAACAAATATCATATTCCCAAATGTTGTTTGGGAAAAATGCTTCACAGAGGCACAGGTGTGAGAGCTGGTTTTTCATGGGGTGAGAGAAAGGAAGGGTGGGGCCCTTAACAAAGCTTTCCAGACAGGAAGTCCCGTCATGAAGGGCAGGGTTCCTCTCTGATGCCCAAGGGCGAGAACAAACAGAGCCGGGGCTGGGGTGCAGGAGACAGGATTCGACGTGGTAGAGATGCTGAAAGGTGTATCAGGAAGGCCGGGAGCTTTCACTGGAGACCAGAGAAAGCATAGCAAGCTTTCCCAGGCAATTCCAGCACATACTGCCCAGAGGGCAGGTGAAGAGCCTGAGGGCCAGTGCTCCTCATTTTGTAATGTCCCCGCTCTCCCCTCATAGGATGACCTTCAGGAGAGGCCCTCCCCCTCACGCGGCCTCTTCTCAGGCTCAGAGCTGCAGGACAGAGAAGAAAAATATTTGCCCCCAAATAATCCACAAAATGCTTTAGGATCTCCATGTGAAGCTGTTGCCTAAATAAGACTGGTTCTTAGCAGCCTTAGAAACAGAATCGAATATCTAAAATAGATCACCTTCGTAAAAAATGAGGCTGAAGCTCTTTCCATACTGCGAAGAAACACTAAGTGAAAGAAGGCAAGGCTCCAAATAGCATGTATCGTTTGCTACCATTTGTGTTAAAGGGAAAGATAATCATAATGGATTTGCTAATAGATGTTATGAAATATCTCGGCTGTGCCTGGAACACCTCTGGAGGATGAAGAAATCAGTAACGCTGGTGCCTCTAAGGAATAAAACTAGGTGGTAGGAGTCTGGGGTGGACAGAGATGTATTTACTACTTCACTTTTGTGCCTTTCGAATATTTTCTTTCATCATGTAAATGCATTACCTGTTAAAACAATTTTTAAAATTAAAAACACTGAAAATTTTAAAATGTAAAATAAAAACAAAATAGTCTTTCTGCAGCAAACCAAACACCCTTGTTAATCTGGACAGCTGTCTTCCTGGCACACACCAGATGCTCAGTTTGTTGAACTTAATGAAGCTCCATTCAAAGACAACAAAAGAAAATCAGAAACCAGGCAAACCCAAGGGTATCAGTGTTCCAATTCTCTAATAAGCTCTTTACCTGTCTGCTACTTAACTATCGCAAAAGATCGGAAAATGGGTCCTTGGGTCACAAGCCCTGCACCCAACTGGGTCCAGTGCGCAAGCTTCATGGGTAACAATAGGTCTGGTGGCCTGCCCACACCAGTCATTTTATAAATAGAAAATGTTTAATCCAAAAACATGATGCCTTGGAACCAAGACCACAAAAACAAACATGCAGATATGAAAATGATCCTGAAGGGAGATAATGTCAGCACCTGCAGGGTATCAATGCAGAAATAGCAGCATGAGGGTTAAAAACAACACGCACTGGCCAAAGAGGTTGGAACATGCAGAGCTGCTATAAAATCCTAATGCCAGAGAACATCAAGAGGCGGCCTGAACTCCTTGTGCTCTGCTCTAGGGACAGCGTAGCCCAAGATGAAACAGGAAGGCTTAAACACCCCTTGCCCCAGTCACCTATGCTCTTAAATTGGTCAAAGAGTACTCAAAACCCACCCTGCAATGAAAACCGGAAAACTAAGCAGTAGGTTAGAGCAGAAATTCTGCCACGTGAATTCCATTATATTGGAAGACTCTCTCTCCTAGGGCTTTTCAAAGAGCCAGGTTTTAGGCAAAGAACAAGGCAGACTTCACCCCAGTCTTCCATAGGACCAAAGAAATTAGTTCGTGCTCTGGACAGGAGCTTGGAACAAGGGCAGCGGGGAACCACTACACTCTTCGTGGGCCCTGCCAGAGATTCCCAGGAGGAAGGCGGAAGTGGAAGAAGTAAGGAATAACAGCAAATAAGAAGCCCTTTCACCAAGACGTTATGAGAAAAGAGAACAAGAGAGTGAGAGAAAGGGGCCCTTATTAATACACAAAGAAACTAAAACAATTATTCTAAGATGGCTGAGTTCCAGAATGTCCTAAACAAAAAATCCAAACTCAGAATCAACCCTTAGGAAGGTGCCAATCGATAAATAGTTTGCTTCATTCTAGAAAACATGTAAAAACAGAGAAGAGAAAACCCAAAGTGACCGGATTCCTGCAAGAAATAAAGGTGACAGGTATCTTCTGATTAAAAGAGAATTGGATGGCGGACTGAGAGTAGATATTTATCAGAACCGTGAAGGTGATAAAGAGAATGAAGGTGAAAGTAGAAAAGAAAGGGAATTTCCCCAACTAGAACGAGAGAAAAGACCATTCCGCTGCATGTCCCATCTGGTTTATTTCAAGCTCAAGAAAAGAACAGGAAAAATGCAGTAAAATTAGTGAAAGAGCTAGATTACCAGCAAGAATCAGTCATACACTTGTGTTTCTGCCAGGCAAGGCAGGCGTTGCTGGTGCACCCCCTGCTCCAATGACTAAGTAACTTACTTCAATGCATTTGACACACGATCCCTGAACTTCCGAAAAGCACTTAATACAGTGGCTCATGAAATCTTCATCTAAAAATGTTCACCCATTTATAATCACGCTGCAGCACACTGACAACTGGGAAATAGGGCCAAACAGAGGGAATAGATATTTGGAAGGATGCCATGGAGATTGGTATCATCAGGGACTTGGTTTATCATTTTGAGGGATTTCCCCCACCCCCCTTTTAAAGAGAATCAGATTTGGAGTCTAAGAAGAGTGTAATTACAACGAGAGGACTAACAGAGAAAATGAATTACCTGATTCAATAAAAGACAAAAATAAGAAATGAAATGCGACGTGACTTGGAAAACCCCACAGACATATGTGCTAAATACAATGAAATCTGAAATATATTTAATGAACTGGGGGAGAGGAAGCAGGGGAAAAAATTAGCTCCTGATAGAAAATACTGGGTGGTAGGTATGAAGAAAAGCTGTATAAAAAGGCAACAGAAGATCGTATTTGGCAAATCTATAGTGCTTACTGTGTGCCACGCACTGTTCTAAATGCCTCAGATATAGTAATCTTCAAAACAACCTTCTAATTAATCTAAGTACCTTACTATTCCTGTTTCATAGGTGAACAAACAGAGGCATAGAGAGGTTAAGTAACTTTCCCAAGGTTACAGCTAGTAAGAAGCAGGGCTAGGATTCAAATCCAGACACTCTGACCCCAAGATCTGTGCTCTTAACCTCTCTAGACTCCCCTAGAATTTCAACACAGAGAGCGAGATAAGTAGTCTAGGAGTGAAATACAAGTCATGCACTGGCTAGATCCAGGGTCAACAGATCATGGTTCTGTGATGACCAGTCAGTCCTGTGACCTCCCCAGGCCTTCGTTTCCTCACTCACCTGTGCATTGAGAAGACAGATTAGACAAGCTCTACCTAAGGTGTCTTCAGCTCTAAAATGCCGCAAGTTCATGCGACAATCAGCAGTATATGGACAGGTCTGCTTTCTGAAGGGTTATTCAAAGGTTAATTCATCCTAAAACAAGCAGCAAACTTGCTATTAAGGTTCTTCCTCTGCCTCCTGACCTTCAGAAGATTATTCCTCTTATTATATAATAATATATATAATTACATATTATATATATTACTCTAATAATAATAGATTATTCCTCTATTATGCCTCTATTCAGGCAAATGACAGAGGGTAGTGAAAGGGGTACTGCATGGTTTTTCTTTTGGACTCTACTTCGCGTGGTTGCAATAAAATGGCCCTCGAAAAGCTCTGGGCCAGATCACATTAACTCTGCCAAACCTACAGTCCCACCCAGGCACCTCTCAGGAGTCTGATTTTGGAGCCTGCCTTTGGATCTGGTTACTGGAATGCAGGTGAAACTGACACACTGGAGGTGAAGCAACCAAAGGAGAGGAATCAGGAAGACCAAAAGACGCACGCAGCCCACAGTAGTTCAAATTAAGGGTTTCATAATGGCTAAAGAAACCTTATCTTCTTGGTATGGTCCGTTCTCTTTGCTAACACCCACTCTTGAGAGTTGAGACCACAAGTTCATTGTGGATGAATTCAACACCCACTTTCAAACTAATGAGCCCCCAGCAGTATTCTTCTCAAGGTAGGCATTAAAGGTCAGAGTGCATCTGTGAATGGAGAAGGGCCTTACAGGTGGGTCATGCAGTCCTCCCTTGCGAGTCCCTTCTAAGCATCCCTGGCAGGTGGCTGTCACCTGGCCTCTGCCTGGTCACTTCCAAGGTCGCGGTGTTGGCTGCCTCGCCTAGCAGGGCCTGCGCTGCTGGACAGTTCTCACTGTGGGGAAAGACCACGAAGCGCCTAGAACAGTGCCTGGCACGTGGGCGAGCTAAATAAGTGTGCCTCCAAGTGGGTCAAAAGCTGCCTCCGTACAACTTGAACCCATCATTCCTGGGTGCCCCCTTGGAGCCCAGAAACGCAGAGGCCCCTCGGATATTCGGGGCTGTAATCAGGTCCCTCGGCCCTCTCCTTGCAGGTGCCGAACCCGGATCTCCATCACCAAGGCTGGAAGAGCCCCTCCCCATACCCCAGAGGTCCCAAGAGTGCGCACTGATGGAGGGATGGCCGGTAGGGAGGCCGCAGTCGGGGTTGTCCCCATCCTCGGTATCTGAGGCTGAAGGGGACAAAGGGCTTTCAGGAAGGCGTATCCCACCCGATGCGTTCCAGGCTGCCTCCCTCCCCGCCGGCCCTGGGGACCACCGCGGCGACAGGTGACAGGCCCCCCGAGGATCCGGGGCGCTCAGGCTGCGGCGCGATGGGCCGAGCCACGACAGGGACCGCGGGGCTCAGGGGTTTGGCCCGACTGACGGGGGGCTCAATCACGGCTTAGCGGAGCTCGCTCCGCCGTGGCTTTACCTGCTTGTGGTTGACTACTGCGGCCCAGTTCGCCCCCAGTCAGGTTCCCGCAGCTCAGCAGCTGCCGCCGGCGCTCATGGAAATGCAGCCGGAACCCCTGGCCAGTGCAGCTCCCGCCGCTACCGGCCCCGCCCAAGCAACTGCCGCCACGCCCCTGACGACCGCTTCTGCCACGCCCCTAGCCACGGAAACCCGCCCGTTCATTGGGCCGCCCAGCCGCTGCTCTACTAGCCCCGCACTTCCATTGTACCCTGAGGGTAGCCCATTGGTCAACGGAGCTGCTCCTCAGAGCGGAGGCGGAGCACTTAGCGAAGAGCTCCACGACAATTGGTTATTTTTCACGTCTTTAGCCCGTTGGCCAAGACACTATAGGATAAAGCCAGCCCGGAGGGGGCAGGGAAAAGAGAGGAGGGCTACTGGAGGGGTGTTGTTTGATGTTGACTGTGGCGGGTTGCAAAGAGGGAGGAGGCAATTGTGACCGCAAGCTGGGTTGGACGATTGGGTAATGTAAGGTGTCGTCTGGGGTTGGGAGGAGGGAGGCTGACTGGTAGTTCAGCTGCCGGGTCTGATGGCTCCAGGCCGACAGGTGGACTCACCTGTAGTCCAGGACACCAGGGGCAAAATTTGGGGTCGTGTCCCGGGGGAGAGGAGTCAGGTTACTGAGTCACCAGGCCTCAAGGAGAGGAAGGATGAAGAGGCAGCGGCTTCTGGCCCCTTCCAGGTAGGAAAGGGTGATGGGGCCGTGCCAGGCAGTGTGGACCTCAGTTATTGTCCCACTGTTCTTTCAGCCCTTAAGACGACCTTCTCCCAGTTGGAGGCAGCCTGGAAGACTGTAGCCTTTGGAATCATATCTAGAATTGAACTCCCTGTTGGCATGTACAGGTTGTACGGCCTTGAGCAAGTCACTTAACCTTTCTGCTTGCATCCTGATTTTTTTCATTTGGCAACTGGGAGTAACAATAGTAGTTGTTGAGAAGATTAAATAACTCCGGTAAACGCTAAGAGTGCCTGGCACTCAGTAGGCATTCATTCAAGACTAGTTCCCCACCCACTTACACATTGGTTTATGGAATTAGGTCCAGTTCTAAAATTCTGAGTCTGAAACTGCTTTTGCAATGGCATGTGCTTTTACCACGAATAGAACACTTGACTGTCTTGAAAGGCCAACTGCTCTAGGGCAGACAGGGCCACCCTACCAAGAGCAGGGGTTGAGATGAGAGTAGCCATTTAGCCAGAGAAGGGAAGTGGTATTTGTATCAATGTTAAATTTTTTCCAACACATTTCAGGATTATGACAAGAAAAAATGAAGCTTCCTTTTTCCTGTTCACCCATCCAAGTGTCCAATGGCTCATGTTTCATCCCTTTGAAGGCTGATCAGCACTGGACCAAAAACCACTGCATAAAAATCTATCTGTCAGGAACTCCTGAAGCCCATTGCCCACTCTGAAGGTGTGGAAGTCCTAGAATGTGAACAGAAATAGACTCTCAAGCCTGAATTTAGCCCCAGATCCTTTGGATCTGCCTTTGAGAGAACCCACACTTGTGGTTTTCTAGGGTGAAGGAGGAGAAAGAATCCTTTGCCATTGCTGTATTTTTGTCATTCCGTTGTCAAAAAATTTTTTTTACCTCAGCATTTATTTATTCCTCTATATTCTCTTCTATTTTAGGAAAGAAAAACCCAAAGGATTTTAGTGAGGGACGCCCATAGTTCCGACTCTGTGTTAAAACAGTTTGAGCTTCCAGAAAAAAGCTTTAGATCTGTGGCCAGTTGGATGTGTGTGTGTGCACGTGTGTGTGTGCACGTGTGTGTTCATGCACTTGGTTCTGCTCCACAGTTTTCCAGTTGTTGTGTCTTTAAATAGTACTGCTTGGTGGCCATACATACGTCTGCACGCGTGCTGGGGAAACAGGTTTGCTCCTGCTTGTGTTTGCTGAAGGAGACTGAGATGTCTTGTTAGGCCTTGAAAAGCATGTAGTGGCTCCTGATATCCGGGAAGATTTCTCCAGCTTGATTCAGAGCCACAGAAAGCAGCTGTTGGGAGTAGATTGCAGATGGACTTATCATTGTGCCAATGGATTTTTCCACCCATGTCAGGACACAGCTTCAGCCAAGAGTTCCAGAAAGGGATGTCCATCCAATTCGGGAATTCTAAAGCACAATTGTGTCACCGAGGCTCAAAGGGAGGTGCAGAATGAGGCCAGGCAGAGGAGAAAGAGGGAAAGGACACGTGCATCTTCTCCTTTGCAGCTCTGGCTGGTTTAAATAACCATTACCATTTGCAGCACATAGAACTGTTTCCTTATTGGTCTCTGGTTTCTGTTTCCTCTCTTCTGCTTTGGCTCTTGCCATATTCTGTTGAATCATACTATTTCCCTCTATAAAGAGTTTCTGTGGGAGGCCATTTAGGAGACAGAATGGACTCAAGTTTAGTAGCCTATTGGGATTGAGGATTTGGTGAGGCTTGGCTTGGGATAACCAGTGGTTAGGACGTGGCTATGAAGTACACTTTTGAAAGCATAAGAGTGCCTTGTTATAAAGGGAACAAGGGAGAGGGTGTGCACCCACTCACGTTCTGGAATGACTAAAGCTCCATCAATTTACCGAAGTAGAAGTGGCTCTAAACTCACCTGGGGCCTCTCAGCAGGATTTGTGAAAGTCCTGGAGGTCCTCAGAGAGATAGCGAGCAGCAGAGGTCAGAGAAGGTAGTGAGCTCTATTTATTCTTTCCTAGCAAAATCAGTGATTCACTCAGCCTGTCATTTTCATTATTCTGTATCCTTAGTGAATGATTGAGAGCAATGGGCTTTGGCCCCTCTGCTGCTGGGGCTTGAATCCTGCCTCCGCCTCTCCCAGCCTTGTGACCTTGGGCAAGTACCGCACCTCCCTGTGCCCACTTTTTCCCATAAAATTCAGATGACAGTATTTGTGCTTCCCTTATGGGGTGCTGTGAGGAGCAAATGAGTTAATAGATGTAAAGTGCATCAAACAGTGCCTGCCACATATCTAGCTCTTAATAAATGTTTGCCCTAGTTATTGTAGGAACCCATTTAAGAATCTTTCTCTAGGGACTTACCTGGTGGTCCAGTGGTTAAGACTCTGCACTTCCAATGCTAGGGGGTGCGGGTTCGATCCCTGGTCGGGGAACTAAGATCCCACATGCCTTGTGGGAAGGCCAAAAAAAAAAAAAAAGAAATATAAAAAATTTCTTTTCCTCTAAGTGCTAACTCATTTTCTAAGTTCTGTCCCTCAGAAGTAGTGGTCACAGGATTCAGGATTTGGTTTTATGTAGACTTTATTTTTAAAAATAGTTTTAGATTCACAGTAAAATTGGGCAGCAAGTACAGAAAGTTCTCATTTACCCATTGCCCCAATGCATGCAGGATTTTTTTGACTAGTTATATCTACCACCTAGTGAGAGAAGCTTTTCCTTCAGAATACCCTTACCAGAGAGGGTTCAGAGGACTGAGTTAAGGGTTTTTTTCATATTCTTTTCCATTATGGTTTATTACAGGATATTGAATATAGTTCCCTGTGCTCTCCAATAGGAACTTGTTGTTTATTCATTCTATATATAATAGTTTGCATCTGCTAATCCCAAACTCCCAATCCATCACTCCCCTACTCCCCCTCCCCCTTAGCAACCATGAGTCTGTTCTCTATGTCTGTGAGTCTGTTTCTGTTTTGTAGATAAGTTCATTTGTGTCATATTTTAGATTCCACATATAGGTGATATCATGGTATTTGTCTTTCTCTTTCTGACTTACGTTACTTAGTATGATAATCTCTGGGTCCATCCATGTTGCTGCAAATGGCATTATTTCATTTTTTTATGGCTGATTAATATTCCATTGTATATATGTACTGTATCTTCTTTATCCATTCATCTGTTGATAGACATTTAGTTGTTTCCATGTCTTGGCTATTGTGAATAGTGCTGCTATGAACATAGGGGTGCATGTATCTTTTCAAATTATAGTTTTGTACAGATATATGCCCAGGAGTGGGATTGCTGGATCATATGCCAACCCTATTTTTATTTTTTTGAGGAAACTCCATACTGTTTTCCATAGTGGCTGCCAATCTACATTCCCACCATAAGTTAAGGTTTTTGAGACCAGACCTCCTCGTCAGCATAATCACTCTGAGGAAAATGGGAAAGTCTGTAGCTGAGAGAATAGTGATAAAAGCTGCAACCTGGGTGTTCATGAGATTCCCCTCAAGGCCTGAGATACCTTAGGCTCTGAGGACTCCAAAATTGTCACTTTATTGTCTGTCACACCAAGTGCTGCCTGTGTGTAAAGTCTAGGCAGTGAGCTCAGAATGCCCCAGGGCCAGGCCTCCTGGCTAGCTTCTGATTGATAACAGAGATGAAGTTTGTTTAGAAGTTCTAAGTGCCAGCATGCAGTAGTTCCACGAGAACAAACTATGGTGAAATTCAAGGGTTTAGCCTCTTTTGTTATTAGGAAAGCTTCCTTCTGGCTAGTCAAACAGTGCTGAACAATAACCTTGTCTGTGATTCAGGCTGCTTCCTTAAACCTACATGTGAAGTTGTCTATAGTAAAATCATAGGGTGGTTTTATGCCCAGGACAGTCGTGGTTTATGCCTACTGTCCTGGCAAAATTTGAATAGTGTCCCCCAAATTTGAAAGAGTGTTTTTCACTGTCAAATGGTCTCAGTTTGAAAGATAAATTGGGTGGTAACTTTTACACTTACATACATAGGACCCAGAACTGAAAATTCTCATGTAACACACACACACACACACACACACACACACACACACACACACACACACACACACACACAGCTGTTGTAGCCTTATAATGTCTGCAGAGTGTCAGACAGGTGGTTGGCTAAAGATGACTTCTTAGTCACCATGTATTCCTTTTCTTGACGTCATCCTTAATTACAGTAATAAAAATTGAGTTGTTCATGCTGTTAACTCAAGAGGAATCAGTGAAACTTGTGCATTAAGTAAGTGCTTTACAATCATTTCCTGCATAATTTCATGTTCTTGAGCTATTTTTTATTTCCACCAGGGAAGCCCTCTTGAGCTATTTTTGAGCTGTTTACATCCTACCAGAGATCCCTATATTGTTTTACCAAATATTTGAGTTAACAAGAAAGTAAATATTTTTACCAAGCAAGACATTTAGTATCAGAGAGAGAGAACCAGGAAGTGAAGTCCCATCCCTATATAGGGCAAGGGGAAATATTTGAAGAGATGACTAAAAAGGACTGAGCAGTAAGCAATAAAGTGTAATCAACATGAACAATTATTCTGAGGAGGGAAAAATTTCTTCTGATTTGGATTCTTACAGATTTGAACTGGCCCTTGAAGGTCTATGGGCTGAAGTCAGGCTGGGGTGGCATGACATTCCAGTTGGGGGAGGACAACAGGGACAGAGGCCTCTAAGTGGAAGAATACAAGTTGATTTGTCCAGAGAAGAGTCCAAGTGGAGAATCAATAGGCGAGAAGATGGAAAGATAGAGTGGGCCCGTGACAGAGGCTAGTTAATACTTCATCTAAGTTGACGGCTTCCTCTTAGCTGCCTGAGGATTTGGCTCTCCTAGCTCAGTGCATGGCATGCCCCAGGCATCCTAAGCTCCAGGCATCTGCATATCACCTTCATCATTTTGACCCTATCTCTTTACTACCTGCTTATTATTTACTTAATAGTTTCATTAAATTCATTCATTTTTTATATTAAATACCTTCTTCTGTATCATCCTAAATCAGTGGTTCTCAACTGGGGGCAGTTTCACCTGCCAAGGGACATTTGGCAATGTCTGGAGACATTTTTTGGTTGTCAGAACTGAAGGGAGTGGTGTTGGTATCTAGTGGGTAGAGGCCAAGGATGCTGCCACACAGAACAGCTCCCACAATGAAGAATTATTTGGCCCAAAAGGTCAGTAGTGCTGAGGTTGAGAATCCCTGTGGACCCAAGTAATAACATCTATAATACAGCAAGCTTGGTGTGCTGGTTATAATTATTCTACTCCACATTATAATAATTTTATAACTATTAAATTTTAAAACGTTCTTCCACATGCTACTTGATCCCAACAGATATTTGTATACCCATGTTCATAGCAACATTCACAATAGCCAAAAGGTGGCAACAACCCAAATGTTCATTGATGGATGAATGGATAAACAAAGTGTGGTATATACATACTATAGAATACCATCCAACCTTTAAGATGAAGGAAATTCTAACACATGCTACAACATGGATGAACATTGAAGACGTTATGCTAAGTGAAATAAGCCAGTCACAAAAGGACAAATATTGTATGATTCCATTTATATAAAGAGCCTAGAAAAGTCAAATTCATAGAGACAGAAAGAACAGTGGTTATAAGGGACCACAGGAAGGAGGTAATGGGAGTTATTATTTAATGGGTAGAGTTTCTGTTTTGCAGGATGAAAAAGTTCTGGAGATGGATGGTGGTGATGGTTGTACAAAAATGTGAATGTGCATAATACCACTGAATTGTACATTTAAAAATGGTTGAGAAGCATGAAAGTTTTTGATTTTGAAGTCCAATTTATTTAGTTTTGTTTGTGCTTTTGGTATCATATTTAAGAAGACTTTACCTATCCCAAGACCCATGAAGATTTACTTGTATACTTTCTTCTAAGAGTTTTATAGTTTTAGCTCTTACATTTAGGTCTATAATCTATTTTGAGTTAATTTTTGTGTACGATGTGAGGAAGATGCCCAACTTCATTCTTTTGCATGTGAATATCCAGTTGTCCCACACCATTTGTTGAAAAAGCTATACTTTTCACCCTGAATGTCACCCTTGCTTGTCAAAAATCAATTAACCAGAAATGTATAGGTTTATTTCTGGACTCTCAATTCTATTTCATTGATCTATGTGTCTATCATTATGCCAATATTACACAGTGATTACTGAGGTTTTGTAGTAAGTTTTGAAATTGTAAAGTGTGAGTCCTCCAAATTTGCTCTCCATTTTCAAGGTTGTTTTGGCTATTCTGAGTACTCTAATGAATTTTTCACTTCACTTATTGAACTTTTGATTCCAGAATTTCCATTGTTCTCTTTTATAAGTTCTCTTTACTGAGATTCTCTATTTAATGAGAATAAATAGAGAATGTGTCATCAGACCTTCCTTTACTTCTATAAATATACTTCTATAAATAAATAGAGAATGTGTCATCAGACCTTCTTTTACTTCTTTAAACACAGTTTCCTTTAGTTCTTTGACCATATTTATAACAATTATTTTGAAGGCTTTGGTAAGTCTGACAACTGGGCCCTCTCAAAGGCAGTTTCTGATGCCTGATTTTTGTGTGTATAGGTCATACATTCCTATTTCTTTGCACGTACCGTAATTTTTGTTGTTGAAAACTGGATATTTTGGGTAATGTAGTAACTTTGGATATGGATTCCTCTCCTCTCTGGGGCTTGTTGTTATTGTTGGCTTGTTTGTTTTTTTAGTGACTTGGCTGGACTATTCTAGTGGAGATATATTACATACAACAGTGTTAATTGTATTTATTATGTTGTACAACTCTCACTTTTCTTGCTAAGATTTAGATTTTCTTGAATAAAAGTTTTTAAATTTACTGTGTGCTCTTAAAACAAATTTCAGAGACTACAAATTGTTGCATTTGGGGGTTTAATTTTTTAAAATAGTTTTCACCAATTATGGTTGTTTCACTGGGGAGAGGGTTCATGGAGCTCTTCATGGCACCATTCCAGCAGTCATATGCTCTGTTATGATTATTTGTCATCAAGTACTATCTTAGTCAAGTTAGTCTGAAGGCAATGTTCAGGGTAATTTATTGTGGGAGAGACTGGAGCCAGATAGAAGAGACAGCAGGCGATTGATTAGCTTAGGTGTAAAGTGATAAAGATATGAACTTGACAGAGGGAAGGAAAAGCAAGGAAGGAGTGATGTGATTACAGAAAGATTTGTCAGGACTTCCTGCAGGTTAAATCTGGGGTGCGAGGGGAAAGGAAGTGTCGGAGAGGATTCCAAGGTGATGGCAATATGGAGGAGGAAAGACAAGTCTTATTTAGGTCTGGTGAGATCATGGTAACAGATAATATGCAAGGAAAAGGGCAAATAGTACATTGGGACTAGAAAGGCAGGATTGGAGATTAGGGGAAAGGTTGAGTTTTGTAGGCAAGGGTTTTCATTTATTTATTTTTATTTTTCACTGCACTGGGTCTTCGTTGCTGTGCGCAAGCCTTCTCTAGTTGCGATGAGTGGCGGCTACTCTTTCGTTGTGGTGCGCAGGCTTCTCACTGCGGTGGCTTCTCTTGTTGTGGAGATCAGGCTCTAGGCGCACGGGCTTCAGTAGTTGTGGTGCACAGACTCAGTAGTTGTGGTGCACAGGCTCAGTAGTGTGGCACACAGGCTTAGTTGCTCTGTGGCATGTGAGATCTTCCCGGACCAGGGCTCGAATCCATGTCCCCTGCATTGGCAAGCGGATTCTTACCCACTGCACCACCAGGGAAGACCCAAGGCAAGAGTTTTTGGGTCAAAGTTTTTATGTAACCCTTTGCAAAGTTGCCCACATACATGATAGTGGAAGTCATGAGAATAGATAAGTTTCAGAGAGAGAAAACGAGACCAGTTTACCTTAAACTTGGGAAAATGGACTTTTAAGAGGCAGGAGGAGGAAAACAGTAAGGAGATTGAGAAGTTAGCACAAGACAGGTAGGAATAATGATAGCCAACCCTTATTAAACCCTTACTAAGAGCCAAGAACTGTTTTACATGCTTTCTTGAATTTAATCCTCACAATAACTCCACAGGGTGGGTATTATTGTCCCCATTTTACGAATCAAGACACTGAGGCTAGAGAGGGGAAATAATGTGCTCAAGGTCACACAAGTGGTATGCAGTCGAGCCAAAATGAAAATCTAGGCATGCATAACATTCATACCAAAGTGTGTACCCAAAGCAACATACACTAATGTTCATAGTAGCACTGTTTGTAACAGCCCAAATGTTCATCAACACTAGAATGGGTAAGCTAACTGGTATATTCATATTCAATGGAATATTATACAGCTTTGAGAATGAACAAACCATTGTCATAAGGAACAGCATGGACATAATGTTGAGCAAAAGAAGCCAGTTCTGAAAGAGAACATGTTGTATAATTCCATTTATATAAAGTTCAAAAAGAGGCAAAATGAATCTATGGTGTGAATAAGTCAGGTCACATCTGTGGGGTAGTAGACACTGGGAGAGGGCATGAAAGGGGTCCCATAATGTCCTGTTTCCTGATCTCAGTGGTGGTTACACAGGTGTGTTCTTTTATGAAAATGTATCAACCTGCACACTTACAATTTATATACTTTTGTGTAATAGGTAATACATCAATAAAAAGTTTACTCATACAAAATAAAGCAAAATAGAAGTAGGCCATATGATCTGAGGACATGCCCTTTTAACCATGAGCTGTCAAGATAGCAGGTGTCCTGTTTCCTCTGCAACACGTAAAATGCAGAGGAAAATGTAGAGGGGATCCTATACAATTAGAAAGGTAAAAGAAATGTAAGAGATAGAGATTGACCAAATGCAACACATGGGTCTTATTAAAACAAATTGTAAAAATAATAAAATAATGAAACAATCGGGGACTTTGAACACATTGTATTTTGGATGATATTAATAAATTGTTGATTTTAGGTATATTAATTGTATTGTTAATTTTTTTAAGTCTTTATATGTCAGAGGTAATGACATGTTTATAGATGAAATGATGTGATGTTTGGGATTTGCTACACTCATTGGGTATGAGTGTAGAGGTGAAACAGCCTTGGCCAGGAGCTGATCATTCTGGAAGGTGGAAGATAGCTACCTGGGTTTCTGTGTAACATTCTCTCTACTTGTGTATATGTTTGAACATTTTTTAGGTAAGAAGTTTTTTAAAAAGAAGAAAACTTACATTCAATGTCCCAGCAAAGGAATTACTTCCCGCGGCTTCATTTTTTTTTTTTTTTTTTTTTTGCAGTACGCGGACCTCTCACTGTTGTGACCTCTCCCGTTGCGGAGCAACAGGCTCCAGATGCGCAGGCTCAGCGGCCATGGCTCACGGGCGCAGCTGCTCCGCGGCATGTGGGATCTTCCTGGACCGGGGCACGAACCCATGTCCCCTGCATCAGCAGGCGGACTCTCAACCACTGCGCCACCAGGGAAGCCCTTCATATTTTTAAGTTTGTACTTCCGTTGAGAGAGACAAGGAGAGAGCAGGCACGTGGTCACAGAGATCACAGGGGCAGGGAGTGGTCTTGTGATGCCCATTGCTGTAGTTCTGTCTCTGCCGCTGCTGAGACAGATCCCTGAGACACGGGGTCAGCTCTGACAAGGTCACTGTAACTCCCACATCTGGAAGTCGGCTTTCAGTCCCCCTTTCTTGACTTCTTGGTAGCCTGGGACTCTGGTGGCAGGAACCTCTGTTTTCCCTACCTCCCCCATTAGTCTGTATTGTGGACTCTCCTTCCTGGGTCTGACTCTTGAGCCATGAGTTCTTTCCTAAACCCTCTGCTCCTCTCCCATATACTCTTGCCAAGGGTTTCATCCTCTCCCAGTAGCTTAAGTGGCTGCCAGGCTGCCTTTCAAGATGCAATTTTAATCAATCTATTCCCTCGTTAAAACCCAGGAATGGTTTCCATTACCTAAGTGATAACATTCAAACTCTCACGGAGGCACAGGATGTCCTTCAGCATCTCTTTACACCTCCACCTCCAAACCACCTTCTCTCTTCAGCCTTCCCTCCTCCCATTCCCCTTCACACCTCCCTGTCAGCCAGTTACATCATCACCATTTCTGGAATGTGTCATGCTATTTGTTGCTCCCATACCTTTGACCCCATCTGGAACACCTACCTATACACTTCCCCACCTGGAAAACCCTACTCATCCTTTGGGACACTGCTGCGAGGTCATTTCATTCATAAAGCCTTCCCTTACCTTCCTGTGGAGTTCATTCATTCATTCAACCATTCATTCATTCATTCATTCAAAAATATTTATGCTCAAGGCCCTCAACTAAGTCTGAGTGCTAAGTCAAGAATCCACATGGTTCACACTTTACATCATAGCTCTTATCTCATCAATACTATTGACTTATTTACGTAAATAGCCATTCCTGTACCCCACCCCTTGAAGGCAAGGATGGTGACTCATTCACCTTTGTACCCCAGTGACGGCACTAAATATGTTTGTTCAATTGAATTGAAGGAGAATAATTACTCAGAAAAGACCTTTGGGGTTGACCATTCAAACAGCCGTGATAATCTTTGGGTGTCTGTGTGGTAAAATTTAGGTTCAGGGATGGAGAGAATGAGTCCCTTGTTCCCAGGGGTTAAGGAGAACCTAGGAATTGGCCCAGTTGTAGGCCACGTGCTTAAAAAATACATTCATGAGAAGGGGCAGGAAACAAGATGGCAGCAAGATTGAGGGATGAGGGTGTTCAGAGTATTTTAAAAGTCATAGAGAGGAGCCCATGGGAAATAGACTTAAGAGGCTGGTGAGAGGGGGCAGTGACAGAAGCAAAATGACAAAGGCGACTAGGTTTATTTTTGTGGGGGAGGGGGACCAGATGGGCCTTGGACTGGCCTGGAGACAACTCTTCCTCTAAGGTAGAAGGCAAGGAAGAAAGCAACAATAGAGAGAGAAGGAGTAATAGCAGCTGCTTGGAGTGCCTGCCTTGTACCAGATCCTTTACATCTTTTATTTCACTTAATCCCCACAGTCTTCATTTTCAGATGAGGAGAATGGCTCAAAGCATTTCAATGACTCTCCACCCTGGCTATACATTAGAATCACCCGAGGAACTTTGTAAACTGTGGCTCTGGGTCTCCCAGCTTTTTTGATTTAATGTGATCTGGGATAAGATGCTGGCATCTGAATTTTTTATGTTCTTCAGGTGATTCTAATGTATAGTCAGAGTGGAGTACCATCGTAAGGAATTTGCTGGAGGTGGTCCACATTTTGGGATGGAATTCAACTCTGGTCAGTCTGATTCCAAAGCCCGAATGCTTTCCCCTAGGGCAGTGGTTCTCAGTGTGAGGTCCCCGGCACTTTTCTAGCAAGCGGGGGCCCTACTTACTTGTTAACCTACTAAATCAGAAACTTTGGGGTGGGGCCCAGCAATCTGGTAAAGCAAGCCCCCCAGTAGCTCTGATGCACAATCAGGTTGGAGAACCACTGCTCTAAAAGCCTTGCTACTCAAACAAAATTGTAATGTACACACACACAGCATCAGCATCATCTGGGAATGTGGTAGAAATGCCATACCTCAGGTCCTACCCCAGATCCACTGATTCAGAATCTTTTTGGCAAGATCCCTAGGTTCTTTGCATGCACTTTAAAATTTGAGAAGACCAGGGACTTCTCTGGCGGTCCACTGGTTAAGACTCTGATTCCAAGGCAGAGGGTGTGGGTTGGATTCGATCCCTGGTCAGGGAACTAAGATCCCACATGCCACGTGGTGTGGCAAAAAAAAAAAAAAAAAGAGAAGACCAGTAATTCCCAAACCTGGCTGACAATCAGAATTAACTAGGGAGTTTTATTTGTTTGTTTTTTAGAGTATGAATTCCCTAGGTATCCCAAGTTTCTAATTCATTAGGTCTGAGGTCATACGTAGGTCCCTATTTTTTTTTTTTTTTTTTTTTTTTTTTTTGCGGTACGCGGGCTGTTGTGGTCTCTCCCGTTGCGGAGCACAGGCTCCGGACGCGCAGGCTCAGCAGCCATGGCTCATGGGCCCAGCCGCTCCGCGGTATGTGGGATCTTCCCGGACTGGGGCACGAACCCGTGTCCCCTGCATTGGCAGGCCGACTCTCAACCACTGCGCCATCAGGGAAGCCGTAGGTCCCTGTTTTAAAGTTCCTCATAAGTGTGATGATCAAGTAAGTCTGGGGACCACTCCACTTCACAATGCCGCCTCCCTGCAGAAGAGGAAATTTTCTGAGTATACTCCTTGTCCCAGGCACCTCAGAAGGTGCTTTCCTTACAACTAGCTTGCCAGATTTAGCCAATAAAATTACAGAATGCCCAGTTCAATTTGAATTTCAGATAGTAAATAAATTTTTAGTATGGGTATGACCCAAATATTGCATGGGATTATACTTATTAAAATTATTTTCAATAGTAAAAAATTAATTTAGTGAATTTACTAATAAAAAGTATAAATTTGATCAGTTTAAATTTGGTAAAAATTGTTTAGAAATTATTCATTGTTTATCTGAAGTTCAGATTGGATTGGGCATTCTGTATTTTGTTTGGCAACCCTACTCACAACAGTACCAGAGTTTCAAGGAGAAAATTGGTATAACCTTAGGGAGAGAAAGAAGAGGCAGGGTCTGCCGGGACATCAACAAGAAGTAGATGAATGAATGGCTGAATGTCAGAAACACCATGTCCAGTGTTCTCAGTCAGATAAGCTAAGTTATGCCTAAGGGTGCTGTGAGAAACAACCCTCACATCTCCACGGCTCACAGCCACAAATACTTCTTTCCTGTTCATGTTACATGTCCACAGAGGTCAGCTGCATCTCCTCTTCATTCTGCGATCAAGGCTCATGGGAGGTTTCTAATGATATTTCTGGTCTCATGAAAAAGGAAAAAAAGAGAGTGCTTGGCCATGTAATGATTCATAAAGCTAGGGTGACCAACATCCCATTTTGCCCAGGAATGGGGGTATCCTGGGACACACAACTTCAGTGCTAAAACCAGAATAGTCCTGGGCAAATCAAAATGTTTGGTCACCCTAACAAAGCTTGTATTTGGAAGTGACACATGTCACTTGTGTTCACATTACATTGGCCAAAAAGGTCACACGACCAAGTTTGTCATCAATCAGGTGAGTTTTTTTTTTTTGGCTGCATTGGGTCTTCGTTTCTATGCGTGGGCTTTCTCTGTTTGCAGTGAGCAGGGGCTACTCTTTGTTGCTGTGTGAGGGCTTCTCATTGTGATGGCTTCTCTTGTTGTGGAGCAAGGGCTCTAGGCGTGCGGGCTTCAGTAGCTGCAGCACATGGGCTCAGTAGTTGCGGCATGTGGTCCCTAGAGCCCACGGGCTTCAGTAGTTGTGACATGTGGGCTCAATAGTTGTGGCATGGGCTCTAGGGCACATGGACTCTAGGGCACATGGCCTTCAGTAGTTGTGGCACACGGGCTGAGTTGCTCCACGGCATGTGGGATCTTCCCGGACCAGGAATCAAACCTGTGTCCCCTGCATTGGCAGGCGGATTCTTAACCACTGGACCCTAGGTGGAGGGAATGTTTCTTGATTAGGTCTTAGTCCTGCTCTCAGGGGAAGAGGGGATTTGTCAGGCCATTGTCCTTCATAGTTCTTGCCTCTGCCATCTTGGAGGTCCTTTTTATTCTATTTTCTTCCTAGAGAGGGCATACGCCCTCCTGGGGGCTGTGAGGTTTTTTGACTTGCTTTCTGCGGTAGATTGTATTAGTATTCAGAATATTCATTCCCCCTCTCTATGGGTCCCTCACTACTGGAGGCTTTAAAACACTCACCCAGGGACTTCCCTGGTGGCACAGTGGATAAGAATCCGCCTGCCAATGCAGGGGACACAGGTTCGAGCCCTGGTCCGGGAAGATCCCACAGGCCACAGAGCAACTAAGCCCGTGAGCCACAACTACTGAGCCTGTGCTCTAGAGTCCATGACACAACTACTGAACCCTGTGCACCTAGAGCCCATGCTCCACTACAAGAGAAGCCACCACAATGAGAAGCCCGTGCACTGCAATGAAGAGTAGCCCCTGCTCGCCACAGGTAGAGAAAGCCTGCAAGATGAAAGCCAGCAATGAAGACCCAACGCAGCAAAAAAAAAAAAAAAAGTCTGGTGCCATGGTTAGATGAGAATTTAGGTTGTCTCCTGTGAGACGAGTGAATTTATTTTACAGAAAAAAGGGAAATAAATATTTGTGACCAAAGGAGAATGTTGGGGTAGACTGTATTATTATCCAAAATATTTGTTGCCCCTCTAGGGCTACTCTCTTTGGGGTCCCTATCTACGTGAGGATTATATTTGCAACCTGATTGACCTTAGGCTTAGCCACGTGGTTTCTTTGGCCAATAGAATGTGAGTAAAACAGACAATTGTCACTTCTGAGCAGGAGTTTGAAGAGCCAGCTCGTGGCCCACCATCTTCTCTTTTCCTTCTGCCACGAGACTAGTGATGTTCCAGATAGGAGCTGCTCCTTCAGCCTGGATCCCAGAGCAGAGTTGCAGCCAACTCAACATATATGTAGTATGTTTAGAGTAATAAGCCAGAGATATTTGGGTGGTGCTTGTTACCACAGCATAACCAGGCCAATCCTGCCTGACACAAGAGTAAATGAACAAGATTACATAAGTATACCTCTGTATGACTCCATTTTTGTAAAGTTTGCAAACAGGCAAAACGAAACAGTATATTATTTAGGAACAAACCTGGGGTGGCAAAATTATAAAGAAAACAAGAGCATAATTAACACAAAATTCACGAGCGTTGGGTTTCCCTGGTGGCGCAGTGGTTGAGAGTCTGCCTGCCAATGCAGGGGACACGGGTTTGTGCCCCGGTCCAGGAAGATCCCACATGCCGCGGAGTGGCTGGGCCCCTGAGCCATGGCCGCTGAGCCTGAGCGTCCGGAGCCTGTGCTCCGCAACGGGAGAGGCCACAGCAGTGAGAGGCCCGTGTACCTAAAAAAAAAAAAAAAAAATTCACGAGAGTGGTTCCCTCTGGTTGAAGGTAAGGGAGACAGACATGATTGGAGAGTTTTAGACTCTTCAGATGTTATATTTCTTCTTTTGAGTGTAGATTATGCAATTTAAAGAAAACGAAAGCAAAAGCATGGCAGATTATGTTTTCCAAAGATGGACACAATAACTCCTGTTTACATACTCTTCTAGAAACTTGCCACCCCCCCACGCCTTGAACCTGGGCAACTGTGTGACTGCCTCAGTCAATATATCAATAGTATGGAAGAAGGGAGGCTATGTAACTTCTAAGGCTGGATCATGAAAATGGCATGCACTTGTGCTTTGCTTTCTTGTACACCTTCTCTTTCATCCCAGCTACAAGCTAATTTGAGCAAGCCCAAACTAGCCCACGTGGAGAGACCACGTGTAGGTGTTGGAACTGACAGCCTAGCTGAGGTTCCAGACAACACCCAGCATCAAACAGCCAGACATGTGAGTAAAGACGCCTCCAGTTGGCCCCAGCCCCCAACCATTGGGATATCCTCAGCCTCTGAGTCTTCCCAGCTGAGACCCCAGACATCAGGCAGCAGAGACAAGCCACCCCTGCTAGATCCTGTCTCAATTCCTGATGCACAGAGCTCATAAGCATAATAAAATGCTTGTTTTGGGGCACTGAGTTTGTTATGTAACAGTGGATGACTGGAACAATTTAAGAAATACACATAAAAAAACTGTGTCAGTTACCTATTGTATAAAAATCTCTTCATGGGCCTTTTTAAAGTGAGTTTGCATATGTTAGATGGTAGGTGGCCCACAGAATGGCCTGCAGGGGCCCTGACAGGAAAGGTCCTACAAGGGGAAAAGTCTAGGGTCATGAAGTCTAGGGCCAAGGTCTTTGAGAAAGAAATTCTCCCTTATTCCTTGGTAAAGAAAGTAGAAGTTTAGTCAGTCTTTATGGCGAGAGTTCCACTGAACTTGGTTCTTTCACTCACTCACTCATTCATTTACAAATTTATTCATTCATCAAACAGTTGCTGATCATATAGTAAGTTCCAGGCTGTGAATGTAGAGCTCAGTTAAGTCAGGGTCCCTAGTCTAGAAAGGAAGGCCAGGAATCAAGATGCCCGTAGCACTCTTGTTCTTTTTTTTTTTTTTTTTTTTGCGGTACGTGGGCTTCTCACTGTTGTGGCCTCTCCCGTTGCGGAGCACAGGCTCCGGACGCGCAGGCTCAGTGGCCATGGCTCACGGGACCAGCCGCTCCGCGGCATGTGGGATCTTCCCGGACTGGGGCACGAACCCGTGTCCCCTGCATCGGCAGGCGGACTTTCAACCACTGCACCACCAGGGAAGCCCAGCACTCTTGTTCTTTATTTTATCCTGTAGGCTTATACTTAGGATCTAGTTTATTGGGGTGGAGGATAAATACTCATAGAATAAAATTATAGAGAAAAGCATGGGAATGATTCATGCAAAGTTCAAGATAGTAGTGCCTCTAGGAGGATGAGAGTCTGATAAGCTGGGGCAGGAACTCCAGGGGGCTTCTAAGCTTCTGATCATGCTCTGTTTCTTAAGCAGGGAGGGGGGTACGGAGGGGTTCATTTTATTATTATCTTTTAAGCTTTACATATATATTATATCCTCTCATGTGTGAAGTATTTTTCAATAAAAGTTTGTAAAGATTGTTCATCACTGAGAGGTTTATTAAGTACAAATTTGGAAACGATCAGGTGCTCATTATCAGCAGCCTGGTTAAATAACATAAAATATCTGTTTAATGAAATACTAACAAGACATTGAAATAATAACGTAATCTTACCTTATTGATATGAAATCATGTCCATAATATAGTAAATGAAAAAGGCAGCTTAGGACTTCCCTGGTGGTCCAGTAGTTAAGACCCTGCACTTCCAATGCATGGGGCATGGGTTCGATCCCTGGTGGGGGAACTAAGATTCCACGTGCCGCCCAGTGCGGGGTAGGGGGCAGGGGGAAGACAGCTTAAAAATTATATATACCAAGTGCCTATTGACAGATGAATGAATAAATAAAATGTGGTATACAATGGAATATTATTCAACCTTAAAAAGAAAGGAAACTCTGACATGTGCTATAATGGATAAACCTTGAAGACATATTGCTAAATGAATTAAGCCAGTCACAAAAGGACAAATACTGTATGATTCCATTCTCATGAGATACTTAGAGGAGTCAAATTCATAGACAGAAAGAAGGATGGTGGTTCCAGAGGCTGGGTGTTGATGGTGGAGGGGAATGTGGAGTTAATGTTTAATGGGTCCAGAATTTCAGTTGGGGAAGATGAAAAAGTTCTAGAGATAAATGGTGGTGATAGTTGTACAACAATGTGAATGTGCTTAATGCCACAGAACTATATGCTTAAAAATGGTTAAAATGGTAAATTTTATGTTATGTATATTTTACCACAATAAGAAATGGCTATAATATATAATACAATTACCTTTCTCTGTGTGTGTGTATAAGAGAGAGAAAGAGAGGAGGGAGAGAGAAGGAAAATGTATAGAAAAAAATCTGGCAGAATTTATATCAATATGTCTACAATGCTTATCTTTTGTTGTTCAGGTCATAGATGATCTTTATTCTCTTTCTTCTACTTCATGCTTTTCTATATACTATAGTTCTTTGGCTATGAGTAAATTTTACATGTGTAATTGGAAAACAATAAATCTGATTTTAAAAGAAAGGAATCCCATGTTTCATCAAGAAGTGGCAAAGTAATCCTGAGGAAAAAGAACAAAGCAGGAGGCATAACCCTTCCAGACTTCAGACAATACTACAAAGCTACTGTAATCAAAAGAGCATTGTATTGGCTCTTGGACAATATGGATCAATGGAACAGAATAGAGAGCCCAGAAATAAACCCACACTATGGTCAATTAATCTTTGACAAAGGAGACAAGAATATCCAATGGAGAAAATACAGTCTCTTCAGCAAGTGGTGTTGGGAAAGTTGGACAGCTGCATGTAAATCAATGAATTTAGAACACACCCTCAAACCATGTAGAAAAATAAATTCAAAATGGTTTAAAGACTTAAATATAAGACATGACATCATAAAACTATTAGAAATGAACATAGGGGCTTCCCTGGTGGCACAGTAGTTAAGAATCCACCTGCCAACGCAGGGGACATGGGTTCGAGCCCTGGTCCAGGAAGATTCCACATGCCAAAGAACAACTAAGCCCGTGCGCCACAACTACTGAGCCTGCACTCTAAAGTCCACGAGCCACAACTACTGAGCCCGTGTGCCACAACTACTGAAGCCCGTGCATCTAGAGCCTGTGCTCCACAACAAGAGAAGCCACCTCACTGAGAAGCCCATGCACAACAATGAAGAGTAGCCCCCACTCGCCGCAACTAGAGAAAGCCCGCATGCAGCAATGAAGACCCAATGCAGCCAAAAATATAAAATTAATTAATTAATTTTTTTAAAAAGAAACGAATATAGGCAAAACATTCTCTGACATAAACTGTACCAATGTTTTCTTAGGCCAGTCTTCCAAGGCAATAGAAATAAAAGCAAAAGTAAATAAAGGGGACCTAATCAAACTTACAAGCTTTTGTACAGCAAAGGAAACCAAAAATAAAACGAAAAGAC